>NC_137132.1:35255839-35640839 GCF_949319135.1 Squalius cephalus | reverse complement strand
GTGCAGCACTTAAATGAGCAGAAGATAACCACGCTTGCCGAGGCTGCTGTATCCGCTGATGAATTTGTGCTCACGCATCGTAAGTTTTTCTTGCAAGAGTTACCAACTCCGAATTTTTCTTCATCCGCCGATAAGTTTGTAAGGGAAGAGTTCCCTTCTCAAAGTTTTTCTCGTTCGCGGAAAAACGATGTGCGTCCAAAAATGACTGGTCGTAATTCGGCGCGTCAGGGAGACAGGCGGGCTTGTTTTTACTGCCTGGATCCTGGACATTTAATTTCGGAGTGTAGGGAATGGAATAAAAAGAATGTGAAAACAAAAAGTGTTGCGCTTACGCAGATGCTGCCAGGGGTGAGAGAGGCTGATGTGTCTGGTTATGAACCATTTATTTTGAATGGGCAAGTTTCAATCTCTGATCTTCAGTTTACACCGGTGTCAATCTTGCGAGATACGGGTTCTTGTCAGTCATTTATATTAGAGAGTGTTTTGCCTTTTTCTGAAAAATCGTATACCGGTGCTGATGTGTTAGTACGAGGTATAGAAATGGGCTGTGTACAGGTGCCTCTACATGAAGTGGACTTAAAATCGGATTTTGTCTCTGGCATTGTTAAGTTAGGTGTTCGTAAGCAGTTGCCTGTTGCTGGAGTACATATTATTCTGGGAAATGACCTTGCAGGGGGCAAAGTTTTTCCTAGTCTGGTAGTGATGAATAAACCCATGGTTAAAGAGCAGCCTGACCTAGGTGTTCAGTTCCCTTCTGCTTTTCCTGCATGTGCAGTGACACGGGCTCAAGTTCAAAAGTTTCAAGATGTCGTTAATCTCTCTGATTTGTTTTTGAACACAGAATCCAAGACTGAAGAGACAGAGTCAGGTGAAGTAAGTAAAGTGACAGACACTTCACTAATTCTTGAAGTTCCTTTTAATGTTGGAAAGGAGAAGTTAGCAGTTGAGCAAAAATCTGATGTTTCCTTAGCAGAGTGTGTTAAGGCAGCGGTCAACGTGAAAGACAGAGCGGACGCTAAAGTAGGTTATTTTTGGGAGAATGATGTGTTAATGCGTAAATGGAAACCGCTTTATGATGAAAAAGGTTTGCAGGAGACGTTTCAAATTGTCTTGCCTGTCAGCTATCGTGCTCCAGTTTTAAGATTGGCACATGAAAATCCCATGGCAGGTCATTTAGGAGTGACAAAAACTGTTCGCCGCATTTCTAAATACTACTTTTGGCCTGGTCTTCGATCATCCGTTGTTAACTTTTGTCGTTCTTGTGATGTGTGTCAGCGTATTGGAAAGCCTAATCAGAAGGTACCCGTGGCCCCTCTGTATCCCATACCGGTAATAGAAGAACCATTTGAACGACTTATTGTTGATTGTGTGGGTCCGCTGCCCAAGTCCAAATCAGGACATCAGTATGTGCTAACAATCATGTGTGCAGCTACTAGATTCCCTGAGGCCATTCCCTTGCGTTCGTTGAAAGCACAGACGGTGGTAAAAGACTTGGTTAAGTTTTTTACCACGTTTGGTCTACCACGAGTAATACAGAGCGATCAAGGAACTAATTTTACTTCTAAAGCTTTCTCACAAGTTTTGAAGGAATTAGGAATTGAGCACCGAGTATCTAGTCCTTATCACCCTGAGTCCCAAGGAGCCTTAGAAAGGTTCCATCAAACCCTTAAAACAATGATCCGTGCATATTGTTTGCAGACGGGAAAGGACTGGGTGGAGGGGTTGCCTTTTCTGTTATTCGCTGCCAGAGAAGCGGTTCAGGAGTCCTTGGGGTTTAGTCCCGCCGAACTGGTGTTCGGGCACACCGTGAGGGTTCCGCTAAAACTGCTGTATGAACATTTGTTGATGAAAAATCCTTCTTCTGTATCTCTCTTGGATTATGTGAGTTCTTTCAGAGAGAGACTTCATAAAGCTTGTGATGTAGCTAAGGCCCATCTATCTGTTGTTCAGTTGAAAATGAAGCAGCAGTTTGACAAAAAGAGTGTTCGGAGGAATCTGCAGGTCGGTGACTCTGTTCTTGTGCTTTTACCAGTGCCTGGTGATGCTTTGCAAGCCAAATTTTCAGGACCATATGTCATAGAGCAAAAGCTCAGTGAAACTGATTACGTTATTCAAACTCCTGATCGTCGGCGAAAAACTAGAGTTTGCCATGTGAACATGCTTAAGGCATATGTGGAGAGGGAACCGAAAAATGCTCCGTCTGTAGACGTGCCATTGGTTTCTTCAGTGGTCACTATAACTGCCTCTTGTGCTGTAGAAGACGATGGTGTTGCTCAAACTTCTACTCCTCATCTGAAGAATTCCAGCATTTTGGGTGATTTATGCAGTTATTTGGTACATTTATCTGAAAAACAGTATGAGGATGTGTGTAATTTGATCCAGTCTTTTCCCTCACTTTTTTTAGATGTGCCTAGTAGAACATCTGTCTTATGTCATGACATTGAAGTGGGAAGTGCATCCCCGGTGAAACAACATCCGTATAGGGTGAATCCAAAAAAACGGGAAATTATGAAGTGCGAGGTAGAATATCTATTGAAAAATGGGTTAGGCGTGCCAAGTCAGAGTCCATGGAGCTCCCCATGCTTGCTAGTACCCAAATCAGACTCCACATATCGCTTTTGTACGGATTATAGGAAAGTTAATAGTCTTTCAACACCTGACTCGTTCCCACTGCCTCGTATTGAAGACTGTATCGATAGGGTGGGAGCAGCCAAATATGTGACGAAGATAGATCTGTTAAAAGGGTACTGGCAGGTGCCTCTTACGCCACGGGCTTCAGAAATTTCCGCCTTTGCTACACCCGATAACTTTCTTCAATATACTGTCCTTGCTTTCGGGATGCGAAATGCTCCTGCAACGTTTCAAAGGCTTATGCAGAAGGTTTTATCTGATGTACCGAAGTGTGATGCATACATAGATGATGTGGTGCTCTATTCAGACAGTTGGACAGAACATATGACTAATCTTGAGTTATTGTTTACTCGATTGTCAGACGCTTCTCTGACTGTAAATCTCGCAAAGTGTGAATTTGCGAAAGCAGAGGTGACATACTTGGGAAAGAAGGTGGGTCAAGGAAGTGTGAGACCAGTAGAAGCGAAGGTTTCTGCAATAACAACCTATCCATCTCCATCTAATAAACGTGAGCTGAGACGTTTTCTTGGAATGTGTGGGTATTACAGAAGTTTTTGTCAAAATTTCTCCAGTGTTGTGACCCCACTTACTGATCTACTCAGTGATAAGAGAACATTTGTATGGTCTAATGAGTGTGAGCATGCTTTTTTGTCTGCTAAAGATCTTTTGTGTCACGCACCCGTTCTTAAGGCTCCGGATTTCCATCGCCCATTTAAGCTGCATGTGGATGCAAGTTCATCTGGGGCAGGAGCAGTATTGTTACAGGAGGACCATATGAATATTGATCATCCTGTATGCTATTTTTCCAAAAAGTTTTCAAAGTGCCAAAGTAACTACAGCACAATTGAGAAGGAAGCTCTTGCTTTAGTGCTGGCGCTCCAGCACTTTGAAGTTTATTTGGGAGGTAGTAGTGTGCCCATTATTGTATTCACCGACCATAACCCTCTGACGTTTCTTTCCCGTATGTGTAATGCCAACCAGCGTTTGATGCGATGGGCATTAATTGTACAGGAATACAATCTGGATATTAGACATTTGAAAGGCACTGAAAATGTTGTCGCGGACGCGCTGTCCAGAGTAGTGTGTGCTGAACCATAAGAAAGGTTGTTTTTGTTTTTCCTAAAATTGGGGGAATATAGGAAAAATGTATTGGTGGGGGTGTTACGTCCAAGGACGTATTCATTTGTGTATTGTATATCAAGAGTGTTATTTGCCAGTGCATATGTGTTTCTCTCTCTCTCTCTAATTGTGTGTCTGATTAGTAGGATTGATGGCTACCACCTGTGCTCGTTACCTGTGAGCGCTGCTCGCGCACTGATTGGTGCGTGTCCTGAGGAGTCTAATATAAAACCGCAGAGAGAGCGCTGAGGAAGGGGGAGAGACAGCGCGGCGTTTGAGATTGTTCCGCTCTCCAAGTCCAGACGAGCGAGTTGCGCTCTGTGGTGTATGTTCACAATGTGTGTGAGAATGTGCCTTTGTAGCTTTTGTTATTTATGATTAGACAAGTTTTTATGGGTAACGTAGGGGGGAGAGGATACCCATTACTTTTCTCCTGTTTATGGATTAGTTAGGGAGTGAGGGAAGTTATATGTTTTGTTTTGCTTTTTTGTTTTGTATAGGTAAGTTAATGTTATCCCCTTTGTAGTTAGAGGTATTGTTTTGTTTTCTTTTGACTTGGGCCCTCCTCCCGAGGTAATACTTTTGTTTGAATTTATTTTGTAATATGTTTCTCTACTTTATATTTTTCTTTTTATAACGCCTGCTGACGTTAAATAAAAGGCAGACACGCCATGAGAGAATAAACTTGTTGGTTCATTCATTCCTTCTTCTGTGACTCTGGGACTGGAGAGCTGGAGATTCTCAAAGTCTCTCCACTTTTTCTTTGTTCGTCGTTCCCTATTTACCCCTAGATTAAGGGGAAGACGTAACTGAAGCTTAGTATTGCTACAGCAACAAATTACACCTCCTACACACACACACACACACACACACACACACACACACACACATATACATATATATATATATATATATATTACACCCCTCACATTTTAGCAAACATTTTAGTATATCTTCTCAAGGGACAATACTATAGAAATGAAACTTGTATATATTTTGGAGAAGTCATTGCGCTGCTTGTACAATTGCAGAAGCTGGCTTCAAAAGACAGACGCATGAGTGCTGCCAGTTAGTGCTCAGACCATACGCCACACACTGCAACAAGTCTGTTTCACGAGAAAGCCCACAAACAGTTTGCTGAAAGCAACCTGTCCAACAGCATGAATTACTGAAACCATGTCCTGTGGTCTGATGAGACTAAGATAAACTTGTTTGGCTCAGATGGTGTCCAGCATGTGTGGCGACGCCCTGGTGAGGATTACCAAGAAAATTGTGTCTTGCCTACAGTCGAGTATGGTGGTGGTAGCATCATGGTCAGGGGCTGCATGAGTGCTGCTAGTACTGGGGAGCTGCGCTTCATTGAGGGAAACATGGATTCCAATATATACTGTGACATTCTGAAGCAGAACATGATGCCCTCCCTTCAGAAACTGGGTCGAACGGCATGATAACGACCCCAAACACACCGCCAAGATGACAACTGGCTTGCTGAGGAAGCTGAAGTTGAAGGTGAAGGAGTGGCCATGGATGTCTCCAGACTTGAACCCTATTGAGCACCTGTGGGGCGTCCTCAAGCGGAAGGTGGAGAAGCACCATGTGTCTAACAGCCATCAGCTCCGTGATGTCATTATGGAGGAGTGGAAGAGGATCCCAGCAACAACCTGTGCAGCTCTGGTGAACTCCATGCCCAGGATTAAGGCAGTGCTAGATAACAATGGTGCTCACACAAAATATTGACACTTTGGACACAGTTTTGACATGTTCACTTAGGGTGTACTCACTTTTGTTGCCAGCTATTTTGACAATAATGACTGTATGCTGAGTTATTTTCAGAGGACAGTAAATATATACTGCTATACAAGCAGTGCATTGACTTCTCTAAAATATATCCAAGTTTCATTTCTATAGTATTGTCCCTTGAGAAGATATACTGAAATGTTTGCTGAGGGGTGTACTCAGTATATAATAAAAGTGTGAATATATGGAATGAAAGTGCAAATGTGACAGTCCTTAATGAATAATGTATAGCTAGTTATATCCTTGTTATCAGAGTGATATTCCATAACTTCTGACTTTAAAAATGCCATTCCCTGAAATACTTTGTTGAACTAGAAAACTTTTTTGAAATAGCTGGTCATACTCCAAACATCACAGACAGTTTGGAGTCTACATCCCATCGTCTTGAGGATCATATTTTCATTATTTAAACATTCATAATGCTTATGAGTAATTGTGTTCATCAAAATGTTGCTGAAAACATTATGCATCATTATCAAACAAATTTATGAATCTCTTAGGGAGATGTTGGCTGAAATAGCACTCCAGGTAGAAGCTGATATACAAGTGCATGTTATGTACATTTGGAGTGCACATTCTGCATCACTTGTAGATAGGGGCTTCTGTGGGCGCTCCCTGTGAGGTGGAATGCATGTTTCTTTCTGTATTTGTGTTTGCCTGATAAGCAGGATCTTCCAGGCCTGTGAGGCATTCAGTCTTCCGTGATGAAATAGTGAATGAATTCCATCATTAGTAGAACTGTACTGAATAAAGTTACCAGTGTTTTTCCCAGTACATGCAGTGTAGCTCATCATTACTTAGGATTGCTGCTACTTTGCCAGTTTCATTCCATATATTCAGAGTTTCATTCCATATATGTAAACTTCATATTATAAATACAATAATTTCCTGAATGGCATGCCATAATATATATATATATATATACACATAAACACACACACACACACACACACACAGATAACTTTTGAAAAACAGGTTTCAAAATCGAAATCTTTTTTTGAAATCTTAAGGAGTGTTGTCAGAGAAAAAGGAGTTTATAAAGTCAGATGTGTCATACCCATTATCCCCAAGTGCTCCTCATCTGGACGCCTGGGCTTCTGTATGGTAAATGTTCCATCTGTGTATTCACGAAACACCACCTTCTTATATTCAGCACCAATCTGATTATCTGATTGTACTAGGTAAATACTTCCAGGGCTGAGTAAAGAAGGACAGAAAATAGAGAGAGAGAGAGAGAGAGAGAGTTAGCTTGAAAACTTACTTGTTAGCTATTCACAACGCCAGAGTCAGCTAATTCTCTAGAGAGACCCACTGTATTTATTCACTTATTAGGATAGATTGTGTTTATTTATCTATTTATTTATATTTACTATGCTACATACGACATGATCTATACATATATGTTTTATTTGTTTTATTATTTATATATAATATGTTGATGCTTTGGCAACATTGTGTTACACAGTCATGCTAATAAAGCTCATTTTGAATTGAATTGAATTGAATTGAATTGAGAGAGAGAGAGAGAGAGAGAGAGAGAGAGAGAGAGAGAGAGAGAGAGAGAGAGAGAGAGAGAGAGAGAGAGAGAGAGAGAGAGAAGAAAGAGAGAGAAGAAAGACAGAAAAGATAATGTGTGCATGAATGTGTAAATAGGTAACAGTAAATAGGTAAAACTGTGACTCTTCTCAGTCAAGCCTCACTTGAAGTGTTAATCTCAACCTTAATGTTTCATTTTAGAGCTCAATTTATGTGTGAGAACAAATATGCATATATGTTTGTGGGTATACCTATCCTCCAGTGTAGCCATGTGTTTCTCTAGTTCCCATGTTCGGTTTGGTGCATAATTCCACAAAACTTCCTCCGCTGCTATATAGTACTGCACTGTGGAGGTGAAGCGCTCTTGTACAGGAGTCGTTGAACAGGTCTTCACTGTGTAATGCTGACGCATGCCCGACTTGTAGTGATCAGTTGTACGACAGCTCAGCTCAAACTCGCCTGGAGTAAAAGTGCATGCTTATGAGAAAATGTTTACTGTCAAAATATCTTTTAATTATTTTTTGTTTATATCTTTTAATTATTTAAGAAAACAAAAAGCTTTTCAGACATTACAAGACCTAGCAACTGTGTATCAAAGCATAATGGGATAATCTTCCCTAATTTTGTTAAAACCATTGTTGTGCCAAATCCTACATCCCCTTGGACCTCAAGGGGTAGCGGTTTGTAAAGCCTGATCTAAATGCCTTTTGCATTATGTAGCTGATCAAATAAATCATAAGTCATGATTAAACAGTTCTTCAAAGTGGATAATGCAGTGTGTTTAATATAGTTTGTCTGGATATTACATTGATGCAAACAATATTTTTTTCTGATGTGATGCCTCAAAAACATTTCCCCTTAGAGAGTTAATCATCATTACACAATTCACATATACACACCTACATCTCATTAAATCATTTTAAAATAAAAAAAAATAAAAAAAAATAATTATCACTATAATTTTAGACTGTACTGTAATTTACAATCCAAATAGTTAATATTTAATAACATATTAATTTACAAAAAATATTATTATCATTGAGTCACATTACTACATCATCCTTTATAGGCTATTTATGCTGTGCTGCATCTATGTTCAGGAACTTTTATCAAATCTCTCCAACGGATACATATTTCATATTAAAAATGTAAGCAATGTCCATCACATTATATGTGCTTTTGAAATATGAACCGGAACAATATGAAGCAGCATTAACAATTCTGTGTTGCACATATGCTGTGTTTTATAGACGTAACGGAGGCCAGCTAGAAGTTGCTGTGCGAGTAAACCTCGAGTCATTCTCACACGAAGAAGAAAGCGACAGAGTAAACAGCAATGGAGGACATAAAGCAGATCTTATTCTTGGTTCTTGGCATGTGGCTGCTTGTCACAAGAAAAAAAACAAACAAACATTTGTTGTAACGGTATTGTGTTTCAACTGTATATTAAAAATGGTGTTGTCATTCCTCAGCACACAGAAGTGACGATTCTCTGTCAGCAAATCAACGTTCTGCAGTGAGTCTAGCTCCACCCTTTAGGGACCGGACTACTGTGCTTGGTACCCCAACGGAAGGGTCTCACAAAAGTGGTTTGGTATGGTTCGGTTCGGTATTTTGGTAGCATTCAAAACTTCTGACAATCGAAACAATTGCATACCATACTGTACTGTACTGTACCGCACGGTGGAAACAAGCCAATAGATAGTCTGATCCAATATGTATCCAGGCCAGATGTTGGATTTGCACCCAGCCCAGAACATACCACAACACGATACTTTTCAGTCAGCAAAGACCTAATCTACTAATTGGCCACAAACGTAACTACAACATTGCAGGTCTGGTAATGTGCCATAATTTCATTAACATCAAATTACCAAGTAAATAAGTATAGATTTGATTTTTTTCCACTTTTTCCTCCAGTAATATACCTTATGTTTTCATGTCTTCCTTGTTGCAAATACTTGCATTCCTGTGGCATTTTGAAGAGCCTTTACATTTTGTGTTATTGTTATTTTTTGTTGTTCTCTCTTGTTTGAAATCATCACTGAAGTAAACGAGTTAAACTAAAACTTGCTAACTAAAAAAAAAAAAAAAAAAAAAAAAAAAAAACCTTGCAGTGTCTGTATCTGGAAATGACCTACTAATAATTTACTAATGGAAAATGACCTACTAATAATAATTTTTTCAGAAAATTCTGGGAAACAAAAATCGCTGGTTTAGGATCTGGCACAACACCGAAATCATTATTAGCATTACAAGCGACGTATCAAAGCCAATCACACCATCCATAACTTGAGCATAATGGATAAGCATTGACACACCAACAAATCCCTGATATAAAAAGCGCTGTGACTTACCATTGTTGTCAGGTGTCATGTTAACGGTCACTGTGGTATGTGGGAAAATGCTGAGAGTGTCACGGTTCATCCCATCGCGCTGAAATGTGTTACCCTGAAAATAGATACCATGGATATCCACCTCTGTGCCCAAGCCAAGTGTGTGCCACACAACATGATCCCCGTTACACAAATCCAGACCAGGTAGGTTTCCATACATGAAGCCATTTACCGCTGAGAAGAAACACAAACATTCTTAATTATAATACTGCCAGGAAATAAACTTGTATATTCACAAAGTGAGGAGGTAAAAGTACATGATTGTGTGATTAAACACACACAAACACATATATGCATACCATGCATCTTATTGCTCTCCTGAAACTCATCATTATTTGGATCTGAATCAGCATTGCCAAACGTTTCAATGTTCTGTTCCAGGTACCAACTTTCATTTTCATCCATCACAGAGAATAGCAGAAAAAACTCGTGCTGAATTTTGTCAGCACGCTTAAGGAACACAGCCATAACATGGAAACACACACACACACACACACACACACACACACACACACACACACACACACACACACACACACACACACACACACACACACACACACAAAATATATAGGTTACTATATTCACCTGCATAGTCTGAAAAGCAAAAGATGCATAGCATATATGGCACATTCCACCAACAAGGTACACTTGTTTGATGTCCAATGATTTTTTTAAAGCATTACAGGCACAAACCTTATTTTTGTTGAGACTTATTAGATAAAATTGTTATTGAACCTAATTATTCTAGTATTAAAAGTAACTAGTTTCAAACACATCCGATATCTGTATCATAGCTATTAAACCTAAATGACCAATGTAACATAATATCCCACATTAGCTGTGTCGTGCACAACCCTGTTATGATTTTCTGCTTATGCTAAAAACACAATTAAATACGACTTTTCAATTTTTGCACAAACTACAGTGTAGATGCCATTCTTCAAACAATCAAACCTATACTGTAAGAAAAATATCTAACAAATTAAATATTGGTGGAAAGTACCATATTGTCTGTATTGGTCTAAAGTGTGTGAGTTTGTTACCTGATGCCCACTTCCATCAAGAACACCTTTATTGCACACTTGTATGGGCCCAAATAAACCAGAGTTAGTGTCACGAACAGGATCAACAGCGGAATAGTACAAGTATGAAAGACAAGGTGGATCATCGGCAGAGGGACCTTCAATTACTCTCCAGTGATAGGTGAATCGTTTACCAGGAGCCACAGAGGCTCCATCTTTCTGAGTACCTGTGGAGGAAACAATAAATACATTAAAAAAAACTAGAAATGCTTTCCCTTCATTATTTATGCTATGTATTTTTTTTTATACATTTTAGCCAAATATTATGCAATGTGTGTATTATACTATTATTCTTTGTGTTCAGTTTCAAAATCAAATTCTCAACAAAGGGCTAAAGCAATGGTAAGCATTTTACCAAAGGCCCTTTTTTGGATGGATGCCCCTCTACTTTGCTCTTAGCACCCCAGTTGAGAACAGCTTGAAGGTCTACATGATTATCTGTGTGTACACCTGTAGCTGTATATGACTTACCATCCTGATACATTGCTCCTTCATAGGCCTTCTCATAATGCAAACCATGTGGCTGAATGCTATAGTTATGAGTAGCTTTATTAAGGAATGTCACAATGATAACATCACCAGTCTCTGCTCTGATGACAGGACCTAGGGTGGGGGTGGGGGTGGGGGTGGGTGGAGAGATAACGGATCATTTACCATCTTCACAACAGAATGTTTAAACTATATTAATATAACTGTGCTTCATGAAACTGAGAAGCACTCATGTAGCATGGCACCAGCTCTACGGCATTTTACTAGAACTCTTATTCATAAACTTTAAAGTCAGCAAGAAATCAAAAGTTACCAAATTTATTTTCTTTATTAATGTCACTGGTCTTATAGATAATGATTCATTTGTGCATGTTTTTGTTGTTGTTGTTTTATTTTTACCTTTTTTAATTCTTTAATCAAAACTTACTATTAATGTGATATTCCTGTGCCGTATTGCAGGTAAGCGATTTACATTGAGATGCCCTAGCTCACTTTTCACAATCCAATTAACAAGCGATGTATAAGTCAAAGTCCTGTCCTACAATTTTTTTTTTTTTTTTGTTAAGCCATCTCACTCACAAAAACATCATAATGTGGCTAAGTAAGTAACTTCCATTTAATGCATACTTTAAAATATTATCAAAGACATATCAGTGTTCATACACAAATAAGACAAAAGTAAGGATTTTACCCAGAATTCCAAGATGCTTATCTGAGCCCACAATATGTGTTTTGGTAGTAAATGTTTCATCAGTATATGAAATGTATCTGGCCTTGCGGTAAGTTCCACCCAGTTTACCACCATCACGACTGAAGTACGACTCAGAGTCACTGCAGGAAAAGAAAGACATTAACACGCTAATTCAATGACAACGTTAACACTTATATTATATAAAAATAAATGCAAAATTAAACTTCAAATAAGAGTTAATATCAGGTAGGAACCATTAGCCACAATTATATCTATGATAATTACATTAATGACATCTTTGAATCTCTGTGTACCTTCAAAGGCTTCAAAAACAAGGACAATTGAGATATATTAAAGGCCCACTAAAGAGCCTTGGAACGCGCAGCTTTGTACGATGCGTTGACGTAATTTCCACTGAAACAGAAGCTGAGGCGGGACATATTGAATGGCCCCTCCCCCTTTTCAAATAGCCAATAGCGTTTAGTTTACCTCACAGACTGCAAGTCGTACTTGACAGCACCATGGAAGCGAATCCAAGCGCTGATGATACGTTGGATTCAATAGAGGCGTGAATAAATTATAGCCATTTCATTCTTAACCAACGTACAGTTGGAAAACGGAATAAAACTCGAGCGTTTGAGCAGATGAACACACATCTCTGAGCCATATTGCTCCGTGACGTGTCAACGGTCGCTTTGGCCAGGTGGTATTTATAGCATAGGCCAAAGCGTACTAAACATATTCATACTAAAAGCTAAAAAACTTTTAAGGTAAAGCGAATAAACCGAGATTAGACTTTTATCTTAACTTTAAAATCCAGTGTACTTCCCAAATGGATGTTAAATGGTGTTCTACTCCTAAATCTTTCTGTTTGCAACATTGTCTGTGTTCAAATTAATAGTGGCAAAAGTTTATCCAATCAGAATTTATTCCCTGACATTTACAAGCAAAGCGTGAGTCTGACCGTCACCCCTTAAAGGGATACTCCACTTTTTTTGGAAATAGGCTCATTTTACAACTCCCCCAGAGTTAAACAGTTGAGTTTTACCGTTTTCGAATCCAACCACTTTTAGCATAGCTTAGCATAGATCATTAAATCGGACAAGACCATTAGCATCTCTCTCAAAAAAATGAACAAAGAGTTTTGATATTTTTCCTATTTAAAACTTGACTCTTCTGTAGTTACATCGTGAACTAAGATCGACGGAAAATGAAAAGTTGCGATTTTCTAGGCTGATATGGCTAGGAACTATACTCTCATTCCAGCGAGAAACTTAATAATCAAGAAACTTTGCTGCCGTACCATGTGTCCAGCAGGCGTAATGATATGACGCAGCGCCTGAAAATAGTCCCCAGCTCAGTAACTTCCAACGTGACCGGGACTAAGTTTGTGTAGTTTCAGCCGGCAAGCAGGTTGTCACGTTGGTTATGTTGACGGAAGTTAGCCTATTTTCAGGCGCTGTGTCATATCATTACGCCTGCTGGACCCATGGTATGGCAGCAAAGTTTCTTGATTATTACGCAGGAATGAGAGTATAGTTCCTAGCCATATCAGCCTAGAAAATCGCAACTTTACATTTTCCGTCGGTCTTAGTACACGATGTAACTACAGAAGAGTCAAGTTTTAAATAGGAAAAATATCGAAACTCTTTGGTCATTTTTTGAGAGAGATGCTAATGGTCTTGTCCGATTCAATGCTAAGTATCCCTTTAAAAATCCCTCAGCAATACAAATGATTAGAATCCAATTTAAGATGGTCAGATTCATCATCCAATTCTGTTTTTACCTGGTAGGTGTAATCTTTCAAATATATAATTGCCAAGCCTTTGTAGTGGGACTTGTGTTACTCAATCATGCATTAAGTGTCTCCAAATCTCTTTCTACCTGTCTTGTGTAGTAAGTAGAGGTGTTTCATTTTCCATGTAGTTCATTCCTGAAGGGGCGTAGTTCCAATCCATCTCTTCAGCAGCAATGTAGAAACGTCTCTCAGTGCCAGGGGCTTCTGCTGGAGAGGTCGCTGACCCACAGGTCGAGACCTCATAGAAACCCTGCATACCTGCTACTCACAAGTAGAGACCATAAAAAAGAGCGAGATTCAGAAATCTTGAAAATAAAACTTTACTTGCTTTCTTAAATATTTTAAGGTGAAGTATGTAGTCTCTGCGACACTAATGGCACCTAATGGAATCACAAAAATAAATCATATTTTGCAAATGACTCTTTTGCATGTTGCACCTCCTCCAACTCAAACATCACAATCACAGCTCTTCTGGTTGCTTGTAAAGTCATGACTCAACAGTAGATTACTTTCAATAAAAGGTCCAACACGCTATGTGTCATGAGTAAGTAAATAAGCAAAAAAAAAGGGATGATTCGTAGTAAAATCAACCTAGGGTCCTTTACACCATGACCTCGAGCCAAACACCCCCCAGAAGCCTTTTTTCCCTTGGTCGAACATTATTAAAGTTAGAGCTTATTTAGAGATATCAGCCGGATGGCTTAGTGCAGCGCTAATGGATCCTATGATGTATCTCGTAAATTACCCCACTAATAATGCCCAGAATGGCACCAAACTTCTACACTAGTACAAATAGGTTCTGTTCTCATAAAACGAGGCATTGGAAAGTTTGTAAGTACATCGGGAGTTTATTTAAATAACACTTGCCTGACGGCTCATGCTACCGCTAACCCGGACGTCAACGTCACTTCACTGAGTTGAGAAAAGGATGTAAAAGTCCTGGCATAAGGCGATGCATAAGGATGTAGTGTAACGACGAATTATTTTAATAATAATAATCAGCCATCCGTCTGATATCTCTAAATAAGCTCTAACTTTAATATTGCTCGACCAAGGGAAAAAGGCTTCTGGGGGGTGTTTGGATCGAGGTCATGGTGCAAAGGACCCTAGGTTGATTTTACTACGAATCATCCCTTTAAGGTGGTCTACACTGGACATGTCAAAGTAAACATTACAAACTGGTATTGTAACATCCATTGTAGTGTATTGTTCGCTTTGACATGTTCATGATCTGTTTAATCTTTGAAGGTTTAAATGCAGTAAAAGTTTCCTATAGCCGAAGCTGAATGTCTTTTCCCATGTTACACATTGGCCACTGTCCCACACCGGCTAAACACCCTCTGGCTCCGCCTGCTACAGTTAGACACGCCCCAAACTCTAGCTATTGGTTGAGCTGGAAAGAGAATAGACTTGTTCGACTTGAACCGGCACTGCACAGACCGATCGGATCAGAGTGAAAATGCAGTGGAGTAACACATATGCTCTGTGTTTTGTAAATATAAATAAATGAGCCTAGATAATATTTCAAAAATAAAAACAAACTAATCCTACAAATTGCAGGTAACCTTTGAACAAAGACCAAATCTATTGCATACAAATGCATATCTGTCTATTATGATTGTGAGACACTTGGCTTTTTATGAGATCTCTCGGCTCTAGTTTCTCACAAATGTGTCCCGGCAGATTTTCTCACAAATGCAGTTGAGCAACTTCCTCTTCTAAAACAGTAAATGTATCTGCAAAGCAGATCGAGTTTTTTTGCTAGGCGAGTTTTCTTTTGCAAAGCAGACCGAGTTTGTTTGCAAAATGCTGGATTTGTTTGTTTAATTATGGCACAATATTAAATCCATAGAACAAGCCTATTGAAAGATCTGAGGTGACTCTCTGAATGTTTAGATGGTGCCTGGGAGGATCTATGTTAACACTTTTGGGGGAGATAAACCCGACTTGCAGAGATAAGTTCATCAACATTTTTGTACCACTTTAAATTCAATCAAGATGAAGATAACAGAGTTGGAACTCTCAGAAAACTCATGAAAATTGCAATTATTGTAAAAGTTACATTCATGGATTCAAAGTTGTTGTTATGACATAAACACAATGATACATTTTCTTTAACAGTGTAGCAATCAAAATTATAAACAGTCAATTATAAAATCTTATTCAAGTAACTAAAACAATGTGTCAACAACAAGGAAGAAATTGGCAGAAAGATAAAACAAGTGTCAGTAAAAAACTGGTGCAGCAAAACTGAACACTATCCCACTCATAATCATCAAAGCAAAACCAAAAGTGATCATACACTGATTAGACAAAAACAATGCTTCCAAAAAAGCAGGAACACATATGGGCTTAACACAGAGATGACAGAAAGACGGTAGAACACTTACCTTTTATATGATCGTTGACTTGACAACTTAACAACCATTTTCCAGGTGTTCTCGGGATCATTGTTGCGGTGACAAAAGTTGCAGGAAACAGACTAAGAACATCTGTGCGGTGCATGCGATCCATGAGGGTGTGTCCATGGAAATAAGCGGAATGAATGTCCACTTCATTGCCAATGCCAAAGAGATGCCAAGATACAGGACGCCCAACACACACTTTCAGCGAAGGCAAATTGCCATAAACATATCCATTGATCGCTAATGGGAAAATACAAGAAAAAGTTGAACAAGGGACATTGAAGGAAAAAAGGATATGAGATTACACAAGTTGTATAATTAGATACCAAAAAAAAAAAAAAAATAATTCTGCATTTTATTCACTAAAATAATAACATTTGATCCTTAGAAATTAAAATCACAAACAACTGCAATGGAATTTTAGAGTGCTTTGAACTTTGGATATCAAAAGGAAAACTAAACTTTGCTGTTTACTAAAAACTAAAATGCTTTTGTTCCAAAGTCAAGCAGATACAAGAAGGTACTTTCCATGAAAATGTCAGTCATGCATCATCAGCTAAAACTTACATCATGGAATTTAATGTGCAAATCTAATACTCTTGGTAACAGACAAGGGTAGTTATAACAATTTAAAGGGATAGTTCACCCAAAAATGAAAATTCTGTCAGTAATTACTCACCCTCATGTTGTTACAACAGCGTAAGACCTTCGTTCATCTTCGGAACACAAATTAAGATATTTTTGATTAAATCTGAGAGCTGGATCACTGCTCCATAGGCTGCTAGTTGGCCCAAACTTGCTGGCCCAGAAAAGTTATTAAAGAGATCGTTAATATAGTCCAAGTGACTACAGTGGTTCAATCTTAAGTATATCAAGCGACGAGAATACTTTTTGTGCGCAAAAACAAACAAAAATAACGACTTTATTCCACTATTCATTTCCTTCTCTCTGGGCCTCTAGTTGGTTCGCGTAGTGTTTTTGCGCAGCGCGTCTGTGTTACACGTCACCACGTAGGCTCACAATTGGCCGACGCTGGTCATGTGTGTGATGCGTGATGACGTATAACACAGACGCGCAGCACAAAAACACTACGAGGCCCAGAGAGAAGGAAATTAATAGTGGAATAAAGTCGTTATTTTTGTTTGTTTTTGCACACAAAAAGTATTCTCGTCGCTTGATGTACTTAAGATTGAACCACTGTAGTCACTTGGACTATATTAACGATCTCTTTAATAACTTTTCTGGGCCAGCAAGTTTGGGCCACCTAGCAGCCTATGGAGGAGTGATCCAGCTCTCAGATTTAATCAAAAATATCTTAATTTGTGTTCCGAAGATGAACGAAGGTCTTACGCTGTTGTAACAACATGAGGGTGAGTAATCACTGACAGAATTTTCATTTTTGGGTGAACTATCCCTTAATACTAAAGATTTCAATTTAAAGAATTAAGAATGAATCACTTATTTTTAACTGATTAACGGCTACAATGCAATCTAAGCCTCCAGTTAAAATTGTCTACCAAACGCAAAAATCTAATTGTTTAAGCTGATTTAAATTTTTCATTTAAATTTGTCTATGATAAAAAGAACATTCCTCAATAGAACACAAGGAGAAAAACCCTAATTGTTATGTATGATAAAGTTAAAGTTCAACCTTGAGAAATAATGAGACTTACAATGCATAAGGTTGGATTCTCTGAAATCCTCATCTCCGCTTTTCATAAGTTCTTTTGTTTCATCTGGTTCAGAGCAAAATGTTTCAATATTCTCCTCCAAGTACCAGCTTAAGTTCTCATCCACCACACTGAACATCAAAATGTAATCTTCATCCACATCAGAGCGCTTATTGCTAGATTTCAGAGTGCCTGAGATAAAAAGAGAAGACAAAATATAAGGAAAAGCATGAAATGAGATATAAAGAGTTAATATAATGAGAATTGAATTGGGAGGGAGAAGCGTTGATGTTAGGAAGTAGTTGGTACTGCGAGATACTGTACAATCTTCTGTGGGTGTTTCATGCATGAACAGTTTATCAGGGGTTGTGTGAACCTTACCTTTCTTGCAGGTGAGCAGAGCTCCGATAAGCCCTGATGCAATGTCTTTAGGTGCATCTCCATGTGAGTGGTAAATCCATGTGAGACAGCTGGCATCTGCTTCAGTAGGGCCGTACTCTGGTTTGACCTCCCAGGTGTACGTCCAGTTCTGACCTGGAGCCACCGCATCATCACTCTTATCATGACCAGAGGTGCCATCGGGATACAACGCTCCTAAAATACAGAGTAGTGAATTCAAGTAAAGCAAATGAGATTATCCAATCTGATTTATTCAGTGAGTCCTATTGTAATTTGACAATAGGGGACATTTAATGGAAAACAAGATTTTCCTTGCTCTTTTAATGTAAAAAGTTAAATGAACAGCAACCTTTCTCCGTAGTCCACCCAGACTTTAAATGGAAGCTAAGATTATACTATATAGATCATGCAGAAATATTCATGGCACTGATATAACCCTGAATACAAAAGTTTACATAATAATGCCTATTCAGCATTAAGTAACTTCCTTCACAGTCATGGAGAAATAATAAGACACTGTATAGTTGTACTTAAAGGGATGGTTCGGAGTAAAATCAACCTAGGGTCCTTTGCACCATGACATCGAGCCCCACATTATTATGACCGCCGCTAGCGTAGCTAGCGAAAGCGGTCATATAGGGATTGTCAAAGTTTTTTTTTTTTTCGTCACCTTACTGAATTTTTCGTCAACGATACCAGGGACACCGAAGCACCGGGGAACATGAAATTTGGTGGGCATGTAGCCCCACTAGACTTCTAAGGAAAAATTTCGTTTGGTCCCCGGGGGCCACTCCCCCCCCGCGCTGGGCCCCCCCAAACCCAAAAAAAATGCAGTTTTTCCTAAATAACTACCTGAACCGTGGCACCGAGGATGAAGAAATTTTTATGGTATGTTGGTCTACTAGACTTTTACGGAAAAATTTCGTTTGGTCCCCGGGGGCCACTTCCCCCCCCCGCGCTGGGGCCCCCGTAAATTTTTCGTCAACGATACCAGGGACACCGAAACACCGGGGAACATGAAATTTGGTGGGCATGTAGCCCCACTAGACTTCTACGGAAAAATTTCGTTTGGTCCCCGGGGGCCACTCCCCCCCCGCGCTGGGCCCCCCCAAACCCAAAAAAATGCAGTTTTTCCTAAATAACTACCTGAACCGTGGCACCGAGGATGAAGAAATTTTTATGGTATGTTGGTCTACTAGACTTTTACGGAAAAATTTCGTTTGGTCCCCGGGGGCCACTTCCCCCCCCCGCGCTGGGGCCCCCGTAAATTTTTCGTCAACGATACCAGGGACACCGAAACACCGGGGAACATGAAATTTGGTGGGCATGTAGCCCCACTAGACTTCTACGGAAAAATTTCGTTTGGTCCCCGGGGGCCACCCACCCCCCCCCCCCCGCGCTGGGCCCCCCCAAACCCAAAAAAATGCAGTTTTTCCTAAATAACTACCTGAACCGTGGCACCGAGGATGAAGAAATTTTTATGGTATGTTGCTCTTAAGGGCCCACATCAACCTAGCCCATAATCACTCATTTGTGATTTGCGCCCCTCCCATAAAAAATGAAAATGCAATATTATTCTGCTTTAATCGCCCCTATCTTCAGTGGAGATGTTCAGAACTGCACCATATTTCATGTGTATGATTAACTTGACATCCTCTGGGGGTATCCTCTGCTAAGTTTCGTAGAATTTCATCCTTGGGGGGGTATAAAATAAATTCATTTATGTGCACATTTAGTGACTGTACACTCATCGGCCTGTAGATGGTGCTGTTGAGCGAAGGGTTGCTGGTTTAGGATGATACTGTCACACACACACATGCAGGAATACAAACAAACGCAAGCATACACACACACTGACATCCACACGCACAGACACACACCCATACACACACATACAAATCCACATGCACAGACACACACACACAAACACACACGCGCACACATGTACGCACACATACATACATGCACAGACACACACACACACACACAGACACACACATACACAAACACACACACATACACACACACACACACACACACACAGACAGACATGCACATACTACTACTTTTTTTAGGTATATACATAAACACGCAATACAGCCAAATTACTCCACGTCATTTATTTTTGTGGAAAGCCAGTGCAGGCCTGAGCGGCGGTCATATTTTGTACCGCGATGCGGTACATCTAGTTAAAGTTAGAGCTTATTTAGAGATATCAGCCGGATGTCTTAGTGCAGGCGCTAATGGATCCTATGATGTATCCCATAAATTACCCCACTAATAATGCCCAGAATGGTACCAAACTTCTACAGTAGTACAAATAGGTTCTGTACTCATAAAACAAGGCATTGGAAAGTTTGTAAGTACATCAGGAGTTTAATTAAATAACACTTGCCTGACGGCTCATGCTACTGCTAACCCGGACGTCGAGGTCACTTCAATGATTAGGGAAAAGCACGTAAAAGTCCTGACAGAAAGCATTAGTGTTAACTAATAATTGTTATAAACTGATACTACCAACAAAATATTAGTGCATTCTTGGAACTGGGCATCATTACACTACATCCTTTTGCATCGCTTTCTGCCAGGACTTTTACGTGTTTTTCCCTAATCATTGAAGTGACCTCGATGTCCGGGTTAGCGGTAGCATGAGCCGTCAGGCAAGTGTTATTTAAATAAACTCCTGATGTACTTACAAACTTTGCAATGCCTCGTTTTATGAGAACAGAACCTATTTGTACTACTGAAGAATTTTGGTACCATTCTGGGCATTATTAGTGGGGTAATTTACGAGATACCAGTAGCGCCTGCACTAAGCCATCCAGCTGATATCTCTAAATAAGCTCTAACTTTAATAATGTTCAACCAAGGGGAAAAAGGCTTCTGGGGGTGTTTGGCTTTAAGCTTATAAAAAATTTAAAACTCAAAAAATTGAGTTGAAAGTTACAAATTGCTATATGTATGCTAATTGAATAGAAACAAAAATGTTGTACCATGGTTATCCAATCACATAAAAGAGTTTGTTTGCATACCGGCAAAAGACATTCCATTACTTCGCCAGCATTAAACCCAACATTAAAAAAGACGATGTACAAAGACGAGTCACTCATGTGGTGAAAGTAAAAGCCTTTAATTAACTGGGTAAATCTTTAAAAACAATTAAAAAGTGCAGATCTACATGTTGTTGTTGTTCAATTTGATATCTTAGCACATATTTTAACAGTTTATTATTTCAGCTATGAAAGTGGTTGCTTCAGGTATAGCTGTTATTATGAAGATTCAAGTTGTCTCAAGTCATTTCTGTGAGTTGCCCTTTGAACTGCTCAGTAAAACCTTGCATTTTGACACTATGCTGCATATCTGTTCGTTTATTGCTCTGTTATTGATTTATGGGATTTATGTGTGTCAGTAAACTCTAAATCGCTGTCCTGACTCATAGATAAACAAAGACACAGCAAGAAAAGCAGAAGGAAATGGATGAAGAAAGAGTATACGGAAACTGATAGAGAGAGAGAATTGTCCAACCTTCTGAATCCTTCTTATAGAACACTCCATGTGGGTGAAGAGAATAAGGTCTGCTTGCGAAGTTCTTCATATGCACCTCCACGACATCATCGACCTCAGCCCGTAAAACAGGTCCAAGGAAGCCAAGCCACGCAGGTTTAGGTATTTCTTGGGAATAAGTGTCATCGGTGTACTGTCTGTACACAGCCTTTTTGTAAACTCTTCCTATTCGGCTAGGGCCTTTTGACAGAAAAACTGATGCGTCTCTGTTACAGAGAGAAAATCGAAAGTAAGTCGCTTAGTTTAAATGATAATTAGCCTATATTCAACTGGGCTTGCTGTTATTAGGCCTTTACTGTGTACAGTTTAGGATCCATTTTAATAATAGCCTAATACATGCTATCAGAATCAGCATACATCACCATGCACTTACAAGCGTATTTATCCATATACGTTGTTTTTTTTAAGCCTACAGTATTAAAATGTAAAAAAAATAATGTAAAATGTGACCAAATACTGTCCTGTTTTACTATTACTGGTAAATAGATATGTCAACACACAAACTTACTCGTTTAGATCACTGTTGACAAGGTTTCCGCTTGGTGCGTAATTCCAGTTTTCCTCTCTTATGGCTATGTAATATATCCTCTTTATACATTCAGCTCGCTGTAGAGCGATCACGACCGTCACTAAAGCGCACAGCAAAGACTTCATCGCTTATGTCTGAAACACACTCACACACTCACACATGTATAAATATCCGAGGCAGATCAGAAAGAGACGCACGTAAATGCCAGAGCGCAGATTTTTTTCCCGACACTGAAACTATGTGATAGAGATCAACATACAAAGCGCGCTGCAAGGGTGAAATAATAACGAAACCGAAAGTTGGGCGTCAACTGCGTCAAAAACACATGATCAGACGTTAAAAAACCGGTTTCTCAACAGAAGAGAAACTCGGCTGGCTTTCCCCTTAACAGAGCGCCTATTTAAACCAGCCAAGAGCGCTGACGTAGCGTACGTGCTGTAAAAACAAACAAGCATTTGCTTCATTGGGCGCCGCGTTTTGAATCTACCGGACCATCGTTTGCTCTGTTTGTTTTACGCAGTTGAGTAAAAATATGATTCTGTATCATAATGATGAGAAACTTTCTAACACAGCTATGACTGTCTCATTATATTAAGAAACTTTCTCATATAACGTTTAGTAATATGGGAGAGATTAGCCAGTGGGTAAATTGACCCACTCCCTTTATCTTTCTAACCATACACTTGTATTGCCATGTGACCATTTTGAAACCATGTTATCATTTCTGCCAGACTGTGACGAGGAGAAACAGGAGTGGAACGCACCCATACTTTGACAAGCCAAATTTACTTTTTAAAGTAAAATTTTAGCATAACAGATACATGGCTGTATCATTTAATTTTTCCTAACATGCCATACACTGTCATACACATGTCATAAACCTTACCAGGGTTTTTTTTTTTTGTTTTTTTTTTTTGTTTGTTTTTTTACAGTAAAATACTGGCAATATACTGTTAATTGTACAGTTCTTTACTATAATCTACAGTATGTTACTGTAAAATTGCACTAAGTTAAAACTCGAGTTAACTAATTTCACTTGCAGAAACAGACTGCCTTAAATTGACCAACTGTCATTTAAATGTATTAACTAAAATATATAATGCATTATTAATGTGAGCAAAGTGAACTTATTTCATTTGAGACCACTAAAAAACTATTGTACATTAAAAAATGTCCACTGGACCAGCAACTACACAGGCACTGTCTGTTAAATAAAGCAACATGCAGAATATCATCAATGTTTGTAGATCTTCTCCTGGACTGAAGCACAGGCTCTACTCTTCAGCACAACGGTGACCCCAAAAAAAAATGTTTACAGTAAACTGTAAGAAAAAATGATGTGGACGTCGAAGATCTCAAAAATGAAGTTTATTATAGCATAGCAGTGGCAAGGTACACGAAGCACATTGGGTTCACCGGCGTCAGAATGAACCCAGAACATCCAAATCTTAAACCTTTTATCCTCTTCTTAATGCAAATGAAGTTGCTCTTGTTGCAACAGCTGTGGTCTGTATGTTAATGAAGTTGTGACACCCCATTGTCTGAGAAGGTTCTCTGTTTCCCACACCCATTCCCATTCTACAATTGACTGCCATTTATTCAGGATGTGATCAACTCAAATGGTGAAGAAACAATATAACTTGACTTTCTTTCATCTCTATGATAATTGGGTCGAGGCAGACTACAATTACTTACAGTTGTTATTGAGATGTTTAATTGAAAATGTTTGGTTTGAAGTTACCATTATAGAGATCAGTGTTTGCTTTAGTTGGGTTCTGGACTCTTACAGATCACACTTACACACATGGTTAGTGAATGATTGCAGTTATATTGATTATGATACCAAGAATCATCATATAGCCTGTTTAATCACTAACCTCATTCAGAGTTTAATCCTGTATCAAAAGTGTTACGTTAGCACCACTATTAAACTACAGCAATGAGTTACAATGATGATTTTTTAACACATCTTGCACAACCACAGAAACAGAGCTACACTGTATTGTAGAAACACAGATATATAAAAAATTTTGCACGTGAATCTTAATGGTTGCAATATATATAGTCATATATTCATACAGCAGTGCATGCTGGGAGTTTTATACTATCCTGGAACCCAGCATGCATTGTGACATGAAATGTTTTATTGTCACCATTGTTGAGATTCATGTGCTGATTCTTGATGTCTGTGTGTGTCTGAGTAAGGCAGGAGTTCAAAATGTTTTAATGCACTATATGATTTCAATATCCTTCAGAATAACTGGTTACAGAAATATTGCTGTATTTCATGTTGTATATTAACCGATGTATGATAAATATTAAATACCCATAAACTCAAAGCTTATATACTGGATGTGATCAGAGAATCAGAAATGTCCAGGATGATTATGGCATCATCCCATCAGCCTTAAACACCAGGGCCCGTATCCCTAAAGAATTTTTGTGCAGAAAGTGGCTCCTAGCGGCCAAATTCTAAGAAAATTCTCAGAGTCATGACGTTTTCTTAGAATTTCCCCTAAAAGTGACACGAAAATCCCAGTTAATATAAAAGCTATTCCTCAAGATTCCTAGCGCTTAAAAGGGCTCCTAAGGCGAGATCTGCTAAGAGCAGGGAAGAGGACTTTTAGTGGCTTAGGAGTTCCCCTAAGCAGCTGCACAAAATGGCCAACAGAGGAGGCAGGAGAGATGTCCTGCAAACATTCCTTTTTTTCTCCATTTTATGTGTTTGTAGGATATTTGTTAACAAGCCTTCATAAATAGACCAGCCAGCAATCACAGACATTGATAAAAGCTGAGCCGTGTTACTCTCGTTAAGACCACACTGAGTTGTAACGTTGCAATTTCTACTTCATTAAGGACAGCCCCTTGAGATAGGCCATCCTGTTTTCAATGGGGTCCATATGGGAGTGAAAGTACAAAATATGCCAGCTAGGATATTAATATGAGCAAATAAGACACGAATCATTATTTGAACAGGGTGTAATGAGCTTAAGTTTTCACATATTTTAGATTCTAATGTTAGGCTATAACCCCTACAGATTACTATTCATTTTCCAGATATTTTCTTGAATGTGAAATATTATTTACAATTACAGTCTGCATAAGATTAGAGTGTATAATTATGTTTATTGATTTGAGGGTACATCCTTTGCTCATTATCACCAAAAGTTCATTTTCATCAAACTTGTAGGATCAACCAATCACGGCTTTTGAAATGATGACTCATACCTAGCAACGGGGTCAACCACACCTCCTCACTAAGATAGGATTTTCCATCCATTCCTTGCTCAGAGTTCACTGAAAATGTTCTGGAATCACTTCTAAGCTAAAACTCCTGGCAAGGAATTTTTAGGTTAAGTTAGGAGCTCTCTGAGAGGATTCTCAGAATCTTTAGGGATACGGGCCCAGGGGCTGTATTCACAAAGAATTTTAAGGCTAAAAGTAGCTCCTAACTGGCGAATTTAGGAGCAACTCCTAAAAAAAATGGGCGTGTCACTCCTAACTTTAGGACTCCTCATTTTTTTGACTAAGAGTAATTCATGAAGCATTTTAGCCCTAAAAGTAGCACCTAAGCCTGGGACAGCTTAAAAGAAGTCGAGAGGACTCCTAACTCACTAAGACCTTCACAAACCGCTTTTTGTGGCATTTCACGTTGCGATGTTTTGAAATGCGTATGCGGCGCTACAGGAGCATCCAATCGCGAGGGAACAATTCTGCATTGTAGGCATAACTAGGGATGCAATAACGCCACCAACAACAACCAAAACTAGGCTACTCATTGCATGTAAACTAATTGTAACGTTTCATTGTGAATCAAATTAAAATGTTCTTCTCTTTGCAAACGTAGGCAGAGGCATATAGTGACAGATTAATTCAATAATGTTGCAAAGATATTGCATCAATCCATATGTTTCATTAGGCTACTAGGCTATTTGTTTTGCCTTACTCTTTATTCATTTAGGCTATTTATTCAGTTATTCATCATCTTCCGTCCTTCGTACTGCTTGTGTAGCGCACGCATTCTCAGACCTGTCACCTGTCACTCATCATCGTAGGGGAGGTGTTTGGAATCATTCCCACGTTACAATCATCAGCCAATCAAGGTGGTCACTTCAGTCAAGCTCGTGCACGAGTAATGACGTCATCCATAGCAACGAAGACTCACTCTTAGTTTAGGAGTTGTCATTTTTCTTTACTAAGAGTAGGTCTGAAAGGCGTTGTGAATAACTTTTAAGAGAAAACTCCTAGCTAAAATCTTTTAGTGCGATTTAGGAGTACTCCTAGTGATAAGATAAAATGCTTTGTGAATACGGCCCCTGATCATCTTCCTCTTGGCTTTTTCTTGCCATAACAGATGTGTTTTATAAACACACAGCTAAAGCAGCCAGAGAGAAACTAATGTTATAGTCAAGGGTCAAGAGGGTAAGTAAGACTGGTGCATAGATATATATATACACTAGATGTCGCCTTGGCTACGGCAGTTCATTGGAACGAATGCCGTAGACAAGGTGGCATCTATTCTAGTGTATATATATATATATATATCTATGCACCAGTCTGCGCACACGTCACACACCAGGATGCGCGCGCCCTCAGATCACTTGGACGTGGCTGTGTACAAGAGTTAAAAAACGATATAAATACTGTTCGTTTTCTCACACAAACCGCTCGTTTCGTGTCTTAGGCCATCAATGTGTACTTACGATGGGGAATTGTTTAATTTGGACGATGGGGAATTGTTTAATTTGGACTCTGTGCATGCTCTTTGAGACAGTGACCATAGACCTGCATTAAATGACTGACAGACAAGAACGGTTTGACCTAAAAATATCAAAATTGAAACTACTGCGGAAAAAAAGACACCTACATCTTGGATGCCCTTGAGGTAAGCTAAAACATACCAAGATTTAATTTCAAAGTGAACTATCCCTTTAAACTTGACATAAACTTGTCCCTCAAATCTGATTGGTTGATTGGACTGTTCCAGGATCAATAAAGATGTTGATACAGGAATATGTTGCACTTGGTGAAATCATATTCACAGCAGTCTGGACTGCTTTGTGCATGCATAGATAAAATAACATTTTTCATTACTCTTATTTTACTCATTATTATGAGAAACTAAGTCATAATTACGATAACGTTTTCATTATTGTGACAAAGGGGGAGAGTGGGGTAAGATGAGCCGTTTTTACTTATGTGGTTCTCAAGATAAGAGAAAATTAGTCAGAAGTACAATGAAAGTATCTAAAGTAATTTCATTTCAGGATGTTTCATATCATTTTAAATGATCAGAATGCATCTATGACAAAGGGTTCTAAAAACATGGCTTCTAATAAAAAAGTGTTCCTGTGGCTCAATTTGCCCCAGGTTAGAGGTAAGTTGATATTTTTACACTAAAGTTGTAACCTTCCCAAAACAGACTAAACAGAGAGTTTGTTGAGTAAAATTAAATAAAAACGGAATTTGAATGAATGAATAAATGTCACTGAAACAAATAAACATTTAGGTCAAAAGGTTCTTGGCATTGTAGTTTTTCTGCAATGTCGAACATGTTAGGCCATTAGGGACTACAGGTGGAATATAAATATATGATTACGCATATTCTGGTTCTTATCAGAGAAGGATATGGTGTACTTGCACTATAAAATAAAATAGTAAAAAAAACGTAAAAAAAAAAAAAAAATGCTAAACTAAACCAGTTGTGTATTATAATATAAAATAAAATAGTAAAAAAAACGTAAAAAAAAAAAAAAATGCTAAACTAAACCAGTTGTGTATTATAACGTTGAAATGATACCAGTTTATACTTCAGAGAATTAACTTAACTACAGTGCATTGTGGTGGGGTAAGTTAAAACACTGGCTCAATTTACCCCACAGCATTTGGCTCACTTTGCCCCATAACTTAGCCTAGAAATCTAGACGCACCCTAGCGGCAGCAAAATTTATTTTGCAGCCAGGGTAGTCTAGCAACTCGTTGACTTTTGAGCGGTTCCGCGTGAATTCCCTGCTACTTGAAAACAAAGAAGAGCTACTGCTGCTGGCGAACAGCAGTCTTTCGAATAGGCTTTGTCCGTGACTCTGGAGGACTTGGAGTTAAGCTTTTATTTGAGAAAAGAACAAAGAGTGGCACTTTTAAAAACAGGGTCATTCTTAAAACAGGAAGATGTGTTCATAGTTTTGCTGGCCAGATACAGCAAAAGTTTAATCTATCAACTAGCTCCGCTGTTGGGAAAACGCTCTGGTTGGTTGTAGCGCTGTCCTATTGCATGCAGAGCGAATTTGAAAGACAGCTGTCTGTCCCACCCCTCGGACTGAGCCCTGACAATGGTGAGTTGCCAGACCTAACATCTTGATGTAGGCTACCCATAATTGCCATTTTGAACAAAACTAGCTATAGCTTACCAATTCAGGCTAAAGGATTTGCATATACATTGCTAAATCATCAATATGGATCATAAATATTTTTAGACCTGAACAATATGCTTTGATGTAACTAAAACCAGTTGATGCGGATAAGTCATAATAAGTGAATCATAGTGAATCATCATTCATTCAACCAATTAGTTCAAACCCGCTGATTCATTCATGAAAAAAGCAAGTGTCCACTGACTTTATGAAGGGGTCATATGAAGGTTAAATTATGCCATAAGAATCACATCGCAGGGTAAGATTTGTGGAAGTGAACATAAGGTTGTAAACCTAAATTAAAACTGCAACTTGTTTAAGCTAACACAAAATAAATATGATCTGTATCTTCTGACTTCCATTTTTCCACGCTTACACTGTTGCCAACTGTTGACACTGTTACACTGTTGCCATTTTTTTCCTTGCAAAGCCAAAAGCTTTGCAAGCCTCTGAACAGCAATTTCCAAGTGAAAACAAAGAACTAAAAATAATACTGACTGTGTAGAACCAATCTATATGTATAAAAAACAAACTTGCAAATGTCTAAATGGTTTGTTGTGTACGTAGGGCAAAAAGTTCCTGAAATAACCCAATATGTACTGTTCTGTGTCTTTTACAGTTTTGGCACGATTCTCTCACTCAATGAGTTTTGCAAGCGTAAGGAGGAAGGCGGTATCACCTTCTTCTTATAGCCAATCAAATGAGGCTCTCGGTGACTCTCGATTTACATTTTTCTTGATTGGTTAAATAAACATGCCAGACGCCAAGACATTTATCTTTATTTGGTTCAGCATCATTCTCACTGTGGTTACGCCCACTGTGTGGCAAAAATGGCAGCATCTAAAATGGGAAAGAGCTTTGCGATTGACTGTAAAGATAGATTTGACAAGAAATCTGAGGTATATTTTTACAGACTGCTGAAAGCTACAGAACAGAGAAGCAAATGGATCACTGCAATTCATAGGAACAGCTGGACTCCAGGCAGAGAAAGGTGGATTTGCTGTTATCATTGTGTGTCAATATGCTGAATTTAGGGGTAAAGTCATACCCTATATATTATTTTTATATATTGTATTGACAACTCATCAGTTAAATATTTATGATCTTATATTCTGCATAATTGGATGTTTTTATGTAAACACTGACAAAAAATATACAAGTTTTTTTGCTAGACGATCGGAAGATATATATAACATTGATATAAGTGATCACCTGGATTAGACCTACATATATTGTTTTTATGTAAACCGTTCACAGGCAAATTTGCTTTATGTATTTACCAAGCATCAAAATCAGGCACATATAAATGTCAGGAAACAAAATTCCTGGCTGCATGTCAATATCCATAGATTGCTGGAACTTTTGTCAATTGTGAGGAACATTTTATCGAATCCAAACTTTAGCAAACTGATAATCGTTTGTTTTACTTGCGTTTTCGCAGATGCCTCTATTAAATACAGTCATGCAGAAGTTGAGTTTTTTTATGTTTATTTGAAGTGTAAGTTTTTGCATTAGTAAGTTACTCATACTAGCTACATATAATAGCTTGATCAATCAATATTGTCTCAGTGCGACCAGGGCCCTATTTCAAAATATATAATTGAGTGTTAAAGGGTTAGTTGTCACAATCCTCAGTCACTAGATCAGTCACCTCACACTTCATGTCCCATAATCCCTCCTGGCTCACACCTGCACACTTCACAATCATTCACACCTGCCTTCATAAGCTCCACTCTATTTAAGCCTGCTTCACACACTCATAAAGTTGTGGTCTCATTGTTCAACATTGAACCTGTACCTGATCGAACTGTCCCATCCTTCGTCTTCTTCAGTCTTCTGTGTGTCATCGTCTGCCAGTGTTCAGTCCACTAGCCGCTTCTCATCTCTACCTGCAAACAGATAAGACTCATCATTCACATGCCAATATCACAGTCACATTCTGCAATGCAGAGACTAACCTGCTAACTTTCTGTGTGTTATTCAATAAACTCTATTCAGATTTTACCCTTTTTACGCAAAAATGAAAATTATCCCATAATTTACTCACCCTCAAGCCATCTCAGGTGTATATGACTTTCATCTTTCAGCAGTAGCGAACCATGAGTCTTGAACCTTGGCCCTCTCACCCTTCCCTCGTTGGAAAAAAGTACACTCGGGCTAAAATTAGCCTAGCTTACTGTGTCCTCTTCTATAATACTGCATGTTACCTTTGACAAGAAATGTCAAGCAAACATCAGAGCGAGAGGGTTATCACCAAAATAAAACAAATAGTAATAAAATGCAGATCAACATTACAAAGATTGCATCATCACACAATTGGTGTGTCATTTCAGTGGAATAAGGTGACAACTGGCCACAAAACCAACAACATTTTATATAAGCAGATGCATCCTGACAGCGCTCAGACCAAAGCAAGCAAAGCAGCGACAGACACTTCCGCATATGTTGATAATAAATCATATCATTAGACTGGCACAGCAGCCGATTAAATGTTTGCAATTGACCCTATTAAACTTTAAGAATGTAATTATTATGCAGAATTTACAGCAAACGTGCATGGTAGCTAAATTAGTAAATTTAAAGACTGACCAGTAATGTGTTCTCAACTAAATAGAGTCGTATTTTATAGAGCCGTAGTTCGTGCCTGAGACGTTAAGAAAAGTTGAATTTGACTGTAATTAAGAGTGTCGTACATAAAATGGTGGACGAGAGTGTTAACAACTCAAGAGAAAAACTAGTAACTTTTAATGTGAGCAAAAAGATATATACTCGAGATGTGAGTGCGAGACGAGGGATAATTAACCAAATAGATGTGTACGAACATTGTACAACACAGTCGTGTGTATTGACGAGTCTGGGCAGTCTGAGTTAAGAAGGCACACTTGTCTGTAATTAGTCTATACATTGACATGTTAACCTCATTTAGCGTTACTTTGTCAGCCATTAAATGTAAAAGCGCATTCAGTATGTACTGTTAATAAGAACTCCAGTCAGATTCAGTGGTAAAATGCTTTTATTAATCATTTTGTGAGCTTATTATGAGAACAGTGATGAAGTGCGGTGTAGGCCTACATGCAAAGAAAAGCGCTCCTTGTTTGACCTGTGTTTTTCATGCCTTTTGAACAGAAATAAATGTGTTGCCCCAGGAAGTGACATCGCATCCTTCTTAAAAGTGTAACAATACATCCCTCATGCAATAAAAATAAAACAGAAAAGTACAACACCACCCACCTCTGTATCATTTCTCTGTACATACTCTTCTGTTGGCCTTTCTGTAGATGTGGACTCGTGTAACTCATGTTAAAGTCAGAAATAACAGAAGTATACAGGAAGTCAAGTTATTTATGCACTTACAGGTACATCCTCCAAAGGACAGTCATCTGAGAGTGTTTCTTCACTATCCTGTGCAACAGAAACAAATGGGCATTACAAAGTGTTGCACTTTCTTCCCTTTTGATGTAAAAAGTTAGAAAAAGTGAGGCTAGATAAGTTGGCTTGTTTCTTCATGATGGTGTTTCAGGGTCGACCTTAATCTTAGCCCATCTTAACTGTAACCTTATGCCTCCTTGAACCAACCGTAAACCATTGTCATCTGATCGGATCTCATCTCGTCTAATGCTTTGTTTGTTTTTTTTGTCCTGAGTTGAGGAAGAGTTCTCAACAATTAGGTATCGTCTTTGGTTCAGGGTGTGACTGTTTCTCCTCCTCTCACATTAAATACATGCTATCTGATTAGTCACATGGTCTCTTCACTTTCCCACTCTTGCAGGGTATGATTTAGACATTAATTTTATAATGAGAAAACAATACATTTAACACAGATTTGATTCAATACCATCATTCAAAATATGAGAAATCATTCACGATGATATCAAACACTCCATGCTTCCTATGAACCATTAATAAATACTAAAAAGCACAAACAATGAGTGATTACAACATGATAGTCAAACATGTGGGTTACAGACATTACGTAGAATTATTCAATGAAATGATATTTGATTATAAGTCCATCTAGCATTGTTTTGGAATGATCTGATGCATTTTGATATGTAAAGGCAGTCTCTGTGGTTTTAGAGAGGTCCTGCTGTTCAAAGAAAGGTCAAACAGAGGTCTTCAAAAAAAGGTCTCTTTTGTATCTCTGTCCATTCAAGCAACTCCACTCAATGGAGGCAATAGCCCATATATTCCAATCCCCATGTGACTAGATAAAAAGTCCATAAGGTAGAAGGATAGCATGGTGCTGGGAGGGATTAAAGATTAACTTTATAAAGGGGTTGTTCCTTGAGTAAGTCAGTCCAAGCAAGAATAGTGAGGTAGTTGAGACTGCAGAAGGAAAAGGAGTGAACAACAGCCATCACAGACAAATCAAAATAAATGAGGCTTCATTAAAAATATTCACGGCTTGTCTGTTTAACCCCTTAAATGTAAACAAAATCACTCCAGGTTACAAAAGGAAAACATATAAAATATTTCCAACAGCAAGCATGCTTCAGTTTTTTTTCTTTAACAGCAGAACAAAAACGTATTATCAACAAGGTTTCCTTTCCCAGTTTTTTTTTTTTTTTTAAGTCAACAAGGGTCAATTAGTCCAGTCACCGAACCACCATGCCAGCTCCAGCCTTTCCCTCATCTGAGCCACATACTGCGGGGGTGTTTGAGCTGATGCATCATTGGGGGGCAGTCCTGCAACAAGATCAATGGGCTCCGTTAGCTACTGGCCAAAGTGCATCATGTTTGGGGTAAAGCCAGTTAAACTGTGCTTGGTTGCTCAGTAAGCCATTACAGCATAAGGAACCATAAGATCCCACTCCCAATGATACCGCTCCGAGCTCGTGGCTAGGATTCTGTCCATCGGGTTGAGGTCAGAAAGGTGTTGTGCGGGTATTTTCAATGTCTAAGAGTTCAACACATTGTTTTGAAGACCTCGGATTCAAAATAAGTGCCTTGATCACTATGCAAAGTCAGTGGTGCTCCATTGTTGGGCAGGGGGTATTGTCACAGACTAACTGTGACCCAGGACTTTTATTTTGAAGGGATTGAGCATGGGTATGTGCACACAACAAACTTTTTCCGCCATTACACATACACACAAACTAAATGCTGGCAAAATATACCATCCTTATGTAGTTGTATGTTTGTAGCCCTGATTTTTGTGTTGTAATATCCCATCAGTTGTTAGTTTTATTGTTTAATCGTTTAATGCTGTAATGTGATTAAATGTTTAATGTTTAGTGAAACATGCTGATCAAATAGGGTGCACCCTAGGAAAGTAGCCATATTTAAACTAGAATGTGCTCATGAAAGATTACTCCATTTGGTTCTGACCTCATAGGGGAGGGAGGGAACCTAGTATTTAAATTTTTCCTGATATGTCTTGTGTTTATTGTTTTGAACCCTTTAAAGGAGAACTCCGGTCAATTTTAACATTGAGCTCATTTTTTGTCAATTTGGAGTGCTGTCAATACAGAGAACAACGACAAAAATCGGTGTTGCCTACACCGTGTTATCCTCTTTTTAAAATTTGCACCCTGTTGACTTCAATGGGGCAAGTTTTAAACCTGCTTTTAGCCTCTTAACATCCTTAATGTGTCATTACAAGTGCACAGGTCATGTGAGTGATTCCTTCAGAGTGAACACGAGTGAATCTGACTGCAGTAGATGTGAAAGAAATGGATAAAAATTATGTTATTTAAGCCAGCGCAAATACCTGTGTTTACATCCTGTTAGTCGACTTTTAGTCCAAAGTAGTCGATTGTCGAGTTCACGCGCATAGGTTTAGTTACCTATGATCACGCGCGTGAACTCGGGTGATGAGTTTTTTAACAAATAGGTAAATTATGGTAAAAGTAGGGTCTGAAGTAGGCTATCTGATATTTTTAATATTAATAATGGAGTTCCACAAGGAAGTGTGGTCAGTCCTATTTTATTTAATATTATGATTAACAGTATGTTTAGGGATGTAGGATCAGGGATTCAATCAGCATTATATGCTGATGATGGAGTTATTTGGTTAGGGTTAGGGTTAGGGTTAGATTTTTCATACTAAAAAATGTTAAGTATGTTAATAATAAAATTCAGGAAGCAATTAAAAATGTTGAAAATTGGTCATATAATTGGGGTTTTAAAATATCACAAACAAAAACAAGTTAATACTGGGCATTATTAGTGGGGTAATTTACGAGATACATCATAGGATCCATTAGCGCTGCACTAAGCCATCCGGCTGATATCTCTAAATAAGCTCTAACTTTAAAAATGTTCGACCAAGGGAAAAAGGCTTCTGGGGGGTGTTTGGCTCGAGGTCATGGTGCAAAGGACCCTAGGTTGATTTTACTCTGAACCATCCCTTTAATTGTTCATATCTGTGATTCATCTAATTGAAACAAACTACAAAGATAACTGTTTCTTTATCAATATAATCTTATATCTGAATCAGAACAAAATTGTGTAGACTATTTTGATGGATTTTTTAATCATATCTAACATTACTTTTCCTTGCAGGAATACAATTCATATGCTTTTGAAACCTAAATGTTTCCAAACACTTTAGTCAAAGTCACTCAGTCAGTGTGTGTGTGAATCATCTCCGAACATAACAAAAAGGGGAAATGAAACTGGACAGATATCTAAATTTATAAACTCATGACTTTCAGTAACAATGTGTTCAATCAAGAAATCAGAATTTGCTTCTACCTAGTAACAGAAGGGTTTGCTGAATTATGCATATGAAGAACCAATAATAGTGTAGAAAAATTATGTAATGTATCATGTCACCTTTGCCATGCTCCTATTCTATAAAAAACTGTCCTCCGGCCGTGATTAAAGGTCCCGTTCTTCGTGATCCCATGTTTCAAACTTTAGTTAGTGTGTAATGTTGCTGTTAGAGCATAAATAATATCTGTAAAATTATAAAGCTCAAAGTTCAATGCCAAGCGAGATATTTTATTTAACAGAAGTCGACTACAGTGAACGGCTCGTTTGGACTACATCCCTCTACTTCCTTCTTTAGTGATGTCACTAGAACCGTGTTTTGACTAACCTCCGCCCACAGGAATGCTCCCTCAACTCTACTGGCTACTTGCGCACTTCTTATAACTTAGCCTTCTGTGTTTACTCAGCTCTTACGGTGATTTTCTGAAGTAAAACTGACGCTTCATATTTTGTGTGATGTACAATAAACTTTATTAAACTCATCAGTATATGTTTGATCATCATTCGGACCTGGTCCGAAACAGCAGACTTGTAGGCTATTAATAAATAATGGATACATACAAGCAGATGACAAATACTTTATAATAACCGTAATTAAACTACTAAACTATACCTGTTTCATCTCTATACAGCACTCTGACTCTGTAGGCATTATTGTCCGACTCGAAATGAACACCGTTACTGAGAGTTTCTGATATTATCATCATTCCGTGAGATGAAATTGTCCTGAGAGACTGAGCGCGAGCTCATGAAGCTCCGCCCCCTGGGTCGTCCAGCAGCAGCTTATTTGCATTTAAAGGGCACACACTAAAACAGCTCGTTTTTCTGAGCCCCAAAAAATGTCAATTTAAACATGCTGTAAAAAATGATCTGTTGGGTATTTTGAGCTGAAACTTCACATACACACTCTGGGGACATCAGAGACTTATTTTACATCTTGTGAAAAGGGGCATAATACGGGACCTTAACGCCCACTGTCGCGAATTTGCAACAAACCCCTTCCATTCAGACTGCAGGCGAGATAGCGTGTGTTTTCCCCCAATGCCTGTTTGTGCACATTCGATACATACCTAGGAACATTTTGCACGCACTGGTTTCTCGTAGGAGCGGTCGGAGTGGGAACTACATCCGGGTCACCGAAGCTAATATTTTGTTTTGCAAAATCCGCATATCAAGTGCGCAAATGTGGAGAAATTTCCCAAAATGAGTTAAGTTGTGCTAAGATAAAAATATGTACCAGCTTATTGATTGCTTCTATAGCTATGTTATTCATATAGACTTCATGTGACGAATATTTTTTACGTACTTTGTAGATTTCTGTTTGTAGCAAATTTGCGACATTGGTCCATAACGGCTGGATTGGGCTAATGGCTACATATTATAATAATGCTGTATTTAGATGGTTTCAGCCCAAAAAATTTATTTATTTTTTTTTCCACAAAAATAGCATGTTAGGATATAACACTATAAGAATATATAATGTATGCACTGGAGAAACAAGGAAAGAGTTAAACAGAGTGTAACATGGAATGTATAAAAACTACTGTCAATGTTAGGGAGTAGGAGAGTGTTTTGTTTCTTGCTGTTGTCAAGATTCATTAATTTGTCAAAGTATAAAGTTTATAAGTTCTAACTACTTTGTGCCATGAATAAAATCTACATTCCTGAGATGGGAAAATGTGTTTTATTAATTTTTCCATTTTGTAAAAAATTACCCTAAATGCCCACTGTCGCAAATTTGCAACATACCAAAATTACCCTAAATGCCTGTTGTCGCAAATTTGCAACATACCAAAATTTCTATCTATTTGTTGTGCAAAAGTGAAATTGATAATCTCAACATTATTTACCATCTACTTAAAGTCAAAAACACACAGAATTTTTTTTTTATATACAGCTTTATAAATTCAGGCGTTAAGGGGTTAAAGCATATTTGAAGGCACTGTCTGTTTAGTTATTGCTTTGCAGCAGGTCAGTGGAACACTAGAGACCTTATTCCCAAGTAATAGTGTTAAAAAAGGAACGAGACGTCGTTCAACTCAGTGTAAGACTCTTAGGTAGGGTTAGATGCGGTCAGGTAACTATAATTCTTAGGCATTTTATGCGGTCATAGTAGCTACACTTCAACCAACACGGTCAGAGGAGAGGTCACCTGAGTATAATTTTGCAAGTGTCAGGGACACTTGGATAACTTAAGTCAGGTGCGCAGGGGAAAAATCGACCACACTATTCACTCACCTGTTCCATCATTTCCTCCCTCCGTTAGACGTTCCTTACTTCTGATTCAATTGGCCTATACTGAACATCATCACTGGGCGTAGCATGTCAGTTACATGCTACAGTACAGTAATTCTGTTCGGTTGGCATCAAACTCCTACTTCTGTATGCAATTACACGTTCCTCTCCCTGTTGGAGTTGGGATAGCACAGCCCTGATTCCAAAGTTGCTGGCATCTGTGTCCAGAATGAGATCCCCCACTGTCCATAGGGTAGCCCAGAACAGGGGCAGTGATGAGTAGCTCCTTCAGTTTATCGAAGGCCTGCTGATTCTCTAGAGTCCAGTGGAATCGAGCATGTTTCCTTAGGAGCTTGTGAAGGGGTTTGGCAACTGAGGCAAAGTCTTTGACAAATTGCTGGAAGTAGGACGCTAGTCCTACGAATTTTTAGACTTCATTAACATTTGTGGGCTGTAGCCATTCTGAAATTTCTGCACTTTCTCGGGGTCGGTGGTAATACGATGTGTCCCAGGTAGGCCACCTGACGGTGGAAGAGACAACACTTGTTGGCTTTCAGATTTAGGTTGGCTTGGTGCAGCCTCTCGAACACTTGTGCTAGTCATTGAAGCATTTCCTTCAAATCTTCCCCAGCACAATGATGTTGTCTAAGTAGACTAGGCAGATCTCCCACTGCATTCCAGCTAAGACACGATCCATTAAGCGCTGGAACGTTGCCAGTGTTCCATTTCTCTTCTTTTGGGTCCTTCATCACCGGAAACCTGACAGATATCATGTTCAACAGTAGCCTACAAGACATCAGGAAAATTAGATACGGACCATGTGCTGACACATTAGATTGCTAAAAATTATTCAGTATCCTTGCCTTGTTTTAGAATAAATAAATCTAAATTGTATAACATTTCAGAGAAAGTTTTCACAGAAGAGTTATTTTCAATCTTTTCCACTGATCAAATAATATTTAATTATATTTAATTACTTTAAACAAATTACATTTATGCAATTTTGCCTATAAGGTAGGCTAAACATTCTGTATATTTTAGGATGTTTATATATTTTAATGGAAACAGTAGGCCTTATTTTTTTGCAGTGTAAATAGCCTAATTGTCTGACTCGTTTATACATCAGGAGTCCGTTCTTCGTACATACGTTTCAGATGTTAAATATTGAGTAGTGATCAATTGCTTTGACTTGTGAAGGTGAAAACTGCTGAACTTAATGTAAAAATATTTTGCCATGAGTTATTTGCCATTTTTCCTTGTGTAGTTCATTGTAATGCCATTGTGTTTTCCTATTTTGTGCAGTTTTACACAATACACCAACACTTTTATCTGTTCCCAAGAAAGTGGCTGAAGCATGTGCAGTAAGTGGCCTTTTTCTAACTTTACATCAAAAGGGAAGAAAGTGCACCATTTTGTAATGCCCATTTGTTTCCATTGCACTGGACAGTGAAGAAACCCTCTCAGACGACTGTCCTTTGGAGGAAGTACTTGTAAGTGCATAAATAACTTTACTTAATTTATAGTTGTGTACATATTATTTCTGACTGCAATGAGTTGCAGGAGGAAAGGCCTACAGAAAGGCCTAATGCACAAAGTGATACAGAGGTGGGCAGTGTAGTACTTTTCCTTTTTATTTTTGTTGCATGAGGCTTGTGTTGACAGTTCTTTTCTTTTTTTTAATTCTTTTTATCCAAAAATGACAGAGGGTGATATCCGTACACTATATAAACGGAGTCTACAACAGAAAATTGAGTATTTTGACCTGAAAAAAAAAGAAGAAAAAAAATTAAGGGGAGAATAGACCTTTACACCTTAAAGAAGAAAAAACTGGCACTAGAGATTGAGTTGCTTAAAAAGGAACTTCAGAGTAAGTGCTAATACACTTTCACACAGAGTACTATTGCTGACCTTGCATAACAATATCTCTTATTGCAGGCAAAGGATGACTATCACTGGCTTTTCTTGACAAAGAATAATTGAAATAAAACTCAAGGAACTAAGCATATTGTCTTGTCTTTTATTATTCATTTAATGAAGATTTTTGTTGTTGTTTTTTGTAAAAAAAAAAAAAAAAAAAATTGGTGTTTCACAATTCTGTTGCATGCAGCTCTTCCACTAGGTTGGTCCAAGTGCACTGGCTGGGGGTCATCATCAGGCTGCACCTCCACCACAGGGGTCCTCTCCTTTCTGATGGTGGCAATGTTGTGTAATATGGCACATGCAACAATAATCTCACAGGCCCTGTTAGGTGCAGCCCTCAGACTTTTCAAGTCAAGTCAAGTCAAGTCATCTTCATTTATATAGCGCTTTTAACAATGTAGATTGTTTCAAAGCAGCTTTACAGAGATAAGCGTATAATTTAAGGTAACAGAGATTGTTTCGGCTTTACAGCAGAGTTAAGTTATTTCCATCTAAAGTTAGTTTTGATTGATTTGCTTCCGTCGCAATGATCATTTGTTATTAAATTAGGGGCCGCTAAGACAACACCATTCCCTCTACACAGACTTTAAACGCGAACCTGTGAGAAACACTGATGGCGTTCACATGAGCATTTAGAATGAGTTCTATAGTTATGTGCGTTTGAATATATGCAGGTTTGGAATTCCCTACAAGCCAAGCCTAAACAAAGTACTTGTCTTTCCCTATAAATTTTGATAAAGAATTTTATTTTATTTTGTTGCTTTGGGGTAGGAACGCGAAACGGATTTTCCCGACAACGCCTTATCTGTATAGTGGTAGAGGGATCCTCCATAGGGAGAGACTAGTTGGCACTTCAGCACTGCGTTGTCATCAGGTCCAGGCGAAGGTCCTTCGTCAGATCTGGATACGGCCTGGATCCGGCAGGCTGCAGGAAAACCTCGGGATAAACACAGACACTAAAATTAGGGTAGATGCCATTCTTCTCATGATGTAACGAGTACATCAGGATTTTTGGGAAGTGTTCCCGGTTCCGGCTGACCTAATCTATGCAGCCTAACATTAAATTATAGAAGTCTATAATGTATTATGTGAAAGCTAGGTCAAAGAGATGTGTCTTTAATCTGGCTTTGAACTGACAGAGTGTGTCTGCTTCCCGGACAATGGTAGGAAGACTGTTCCAGAGTTTTGGTGCTAAATAGGAGAAGGATCTACCGCCAGCAGTCGATTTAGATATTCTAGGTATTATCAACTGGCCGGAATTTTGAGATCGCAATAGACGTGACGGACTATAATGCGTTAAGAGCTCGCTCAAGTACTGCGGAGCTAAACCATTTAGTGCTTTGTAAGTGATCAGCAATATTTTAAAATTGATGCGATGTTTAATAGGGAGCCAATGCAGTTTTGACAGAACCGGGCTAATATGGTCATACTTCCTGGTTCTGGTAAGAACTCGAGCTGCTGCGTTTTGAACCAGCTGTAGTTTGTTTATTAAGCGTGCAGGACAACCACCCAGTAGAGCATTACAATAATCTAGCCTTGAGGTCATGAACGCATGAACTAATTGTTCCGCATTTGTCAATGAGAGCATATGGCGTAATTTAGATATATTTTTAAGATGGAAAAATGCAGTTTTACAGATACTAGACACGTGACTTTCAAATGAAAGATTGGTATCAAAGAGCACACCCAGGTTCCTAACCGACGACGAAGACTTAACAGAGCAGCCATCGAGTGTTAGACAGTATTCTAGATTATTATGTGAGGAAGTTTTTTGTCCAATAATTAGAAACTCTGTTTTTTCAGAATTTAGAAGTAGGAAATTACAAGTCATCCAATTTTTTATATCCGCTATGCATTCCGTTAATTTTGTGAATTGATAAGTTTCGTTAGGTTTTGAAGAAATATAGAGCTGAGTATCATCGGCATAACAGTGAAAGCTAATGCCATGTTTCCTAATGATATCTCCTAAGGGTAGCATGTACAGAGTGAACAGCAGCGGTCCTAGTACTGAGCCTTGTGGTACGCCATACTGAACTTGTGATCGATGAGACATCTCATCATTTACTGCTGCAAACTGATAACGGTCAGATAAGTATGATTTAAACCATGCTAGTGCAATTCCCGTAATGCCAACATAATGTTCTAATCTATTTAAAAGAACGTTGTGGTCAATGGTGTCAAATGCAGCACTAAGATCGAGTAACACTAATAGAGAGATACAACCACGATCGGATGATAAGAGCAAATCATTTGTGACTCTAACGAGAGCTGTCTCGGTACTATGGTACGGTCTAAATCCTGACTGGAAATCCTCGCAGATATCATTTCTTTCAAGAAAGGAACACAGTTGTGAGGATACTGCCTTTTCTAATATCTTTGACAGAAAAGGTAGATTTGAGATTGGCCTGTAATTGACTAATTCTGTAGGATCAAGTTGCGTTTTTTTAACAAGCGGTTTAATCATAGCCAGCTTAAAGTTTTTTGGTACGTATCCTAGAGACAAAGACGAATTAATGATATTAAGAAGAGGATCTATGACCTCTGGAAGTATTTCTTTCAGTAGCTTAGTCGGTATAGGGTCTAACATACATGTTGTAGATTTAGATGATTTAATGAGTTTAGTAAATTCTTCCTCTCCTATAGCAACGAATGAATCAAATTTTTCCTCAGGGAGACTACAATGCACTGCCTGATGCGATACAGTAGTAGACGGTTGCATAGTTATAATTTTGTCCCTGATATTATCAATCTTATAATTGAAGAAGTTCATAAAGTCATTACTGCTGTGTTGCTTGGAAACTTCTGGGCTTGAAGCTTTATTTTTCGTTAGTTTAGCCACCGTTTCAAATAAATACCTAGGATTATGTTTATTTTCTTCTAATAGGGTTGAAAAATAAGCAGATCTAGCAGCTTTTAAAGCCTCTCTGTAAGCAATAGAGCTCTCCTTCCATGAAATGCGAAATACCTCTAGTTTTGTTTTCTTCCAGTTGCGCTCCATTTTTCTAGCTGCTCTCTTAAGGGCCCGAGTGTGCTCATTGTACCACGGCGTTGGACTATTTTCTTTAATCTTCTTTAAGCGCAACGGAGCAACTGTGTCTAAAGTGCTGGAAAAGAGAGAGTTAAACGTTTCTGTTGTAATATCTAGTTCTTCTAAGCTATCTGAGATGCTGAGATGATGAAACTGATTAGGAAGATTATTAATAAAGCAATCTTTAGTAGCAGAAGTGATAGGTCTAACATATTTGAAACACGGAGTCGGCTTTGCAGCCTTGGCTAAATGCAAATTACACGAGACTAGGTAATGATCTGAGATGTCATCGCTCTGCTGCAGAATTTCAACGGCATCAACATCTATTCCGTGTGATAATATTAGATCTAGAGTATGATTACGACGATGAGTAGGTCCTGACACGTGTTGTCTAACTCCAATTGAATTTACAATGTCTTTAAATGCCAATCCCAATGCATCTTTTTCATTATCGATGTGTATATTAAAATCACCAACAATTAGTACTTTATCTGCAGTCAATATTAATTCTGATAGAAAGTCCGCAAATTCTTTGATAAAGTCTGTATGGTGCCCTGGTGGCCTGTATACAGTAGCCAGCACAAATCTCAAACGTGATTTATCGTTTACACTATATATTTTTACATTAAGCACCAATGCTTCAAAAGAATTATATTTAAAACTTGATTTCTTAGTGGTTTTGAAACTATTACTATAAATTACAGCAACACCACCCCCTTTGCGTTTCAGACGAGGTTCATGTTTATAACAGTAATCTTGCGGGGTTGATTCATTTAAAGTAATGTAATCGTTTGGTTTTAGCCAGGTTTCTGTCAAACACAGCACATCTAGGTTATTATCTGAAATCATATCGTTAACAACGAGTGCTTTTGAAGTAAGCGATCGAATATTCAGCAACCCAAGCTTTAGCATTTGCTCATCTGTAATATAGCTGTTTTTTATTTGTTGAACATCAATTACATTTTTAACCTTAGTTGGGTTTAAACGTTTTTTGGATTTCCAAATTCGGGGAACAGACACAGTCTCTATATGATGATAGCTAGGTGAAAGAGGCTCTATGTGATAGGATTTATCTGACCTTGGTGACGCGAGGCCGCTAGCAGACGGTCGGTTTAGCCAGTCTGTCTGCTTCCTGACCTGAGCCCCAGATTGTCATGTTTGAGCTCTAAGACTATGAGCCATATTACTAGAGAGAAGAGCAGCACCATCCCAGGAGGGATGAATACCATCTCTTTTCAACAGGTCAGGTTTGCCCCAAAAACTTTTCCAATTGTCTATGAATTCTATATTATTAAGCGGACACCACCTAGACAGCCAACCGTTAAGCGAACACAATCTACTAACTATCTCATCACTCCTGCGAACAGGAAGGGGGCCAGAGCAAATTACAGTCCTTGACATCGTACTTGCAAGTTCACACACCTCTTTAATATTCATTTTGGTGATCTCCGACTGGCGGAGTCGAACATCATTAGTGCCGACATGAATAATGATCTTAGAGAATTTACGATTTGCATTAGCCAGCACTTTTAATTTTGCTTTGATGTCAGGCGCTCTGGCTCCCGGCAAACATGTGACTATGGTGGTTGGTGTCTCTATTTTCACGTTCCGTGTGATAGAATCGCCAATAACTAGGGCACAATCATTCTCAGTGGGTGTTTCACTGAGCGGGGCAAATCGATTTGTTATGGTAATCGGAACGGAAGAGTGGTTTTTAGATCCGCGACTAGAGCGATCCCTCACTGTCACCCATTTGCCCGGCTGCACGGGCTCTACTTCAGCCGGAACCACGCCATGTAAAGTGTTCACTATTCTATGCGCATCCAAAACATCTAAAGCACTAGCACTCTTACTATCCTCAATTAAAGTTTGGATGCGTGTTTCTAATTCTGAAATCTTCTCTGTCAACCTAACTGTCTCCTTACATTTATCACATATAAATCCTATATTGTCGACAGAGAAGGCTATACTAAACATGTGACATGAAGTGCAAGTGACAATAACAGGACAAGACATTACTCACCGTGTTTGTTGACTGATTCTTACTCACCTGAGCTTTTTATGAACTCAAAGGCGCGGACGCGCGAGAGAAAAATAAATAAATAAAATAGCTGAGCGCACGGGTGGCGCGTAAACAGGCTAGCGAATTACTAGCGTTTTGTGCTAGTAGTACTAATAACAAAAGCTAGCGATGTCAGGTTAATCTGAGATGTTGGGTAAAATGTAGTAGTATAAACAACTAGAAATGGTAGTAAAATGATGGTTCAAAACAAAGAAATATAAGGCTAAGACGGAGCTTACAGCACCGAAGCACACAAACACACTCACAGCAGGCACTGAAATCTTCCCTTTAGTTGCCCAAAGGTCATTTCAATGTGTGTCCTTGTCCTGGCTAGAGCCGCATTGAAACAGGTCTGTGGTCCAGGGTTCGGGTCAGGGAATGGGTCATGAAATACTGCCTGCAAGCATAGCCCGTCACCAAGCAGGATCCCGTCTTAAGCACTTGTATGATGGAAAAATGCAGTTTTCTTAGGCTCAGAATAAATTTATGTAATACAGTGATCTTGATATATATTTTTTTCCCTTACCACGTTCAAATAATGTGCATAAATGTGACTCTCTGAAAATTCTGGAGTCATGCACAGATCCAGGCCATTTTGCTTCCACATTTGTAATATAGGACATGGAGTCACACACCATCTGAGATATTTTTTTATTGACGTGCTTCTATCGAGGGAAAAGTCCGCTGTGCGTCGGGTGCAAAATAGGAATGATACATGTGTCGGTGTACAAAGTCAATTGTGCTGGGTGCAAGATAGGGCCCGTGGACTCTTTATGGAATTCTGCTTCTTGGTCAGTTTGGACGAATCATCTCCATCTGACCTGACCTTCCCTACATATTCGATCCCCAGTACTTGACATCGCAAATCCTGTGATGTGACAATTGTGGATGCGCACATCGCAACATCGAGACTAAAACGATATATTGCGCACCCCTACTGCAAAGAGGGGGGGTGTTTGCGTGCACCCTTCTGAAAACTAAAATGTCAAATGGGCCCCCCTACACCGGTCTTGTATGTCCACAAGTGTACATGTGAGTCATTTGGGAAAGGGCCTATCAATGCATGTTTTTTGTTTTTGTTTTTTTTTGCTAAGTGAGTGAAATGTTCTATAATGTCAGCTTACACATTGTTAAAATAACAATTACAGTATAATTGTAGTTGATGCATATCTCAGATCCTTAACTTTCAAGCTAAAAAAAAGGACACAGAAGCACCATATACAAGTATGATAAGGTAGTCCATATGGTGTGTATTGTAGTTTTTCTGATGTATGTTTTACAATAACAATAGTATAGTACAATAACATTTCAGTTGTATATAGCACAATTTAATTTCTGTGAGAATTAAGACCGAAATGTAAAATGGAATGGAATGGGGTGAATTCAGGTAAAGTGGGCCATTACTTGATTTTACTGAGCTCAATTAGTATGCATTGTCAGAGCATAGTATACATAGGGCCCTATCATACACCCAGCGCAATGCGGCACTAGGCGCGACACGAGTGTTTTTTGCTAGTTTCAGCCCAACGCAGTTATCATTTCCACGTCCTGCGCCACGTTGTTTAAATAGCAAATGCATTTGCGCCCATATGCGCCCATGGGCATGCTGGTCTGAAAACTAGTTGTTGGCACGTTGCTATTTTGAGGCAACTGAAATAGACTGTGCCATTGACCAACAAAAACCTGGTCTAAGGTCAATGGCGCAGTATTTTATTTTGTTATTTAAAGGGCGCATTAGTAATATGAGCCTATAGGCGGTTCCACAATGCGCGTACACTCTGCTTATTGCACACACAGGGATGCACAGCAGCACACAAACTAGCCAAATATTAAAAATAAAATGATTACAATGTAAAAGATTATTATTGTGTACATAAAGATATGGTGAAATGAATCCGCTTTGTCCCGTAGATGGTCTGTAGAGCAGATCTATTTCCTCTCTGGAGAACATTCAGTCTTTCCTCTTGCAAATTCTGCCATGTAAATAGCGAATCCGCCATGGTGCGAGCGCAACTGGCTTTTAAAGGGAATGGGAGATGAGACTCTGATTGGTTTATTGCACGTTACGCCCAAAACACACCCATTACTCATTAAGAGAATAGGGATGACCCTTTTAGACCATGCGCCTGGTGCCCTGACCATTTTTCCCGTCATTAAACTAGCAAAAGTGGATTTGGACACACCCTAAGTGCACTTAGACCATGCACTTTAGACCATGCACTTAGATCGTTAAAATAGGGCCCATGGTCTTCAATTAAACGTGCAGTAAGCGATTTCTGAGAAACGCTGTTGAAGAAGTAAAAGGACAGTTTTGAGTATCATTGTTTGTCCGGAGTTGGTGTGCTGCTGGCGACAAACAATGAACTCTTGCTTGTATATACTCCTGTGTACTGTATGTTCATTTTTTGTTCTTCCTTGTCGTTAGTTCATCTTCGCTTTATTTTTCGCAAAGCATTTTTTCATTTACTTTAGCTATGACAAAGAGACATCCACTCTTGCATTGTGTGTTTGTGTATTTTGGTGGTGGAACAATGGGAGGGGTGTGTTTTTTAGGTTGATTTCAAATATCAAGTGTTTCTCAGAAATCGCCTACTGCACTTTTCCTTTAAATGATAGAATTCTACTACAAAAGTGTTTTGACTAAATGAAAATAAACTCTACAATTAAAGTTCAGTTGTTCCACTTGTTCAGTTTTTTGTTAGCCTATTTGTTGTTGCATATGTTTTATAGTCACATTTTTAATATGTTGTAGATGTGTTAATAAACAAGGAGCTTTTCTAATTTCTAATTATGATAAATCAGCAATGGCCCACTTTACCTGAAACAATCATTTGTCTGGAGTGCATGACCTCAGAATGTTTATTGGTATATACACGCCAAATAACCAATTTTATGACTGAATTTAAACAACTGAACCTTAAAGTTAACAAAAGTAATAAAAAAAAAGAAACAAAATAACTTCTGTGTATCTAAGTTAAACGTTTAACAAAAAGTGGCCAACTTTACCTGAATTCACCCTACCTGATGGTTCTGATTCTCATCCAGGCAACACTATTTATTTCTCATCCTGGAAACTCATGAGGTCATGGATCTTGTTTCAATCTGTGCTTTCTGGCTGGATTCAACTTAACATACTTTCATTTTATCATGTCTGCCATATTTGCTTATGAGCCTAAGTTAGCTATTTGGCGCCATCTTGCTTCTCAGAGTGGTTACAGACAACAACAAAAAACATAGAAAAAAAAAAAAAAAAGAGCCTCAGAGAACATCCATTGGAACACTGTTTGTTTTTTACATTACCTTACAAAAAACTAACAATTAAAACAAGTAATTTTCCCATGTGATATGTATTTTATTTGTAGAAATAATTTTTTTAAAATAAAAATACTCTCATTCTACCAAAATAATCAAAAAATTAAAATAATTTTCAATAATTATTCTTGTTCTTTATAATATACAACTGGTAATTTGCTATTCAACAGAAGAACATCTATTTTTGGGGGTAATTTCTCAGCCAACTTCACGACACATCATGTAATTAATTAGATTACATTTTTTAATGTCTTGATGCTAATTACACATTGTTTTGAATAAAGGGTAGAAGAAAAACCATCACAAACCTCCTTTTTAAAATGTTATTTTGGTGTGTATTTGCATGTGTGTATCTTTATCTGAATCTATAGTACATGTATTTATTAGATTGAAGTTATACAGCATTGAACTGAGGCATTTAAAGTTAATGTGCACTCTCAGGAAAAAAAGGTACAAAAGCTGTCACTGTGGCGGTACCTTTTCAAAAGGTAGACTTTTGTACCTTAAGAGTGCATATAAGTCCCTCAAAGGTACATATTGGTACCAAGTGTACATATTAGTACCTAAATGGTACATATTAGTACCCTTTTGAAGGGTACTGTCCCAGCGACAGCTTTTGTACCTTTTTTTCTGAGAGTGTGTGGGTTATGGAGCGATAGCCAGGGATGGCCCAGCATCATGGGGCGACAGGTGAATTAGAGGTGTAGTTTGTTAGCGCCTCCCTGTGGTTGCCTAAGGTGATTACACTCACAGTACCAGCGATGTGGGGGAACCGGCAGCTGTTGAGGGAAGTCAACTGTGACCGGAGGAGTGACGGTATGGATCCACTTGTCCGTGCGACACTTCTGTCGCGCCACACTCCACTTTATTCCTATGGGTGGCAACTATCCAATAGAAGTAGAGCACATGGAGACTGGGGGAAGTCTCTCGCCGGGCAACTTCACTCCGGATAGGGTGAACCCAGTGGCGACGACATGGCGTCTTCCTCCGGAGGTAGAGCAGAGCAGCAATGATCCTTCTCTGTTTTCGATTCATGACTGCTCAACGAAATCCATATTTATACACATCACTTCTCCCTCCAAATTTCAGAATTTGAGAGGGAAGAAGTTAGGTTGGTTTCGAGCAAATGTTTTAAAAACAACATTCCCCGCCGGCTCAAAACCACACCCATAGTGGTAAACTTGAGGAACGCCCATCAACGTACAAATGAGGGGAGGCGTCGCGACACCACGCTTCAGTCGCGTCGCAAAAGTGGATCCGTACCGTTACGGTACTGATCCACTTTTGCGACACGACTGTCGCGTGGTGTTGCGATGCCTCCCCACATTGGTACAGATGGTGGTCAACCAGAATGAGACTTTTACCGCCGCCGTTCCCGCGGCGGCAAAATTGGGATGTGTATTTGCTGCCTTTTACCGCTGAGTGGCGCTGTAATCACAGACTTTGAAAAGTGTCAGTTTATTCTCTTTATGACGTAATCTGCCGCGGCAGTAATTTGAGCTGAGGTCACAGATAAATTCAAGATAAATATTGTGGTTAAACGAATTCAAATTCATTAAATTTAAACAAAGTAGACACACGTTAACATTGTGTGCCCAGTTTTTCTATAATTTAGAAAGGCTATGTCAATAGGTTACTTGTCATTTTCTTCGTGTTATTTTAATGTGTTTGTAGATTTATTAACTGAAACATAACAGTGAAATAACTTAAAATAATTTACCGTGAAATTAAAACATTTTCAGGACTTGCAGCTCCTAACCGATGTAGTCGGTTTAAGCATTCTTTGTTATATTCAGAACTAAATAGCCTTACATGTTACAAACTTTTAAAACAGAGAAAATAGTAGACGTTGGCGATTCAGACGGTAGCTCTGTGGTCAAAGCATTATCAACAGCCTCTCGGAGCTTCAAACGATCTGAGATCGAATCTCAGTGTAGCCGACAGTGTTTATGTTTTTCCGTTCTTGCACATTTTAAGATATGAATAAAGTGTCGGGACAGTTTATTTATTTAAACAGGGTTGCATCGATAGAGTTTATTCCCTTTGTGATGCAAAATAAGAAACACAGAATCTTAGGCCTATTCTTGCAACATTTTAAATTTCTATTGTCAAAGAAATTGCAGCTAAATTAAAAAATTAAAACGGTACAAAACGGAAAAAGTTCAAAGCAACATAAATTAAGAACAGGCGTTTTTCTTTGCCTCTCTCGCGCTGGATATTTTTTTAGTAAGTTTGGTCTCCCTCACTGCGCGCGGCGGGTCTTTCTCGAAATTAAGCATTTCAGCGTAAAAAAACACCATACAGCTGATAATACTGTATATGTCGCTGTGTGTCATCCACACAAATCACGCAAGAAAAAACTGTAACAAATAGCTTTTGTTCCTTCAAAGATACAACATGCCTTGCTGAATTCACCTTACAATAAAACGAGGTGGGTCGCCAATAAAAGAGCTCGTATCTGCTAAATTTAAATTGTTTGTGGAAAACCTATACAATCAATAAAACTACAATATATAATTTATAAGATATAGGGCCTACTGTACATAGGCTATGGACTTTTGGAGATTTTGAGATTAATCCTTAAAAGAATTTTGCCTTTGCCTGCTCATCAGGCTGGCTCCGACACTCTCCATATGAAAGACGGAACATTAACACCTCTGTCCTCCACCCCCACGATAAAGCAAAGTATTGCCTTCTCCAAACCCCCCACAGGCTAGCTGAGTTTGCAAAACAAAACAAAGAGTTTGCCACTCGTTGTGCCAAACAAATTATAAACTTCAATATTTAATTCAAAACAATCTCAAAACGCTTTGTGACATTTTGAAAAGCCGTGGATGCATTACTGCCACTGGAACCATGAACGCAACAGAATACTGGTTCTGATTTTATTGTTTGTCGTTTAAACGTCATATATATGAATTATTATAGGCTACAGAAGTAAAGTCATTGTATAATATTTGTTCCTTAGTGTAAAATGGAAATGCATGGCGATTTTATTTTGTAAATAGGCAAAAAAAAAAATGTTTTAGAAGACAAATCTCTCTGCATCAACAATAGACTATAAAATGCATTAATAGGCTAATATAAAAACACCAGTAGTCCAAGTTAGTTCGGGATTCGAACCCGTGTCATCTAAATGATCGTAACGTACGTTCAACCACTCGGCCACTATTCACTCGTTGCGATACGGCCTAACGTTCCAGTGTGTGTTCGCTCGCACGAGCGAGAAACGCTCTTCATTCAAATGAACGCGCCGCCGCATTTGTTGAACACTAATTCAACATGCCAGAATAAAACCTGGCTTTAGAACAATGCATAGCGCCACTCGTCGTGGTGTGCCAAAAAATTACAATAATTTAGTTTAATTTATTTCAGTGTTAATGTTTGAGTTAAAAAATCCTCTACAAATTAAATTAACCCAAAGTCGGCTATAAGAGTCCTTTAGGCTACGTAAAAAAGCAAAGGGCTTACAGTCTTAACATTTAGGCTACTTTGCTTAAATTCGATACATTTATTTTCAGTAGGGCCTAATACATTTGTAGGGATGTAATTTCAGTATGCTTTACCAACGCTATGTATTCAATTAAAGTTCCAAGAGGTCTGGTCTCTATATTTCCTTCCCAGCTGACACTTATATGCAAGTGCACAGCAAAAATCACAACTTGTGCTTGCTGGAACGCAAGTTATTTAAGGTGTCTCAACTGTACACAGTCTACCTACCCTACAGTGTGAATTCGTTTCAAGGTTTCATTTAATTACATTAACGTGCAGCAATTTGTACAAATAGAGTCTATAGGCCTACTATACTGTTGTAGACATTAAATAATCTCATTTAGTATCATATTTGTTAAAATATTATAATGTTGTTTTTTCAATCTATGTTGAATATGAAAAGTGAACAGCATGAGTAAGATAAGATGCATTATATCGAGAGATGGATATGGAGTGGGTCAGACATGATTTTGACCACTTCATTAAGTTTTGTTTAGTAGAAACCTTTTTTTAAAGTGAATTTCGTTTTCTATAATTTGTATCTTAATTTTAATCATTTTTTCATCACCCAATTGTCTGGATTCAATAAGTAAGAGAAGCAAACAGACACTAATCATAGAGGCGCCCGTGAGGTCACTTGCATTGCACGTCAGCTGGAGCGCATCTCATCCTCCTAACTTAACGAAACTCAGCGTATGCCTCACACAGACATGATAAATACATCAAATACACAAAGCTTGAAATGTCTTCAAACGAAATAATTCAAAACGAAAAAGAAAAAGTCTACTCTCTGATTATGTCTTTGTGCATTTCTCTCTAGGTGCGTTCACTACAAATATGGCGATCGTCAACTTCATCTTTGCAGTCAACACTGTCAGAAAACACTAGTTCATTGATAAAAATCATATGAAGACAAGGCATATATTAAGTTATTTTAGCTGTTATGAGAAAAATAAATCTAACAAAACCTAAAATCTAAATCTAATAAATAAAAAAAAAAAATATTAACGCCAATTCAACATGCCAGAATAAAACCTGATTTTTGAACAATGCGTAACGCCACTCGGCCTGGTGTGCCAAAACACTACATTTTAAACTTCAATGTTTAATTCAAAACAATCTCAAAACGCGTTGTGAATTTTTTTTAAAGCCTAGCCTATATACATTAAGGGCATTGAAACCAGGATCTTAACTAAAACGTGTTCCGCGTAATCTCTCAAAAATTATGCCACACTACTCCATGTAATTTTTTTTTTTTTTAAGGACTGCTTTTGAAATCACTATAAATTGTATCGCTCACGAGAGCTCTTCGTTTATCTAATTCCTCAATAGAATAGTAAAAATATGCAGCGTCATTGCTCCTAACATCGTCTCTATTTTTAACTTTTGATTCTATTCTTTCAGCTGTAAAATTGATTCTATCTTTGGTTCTATTCTGTTGTAGCCTAATAGGCCTATTTATATATATGAAAAATATGCCTATTATTTAACCCACTTACATTTTAAAATACGGCAATTGCTGCTGTTTTGCACAATGTCCCTTTGCGCCACCTGGCGGTCATTTCGGGAACGACTTTGAAATGCGGCTGGTTTATTTTCGCCGCGGTAATTTCGCCGCGGCGGCTGGCGCGGCGGTAATAGGCATTCTGGTTGACCACCATCTGTACGTTGATGGGCGTTTACCACTATGGGCGTGGTTTTGACCGAGCGGGAAATGTAGCGTATTAGAACAGAGGACCTGTGAGAGACTTCCCCCCCGTCTCCATATGCTCTACTTCTATTGGATAGTCGCGTCGCGTTCAACGGAATTCATTTGCATAAAGATGGGCATCGACCAGCTTTTTGACGCTCAGCATTTTTCCAAATGAAGCGCCGCCTTCCCGGAATGCTTTGCGGGCGCGTCAAAGTCGCTTGACATCACCCATAGGAATATAGTGGAGAGCGGCACGACAGAAGTGTCGCACGGACAAGTGGATCAGTGCCGTAAGAACCTGGACCTGAACACTGCAATAGGAGCTGGTACGATTATTTCGTCTTGGTGGTGGTAACTTGGAGACTAGTGAGCTTGCAGGGTTGCCAACTCTCACGCATCTGGCGTGACACTCAAGCTTTCAGCATCAATCTCACGCTCTCACGCACAGGCAAGAAATGTCATGCCAAAATCCATGTTTCTCCCCTCTCAATCCGTTTTAAGTTTAAGGCCCACAGCTGTAACATCTGCCTACAACGTTCTCACTGCAGTATTCTCTGATCGTTGATTCGCTGAAACCTGATACGTCAGTTGCGTGTGAAAAGTTCAGAGAGAGTTCGGAGCATAGGTTCGGAGTCTGAGCCACTGATGCGCGCTTGAAAGTTTGGATGATAATCAAGGTAAGCTGATAATAAAATGGTGTGCCTTGCACTACAGACGTAGCCTTGCCTAATCAGTCTGTGTGCCGAGAGTACAGACTTCAGCTACAGTTGCAAACGTTGTCTGACATGCGTTTTGTGGGCTAGCTATTTGCTCAATAAAAATAGACTCATGGTACAAATTATGTTTTGTCAAATCGGGCAAGTGGCATTTTAAAATTCCCCAAATTATGAAAGGTTGCCCAGATTGTGTTGAGCCTGCCACACTCAAATGCGGCTAAACATTAATGGTGCACTCTTTTGCTTCTCCCTGCAAGTTTAGAGATAACAACACTGCCATCTAGTGGTCACGGTTTAAATCGACATGAAGCAATTGCCACGCATTTTGGAGTTACAGTGATTTTGAGAATCGATGCAATATTGCCAAAAATAATATTGTGATATTAACATGTATTGATATTTTCTTACACCCCATACTACTTACCACAGAGATATGTGGGGTTTTTTTTGGTAATTAAATAGACTGAAAACTATAGGCTCATGAACAACACAAATGTATATTTCCATAATATAGTATTATTGTTTGTATATATATATATATATATATATATATATATATATATATATATATATATACACACACACACTCACCTAAAGGATTATTAGGAACACCATACTAATACTGTGTTTGACCCCCTTTCGCCTTCAGAACTGCCTTAATTCTACGTGGCATTGATTCAACAAGGTTCTGAAAGCATTCTTTAGAAATGTTGGCCCATATTGATAGGATAGCATCTTGCAGTTGATGGAGTTTTGTGGGATGCACATCCAGGGCACGAAGCTCCCGTTCCACCACATCCCAAAGATGCTCTATTGGGTTGAGATCTGGTGACTGTGGGGGCCATTTTAGTACAGTGAACTCATTGTCATGTTCAAGAAACCAGTTTGAAATGATTCAAGCTTTGTGACATGGTGCATTATCCTGCTGGAAGTAGCCATCAGAGGATGGGTACATGGTGGTCATAAAGGGATGGACATGGTCAGAAACAATGCTCAGGTAGGCCGTGGCATTTAAACGATGCCCAATTGGCACTAAGGGGCCTAAAGTGTGCCAAGAAAACATCCCCCACACCATTACACCACCACCACCAGCCTGCACAGTGGTAACAAGGCATGATGGATCCATGTTCTCATTCTGTTTACGCCCAAATTCTGACTCTACCATCTGAATGTCTCAACAGAAATCGAGACTCATCAGACCAGGCAACATTTTTCCAGTCTTCAACTGTCCAATTTTGGTGAGCTCGTGCAAATTGTAGCCTCTTTTTCCTATTTGTAGTGGAGATGAGTGGTACCCGGTGGGGTCTTCTGCTGTTGTAGCCCATCCGCCTCAAGGTTGTGCGTGTTGTGGCTTCACAAATGCTTTGCTGCATACCTCGGTTGTAACGAGTGGTTATTTCAGTCAAAGTTGCTCTTCTATCAGCTTGAATCAGTCAGCCCATTCTCCTCTGACCTCTAGCATCAACAAGGCATTTTCGCCCACAGGACTGCCGCATACTGGATGTTTTTCCCTTTTCACACCATTCTTTGTAAACCCTAGAAATGGTTGTGCGTGAAAATCCCAGTAACTGAGCAGATTGTGAAATACTCAGACCGGCCCGTCTGGCACCAACAACCATGCCACGCTCAAAATTGCTTAAATCACCTTTCTTTCCCATTCTGACATTCAGTTTGGAGTTCAGGAGATTGTCTTGACCAGGACCACACCCCTAAATGCATTGAAGCAACTGCCATGTGATTGGTTGATTAGATAATTGCATTAATGAGAAATTGAACAGGTGTTCCTAATAATCCTTTAGGTGAGTGTACATATATATATATATATATATATATATATATATATATATATATATATATATATATATATATATTTTTTTTTTTTTTTTTTTTAAATCTCATAACATTATTTAATGCAGGTAATTTTTCAGTTTAAATTATTTAATTTGATTAACAGTCCTCTGGTCCTTTGGTGTCTTATTATTGTAAATTAATTTGATTACATTTTTTTTTATTTGATTTACATTTTTGATTACAAGAATTTAAAATGAGAGATTAAGCATGCATTTAATAAGAGGGTCTGATTATAATTTCAACAACAGTAATTCTGGATTGCCTCCACCAAACAAGTAAATGGGAAATAAGCAAATCAGAACACTGCGCGCCAAAGCGTGAACCACTAGTGTTGCTTCTTGCTGCAAATCTTTTACTGTATATGGTATCTGCCAATGAAACAAATTTCTCCCTGAGACCAGAGTTCGGCACCGCACCTTCCCGTCTTACTGGCAACTGGTGAGATTACTGGGGTAAGGATATTTTTGGTTTATAATGTTATATAATCTACTAGTCATGTAATTTATTAAACATTTCAACTAGGCCTGTTTCAACTGGGTAGGTAATATGTTGTGTGTGTGTGGGTGTGTGTGTGTGTGTGTGTGTGTGTGTGTGTGTGTGTGTGTGTAACCTACATATCATTACGTTTTAGCTACATCAAGTTCACCTGTAAAAGACCTAGTGCTAGCTATCAGATAAAATGATGGATGGCTTTATCTTATAGAAAAAGGTGTTTGACTATAATCATGTTCGTTTGCATGTCTTGCATTTTAATATTACATTCCTGACTTGGCTACTATCGCCTATCTTGTACAGTAATATTAAAGTATACACTACGCCACCGCTTTTGCAATGTTGTTGTTAATTCTAGATTAGGGCTTGTGCTCCCTCAGAACACACCGGTACCGCTCTGACTCGGAGAGCCTCTCTGATGCCACCGAGAAGCATTTAAACGAAAGTGAGTGACAAACTGCATTTTTTTCAAATGGATCATGCCCATGGATTTACTATGGTTAACGTCTAGAAATATTGCCCTTGACTTTGCTTGCTGTTGGTTAGCTAGCATTGCGTCAAGCTTTACTTCTATTAACTTTCTTCTCCATATCCATGTCCTCGATTTTCTCATAGTAACGTTTTGTTAACGCGATCCCACGTTACCATATCTTAAGGTATGAAGGGTGAGAAGCTGGTGAGTGGGTTTAGCTGATCAGCAGCCGGTTTAGACAGCTGAAGATGACTTTTAATTAGCGCAGGACACTGATGGACCCATAAACATTCTACATCTTATGGCAACCCCAGAGTGGGCAAGAAATATTGCAGCATATAAACAAGACATTGTGGAAAGGGGCAGAGCGAACTATTTGCACTCCGTTACGATACAGTTTTGCTAAAATATTCAACTCTGTATTGGAGGAAAGTGAGGCCCTTCTTGTGCAATAGATGGATAGAGGCTGTAAAAGCAGTTGGAATTGGTCTTGGCTGAAACCTGAAACTACAATCAAGGTCCATGCAGTCAAACACACATTCATACTGTCTGCCTTTTTTAAGAAAATTGAAAAAAAAAGAAAAGGTTGTGCTAAATGCTCTCTCTGCATGAAGGAAATGAACTACAGTAGCAGAAAGGGTGCATGCCCTGTTTACACACTGTCAGACATCCATACACAAACAGAGTGACCTCAGTCTTACCAACTCAAAGTGTGGCACAACTCCTCCGTAAGGAAGATCCTTCACCAGCTACTCAGAACCAGGCCTCAGCAGCAGAAAAGATCAGGGAAAGTGTTAAGCTTCCAGTGCCTATGTGTAATTGCATTGCTAATGGAGAGGTAGGTGTGTGTGTGTGTGTGTGTGTGTGTGTGTGTGTGTGTGTGTGTGTGTGTGTGTGTGTGTGTGTGTGTGTGTGTGTTGAAGACTAGTTAAACAAAAATCTTTTTTGTGGAAATGAGTACATAATGAGGACAAAGCAAATGGAGATGAACAAAATTAGTTTACAATTAATCACTAAATGAGTAATTTATGTATTTTCTTTCTCTGTTTACTAGGCAATGGTCCTGGCAGATATTGCTGAGCACTCTCGACCTCTGACAATGGCACCTGTGTTGGTGGAGTTAAGCCAGGGTCTCGCTGCAGACAAGGCCCTTAGCCAGATTAAACTGTCCCGCACTCCAGCTTCTTACAAAATGGTGGATGGTATGGGCCATACATTTGCGGAGGAAACATTCTCCAACTTACGAGGATACACCTTCTCTCTGAATGTGGATGAGAGTACCTCCAGTAGTAATGAGAAGGTCCTTTCTATGCTCGTCAGCAACTTCAACGAAGAGCTGAATGATATTGTGGTTGAACACCTGGTCGAACCTAATCAGCATAATGCTAGACTCAAGCAACGTGATGAGCGGGAGCAAATCAGGACTGGAGACAAGGATCCGAGAGAGGCATTGTCCCACTCTGCTTGATGTGGATGGTGACTCTTGACATCACGTCCACAACGCTGCAAAGAGATTGGCAGAACCTTTTGAAAACTACTTGCTCTTTGCAGACATCCACACAGACCATCAATGGGCATCAGATCAGGTGCATGCATTTCATTTTTGGCATTGGCTTGTTCAAAAGAGATGACATCATCAACATGGGGCCAGTTGATAAAACTCTCTGCCGGAACATTAGGGCTGCAGGGACCGACAGAGAGAAGAGGATGGAGGCAGGCGGAGTACGGCTGCAGTGCTACATGTGGAAGTGCCGAGAAGGCCAAGACCACTGCTCTGGCCAAAGAGAGGCAGACACGTCTCAAACATGTTGAGAAGAAAATGAGTGCAGCCAGACGGAAGGCCCTGGATACGTTGCAGGAGGAAGAGGAGGAAGAGGAAGAAGGTTTCATCAGCAGAAGTCAGCTTCAAGACTCACACGGGAGTTCGTAGATCGCCCCGCTTACAGTTACAAAGATCACAGCAGATATACCATTTCCAAGGTCTAAGCTACGTCCTTGCTTCAGGTTGAATGATTCTCATTGGCTAAGAAATAGATAAACATAGTAATTTTCCACACATATACAGATAGACTGAAGCATATCTCCATAGATATGCATCTGACACTCGGACCCTGAAGTTAGGCACGTCGTGACCTTCCAGGTTGTAGATTTGGGTTGCTGGATGCCAGTATGTCCCGAACAACAACTCAGTCAATCTCCAATAATGCCAGTGGTTCCTTAACCTGTAACCAAGAAGACTAACACACACACCGACACCTTTTCCAAGGTTGGATTTGGCCAGGCTCTAGCTATAAACAGGAGTTTCGTCTCAAAACATCATGATAACAAGTTATTTCTCTCAAGGATAGGACACTTTAGTCTAAATGGAAAATATAGGCTTTAACTGAGAAATGGTCCCTTAAACTATAGACTTCAATGACCCCTATATGTTTTAACACGTTGAAGACCTTTCTCAAACACAAAACAAGTCCCTATTTCATTTCTGGAAGCCGGGCTAAATGAGCAAGCACTGTTACTGCATTCAGATATCAAATACTGACATTAAAGAATACATGAAAAGAACATTTCAGTGATCACACTGGTAACTTCTCTAACAAAGTAAAATCTCCAGAGAAGTCATTCAACACACTTGATATTTAGAAGGAAAAAATATTGAATAATTCCTTGATTATAATCACTCATTACATATACATTGAAGCAGCAGTGGATTCCAGTCCACACCCTTCAAAGTGAATTAATTTTGACATTGATCTTGATTGTTTTTGATATTCTAAGTAAATGTGACCCAGGAAAATCCTAAAGTGCAGGTGAAATGTAAAGTCTAAAGGTTCTTTTCACACAAAACACAATTGTTTGAAACAAAATGTTTTTGAGTAGAAATAGTGGAAACTCACACTGGGCGTGAATATTCAATCGCTAATGAAGCAATGCTGTTTTCTTCAGAGAGTATTTCAACTATTTTCCCTTGACCAAACCCTGAACCAAACTATTTAAAGGTCCCATATTGTACACCTTTCCAAAGTTTTATTTTAGGTTGTGATGTCCTTAAGAATATATATTTGCGGTATAAGTACCAGAAACCATCTCAATATATTTTTTACAGCTCCTTTCTCAGGAGCTCTGCCAAGAAGAGGTCGATTTTGGCCTGTCTACTTAATATTCATGAGCCTTTCTTCTGATTGGCCTGTTGTTTTCTGAGTGACCCACCATTGGTGGGGGTGGTGACTGAAGGCGGTGACTGAGTAGTTCTGACATCACATTTATACGGAAGTCACAATGGCTTGTGAAAAGGCACAGATACTTTATGCAGGCTGTGTGCATTTGTCTGTGGATCGACTGTTTTGAAACTTATATGGTAGTTACATCGCCCCTAGACCTCTGTTATCATGAAAAAAGACAGGAAATTTCAGTTTTGACTATACGGGACCTTTAAATATTGAGCAAGCAAAGTCATTGGCTGCAGAAGCAACAGCAACCAATCAGCTTGTGCCGTGCAGGAAATTATGCGATTGCTTACAGATTACATGTCAAGCCTGCACCATCTAGAGTTTCACGACCAAAATAGTGATTTATAACACAAATCATCCACATCATCCACAATCATTTCAAAGAGTTTGTTCTGGTCAGTTGATGTTCATTCACACCAGGAGGCTTCACGAAGTCAGAACAATTACTGTGAGCTTTAAACAACAGTTTTTACCAAATAACCTGAAACCGTCTCCATCTCCAGCAGAAAGAGAGCAGCTGGAATAAAGAGAAGTGTAATCCTTGTTATTGAACGATCAAATACACATAATTATGCCAAAATGCCCGTCTTGGCGGTTATGTCTTGAGTGAACAAGTTTGTGACACGTGTTAGTATTTACAGAGACAATTGGTATTTACTAGGCCTTAAAGTGAAAGCAACCTAATATATATCCGCTCCTATCTGTGTCGTTAATGTTAATCAAACAACAACGGGGAAAAACAAACAGTATTTAAACTTAAAGCACTGTTTGAATCTGTATCTTTATGTTGTATTTATGGGTCAATGACGTAAAAGGATTTTCGACTGGCCAATTTTAAAATACAAAAGAAAAATAATATCTGTTGCAATTGTTCAAACATTAAGGATCTTGTGTACACCTAAATTCATTTAAAAAAAATAATTTAAGTGATTTTAGTGTTTCTTCATCTAGATGAATTGTCCGTAGCCTTAAAAAAGTCATGTGGTGCGACTGTGATTTATATTAAAATTAATTAATTTCCTTAACATGCTTAATTTTTTTTTTACAAGTTCTTAGTAATTAAAGTGTTTAGAAACCAAGTATTTGCATTTCTTTTGAGTTTTTGTAAATAATGATCACATTTTTTGTTCTATAATTAATGAGTTGCCTTCTTAAATCTAGTTAACAGACTTATTTTTCCTGTAAATCACATAAAACTGATACAATGGTTTTAAAAATATCATTCACTAAAGCATACTGTATCAGTGATTCATATTTCAGCCACAGAAATAAGATATTTTATTTTAAATTTAATACAGTGATTGTTTTTATTGGTCGCACCACATGATAAGTGGTCGCTCCAAATGACACGAAAACCTTATATAGTTAAAAATATATTTAAAGAGATCAATGAACAATACATTTTATACAAAAAAAAAAAAAAAAAAGATTTAAACCAGATTTTATACAAAATTCACAGAACATTTTATAAACATTTATTTATTTATTTATTTTTTATAAAAATCACATCACAAACACAAGTGCACCATTTCATTTAACTTGACTTAGAATTTCTTTCTAACAAATAATAATGTTATAGATATAAATTATTTTATAAAAGTATTGTATACAGGTAACATTTGGGGACATAAAACTTCATTTTAGTTTTTTCAAGTAATTAATACTTTTATTAATCAAGGACACATTCAGTTGATAAAAAGTGACAGTAAAGATATTTAGGCTATAATGTTACGAAAGATTCTATTTCAAATAAATGCTGTTCTTTTGAACTTTCTATTCATCAAATAATCCTGACATATAAAATGCATCACAGTTTCCACAAAAATATGAACACTGATAATAATCAGAAATGTTTCTTGAGCAGCAAATCATTAGTGACCCTGGATCACAAAACCAGTCACAAGTCGCACGGGTATATTTGTGGCAATAGCCAACAATACATTGTCAAAATTATCTATTTTTCTTTTATTCCAAAAATCATTAGGATATTAAATAAAGATCATGTTTCATATTTTGTAAATGTCCTACAGTAAATATATAAAACATTTATTTTTGTGAGTGAATATAGCAATATCGCAAACATAAATGGACAACTTTAAAGGCGATTTTCTCAATGTTTCGATTTTTTTGCACCCTCAGATTCCAGATTTTCAGTTGTATTGTCCAAATATTGTTCTATCTTAACAAATCATACATCAATGGAAAGCTTATTTATTTAGCTTTCATATGATGTATAAATCTCAATTTCAAAAAATTGACCCATGTGACATTGACCCAGTGAGTGGTTTTGTGGTCCAGGGTTACATATCAGAATGATTTCTGAAGGATCATGTGACACTGAAGACTGGAGTAATGATGCTGGAAATTCAGCTTTGATCACAGGAATAAATTACAGTTTACTATATATTCACACAGAAAACATATATTTTAAACTGTAATAATATTTCACTCTTCTCCTATCAAGGTACTCCGCTTTTGCTGCAGGGTCAGAATTTTTTCGCTTGGCAGTGGCATCTGGTAAAATAGATTAAAATAGTTTTAAATAAATAAATAGGCAATAATAAATACACTACTAATAAATGCATCATTACTAAACTGAAATTACATGCTCTAATTTTTTTCATATTGTACAAAGAGTAAACATAAACTGTCTGAAATATATATAAAAAAATATCCCAAATTGCATAAAAATCTATTCCAAATAATACTAAAGTACTTTTTGTATATAAACCGTAAATTTAATATAAAAGCATAAAACTGCCAATCTAGGACATATATCTATCATGGAAAACAGTCTGCAGTGGTCGCACCACATGATATTTGGTCGCACCACATGATATTTTAAAATTCAGTCATAATTTACAGGCACAGAATTGGCCACCTAAACAAAACAAGCTAGCTTCCCAAAAAAGGTCACTATGAAATTTATAATAAAAAAATATATATTTGTAGAAATAATTTTAATATTACAATTTTTTTGAGGTCATACCACATGACATCCAAATGTGGCAACTACATACCAACCATTACAAAGGTTTATTTTTTTTCCAATTTGAGAGAATTACAAACCTGCTTGCTGCTTCCATGGGTCCTTGGTAAATTGGTATATGATGGAACTTCCTGTGTTTGAATAGTTTTCAACATAAAAGTCCCAAAACGGTAGTTCCTTGATGGTTGCACCACATGATATTTCATAAAATGGACATCATCGGACAAAGTTTGTTTGTATATTATGATGGAAATATAAATACAAATGCTTTGATTTTTTTTAAAGGATTACAAAACATTTTGGAAATCATGCCAAATAGTGCAGAATATAAATTTGAATAAATTTAGAGTAATTTCAAAGACGTTTTCAAAACAGAAGTTATGGCCGGACGGTCGCACCACATGATGTTTTGACACTTTAAATAACAAAAAAAATAACACATAAGTAAAGGTTTTTGAAAAGTTAAAGTGAGTACATACATGGGAGAGGTACTACAAATATACACTATCTTTTTATGCATTTAAACCCATTTTTGCCTGAAAAAAATGCAATCGGACAGAAAATGTAGGCGTCACGTCATTGACCCATATATATAATTTTACATATTTAATTATGTCCTCAACCCAATGAATGTCCAGGGGACTTTTGCTGGTCCTCGTCTGACCAACCTTAATTATTTAGCACTCACTTAGTTGAGGTTAGAAAGGTCTGTCTGTAAGATGAAGCTGAGGCTGTGCAAAGCTAGAAATGAAATCGCATTAGGTTTGGAATCAAATCCTATGACTCCCATTAAGAATACAGAGTGGATCAATTATATTTACTACAATAATCAAAGATTAATCAATTACACAATTAAGGCTTTAAAGGGGTGAAAATCTGACTTTTTCCGTGTTTAAAGGGACACACACATAAACAGCGCGTTGTTGCTCACACCCAAAAATTTGAGCAGCTCTAATAAATGATCTGTGGGGTATTTTGAGCTGAAATCTCACAGACACATTCTGGGGACACCATAGTTTATATTACATCTTGTGAAAAGTGGCATGATATGTCACCTTTAACTTCTGTGCTTGAGTAGCTGGAAGAAACTGGTGAAGACAATGCAAAATAGAGTTGCTTTAGACTTCTAATAGCAGAAAGAGGACGTCTGTGTTTATATGGTGTAGTTTTATTCCGAATGACATCTCTCCTGATAAAGAGTTACAAAGGCACTGATGAAAATGAAGGGTTGCAGAATGAAGTGACATCCAGTCAGGTTTATGCTCTATTTTGATTTAGTTTTGTGTGTTCCCAGTTCCTGTGTTTATTTCTTCTTTTCCTTAGTTGAACTAGTTTCCTAGTGTGTGTCTGTTAGTTACTGTACCATAGCAAGTGTCCACCTGCCCTTGTTAATTCACTCATTCAGTCTGTGTACGGTATACACTCTGCGTTCAGTTCATTGTCTGTTCTTATGTCTATTAGTATGCATCTTGTTTAGTGGTTCTGTTCCTGCGTCCTGATCTCTCTCCTGAGTGTTTGTTCATTTGAGTTATTGTTAATTAAAGTTTTACTGCTGCAACTAGACCCTGCTCAAACTCATCCTTGCCGAAACCCCCGTGACACACAGCACCTGAGGACACTTCTCGTTCATCAACCACCGTTAGGGATAGAGGGTGTGTGGATATGAGGATACATCAATATAAACCGTAGAAATATGCATGTGTAAATCCAACACAACTGAGCAAGAGATGCATTGTTACAAATTTTCACATATCATATGACAAGAGTAAAACGAGAGTAAATTGCAGCTGCTTGTCTTCTGCCTGTAGACTGGTTCCTAATAAAGTCTGTTTGTAATGGAAACCCCTCATGAGCTCATGTCCTAGCTGTCTTTTCTTGAGTCTCTGATATGTATGAAGTTTCATTCATTTCATTAGTAAAAAAACTCAGGCTCTGTCGTGTACAGTGAATCCTCAAAAGGTTTTCATGTGGCCGTTCTGTAGTAAAAAGAGTTTGTACTGTATAACTGGCTGCACTTTGAACTGGTCAAGTTTTAAACTGTTTAACGACCACAACACAAGTTCTGTCCAAGAATTACAAGATCATTTATTTTGAAAAAGGAAAAAAAAATAAATAAATAAAAAAACTAGCACACACTACATACAATTGACATACATTCATGTTGATGAGAAGGATGTCTGCTTAAAACATAAAAAAAGAGCTAGAGGACAAAAGCATGTGTAAAAAAACAACAACTAAAACTACCATCATTATCAGTTAGTATAAAAAAACACTAACAAACCAGCAAAGATTCAGAATAAGCACATGCCGAATTCAATTTGGGAAGATATTTCACGCAGAAACCAGCAGGAGGTGCACTTGCTCCTTTCTGAGAGATGTTGGAGTTCCAGAGGCTAAACCTATGTTCACATCCGCATTGGTTTGGAGGACTGAAGAAGCTGGATGTCATCAGGACACCGGACTTCCCATGAGCCTCTCCTGACGCAGAGAAACCAGTCTGTTCAACCACAACCTCTCTGCCTCCTCTTTATCCATGAACAACTGCAAGAGAGTGAGAGCCAGTTCAGTTCAAGTCATTTAGACTATTAAAGTGCAATGAACTTCTAAAGCACTTTACTACTCTGTCCATCGTACAGCATCACCACAGAAACTGACAACATCTGAATCATCCACCTACAGGTGAGAGAAGAAAACCTTTTTTCTCAGACTTTTTCCTCAGAAATGAAAAAATATTTGTAATATATTCTAGTTTTTTTCTACTTAATCTTCTTTCACAGCTGTGCAATGGATGATTCTGATTCTGAAATACATAGTTTTTAGTGAAACACAGGAGTAAAAAACAGGTTCACGCTCTGCTGTGATCACAGGGATCGTTTCGAGACTGGTGTCTTCATGAGGCAGGACAACAGGAAATATAAATGTGTGTCAATGTTGTTTTGATTAGTCGGGAGGATAAATGTAATTGAAGCGATGATTGAGGTATATCGAAAATCTCTTATTTAAAATAACTGTATATTGGATTAGAAATGCATAATAAATTGTGTATTATCATCCCTATCTGTGAAGTACAAGTGAATGACCCGGAGTCCTCATACATCCACACGCAGGGGAAAGTCATTGAGATCGGATCCACAACTGTCTGCATGTACGTTTGCTCCCCTCAGAAGTGAGGAAATGTCTGGATTTGGCCACGGGTCTACTGATGTTATACATCTAAAATGCAAGTAATCCTTTTGAAACAAATCTTTCCTATTGGTTTCTAATGGATTCCGAGTCTGCTCTCTAATTGTCTCGGTCGGCTTAATATAGGACAATCACAGCTGCGATTAGATTTGGAGGAAGTGTAAATGGTATTGCATCATAAACACATCAGACAGGGTAATACACGCGGTTGATTCGGATGTCAGCATAAAGGGAGAATTTGAGTGATTCCCGCATTAGTTGTGCTTATGAGTTCCTTAAGTTTGGAAGTTCCGGATTCTTCTCCAACACTCATCACTCATTTCCTTCATCCAAAAAACACGAGAGGCATGAAATCAAATCTATGCTTGGGAAAGACTGATCACTTCCATCCCGCTGCGTGCGCATTAGAAGCGTGTGATTTACATCGGGTTAGGGTCCGCCCGTAGCACTCATTGCGGGGTCTGTGTGTGACTGGGAAACACGTGCTGAGCAGCGCTAATAGACTGAGGGTGTATGTCGCCTGGTTATCTCTTCGTAGGCGATTCTGCGACACGACAACGAGCCTCCTCTGACTCTCAACGCACCTAGCGAAGCGCAGATAACGAGTTTGAAATTACAGTAGATACAGTAAGTGGTGGTGGCTAAATGATTGAATCATTACTGGTGATCAGGGCTCTCTCGCCTTGGGCATATTGCTGCAATAGATCAGCCTGTCGAGCTCATCTGCATCCGTCACACATAACCCAGTTTGCCGAGTGAGAGAGATGGAGCGCACTTTCATAGGAAATTCTGTCTGCAAATATTACTGAGGGTGCATAAGAAGGGCCCTGTGTGGGTTGTCAAGAAGTGGAGCTTCTGAAATAGGCAATTTCTACAAGGGTGGAGGGGAATGAGTCTTGGGAGAAGAGAATTATTGATTGGAGGCCTTTTGGGGAGCTTATTGTAACTTGGGATGTAAGGCCTACGACACAAATGTCTTATTTGATGTAAAAAAAAAAAAAATGTTTTAAACGTTCCAGTTTTTAATATGGACAAGTAGGCACACACAAGAAACACACTCTTACGTTGGGGTGAGCCAGGCTGTTGCTGTCGTTGTATGTGATGGAGATGGGCAGAACGGTGACTTCCTCTTTCATAGTCTCGGCCTCTTTCTTGATCTCTGAAGCTTCAGTCACCTGTGAATTAACGGTTATGTCTTTTACAACAACCCTGAGAAATCACACAGAGCTCTCATGTTTCCATCGTTCCAAACACTCAAAACACCTATTCTGCAAGTTGTTTAAGGGTGGGGTAGGCATTATTCTGGTTGAAACTCAATAATAAAAGGTCTAAATATTAAAACATGTACATATATCTTCTTTTGAAGTCTCAGGACCTAAACATGTTCATCCAATCATTGCATTCGGTCATAGACATGTTTCATGAGGCTAGACAGACAGTCACTGAGAGCCACAAACCAACATCAGCCTTTCACAGTTCCTCCTGAACTAAAACAATGAGCTTATGCTGTGTCCACACACACGTCCTAACAGTAACTACGAGACTGCAACCCGTGACGTTCTACCTGGAGCTGTAGATTTATGTGCTACTATGTCAACACTATCAACGATGATATTAATCTGCAGCAGTCAGGTGGTACAGATCAGTGCTGTTTACGTTCATTATTATTGTAATGTTATGTGCTTTGAGACATGAGGTAATTTGTGGCCGTTCATGAGTTTTGAAGGAGGCGTGGCTTTGGAGACGCTCTGAAGGGAGGGTGGGATTATGCTTTCAGCTTGCTATTGCTAGCCTCTCCGCAATTGCCTACCCTACCTTTAATTAAAAAGAAATGCTATCATATCTTAATCTTTTGAGGCACACTGTTTTTCAGTGCCAAAAATAGTCATAATTTAGACCCGTTAAAGCAGGGCTCATCAGCTGCAGTCCTGGAGGGCCGTGGCCTGCAGACTTTAGCTACGCCCCCAGTGAAACTGTAAGTCTGAACATCATGATTAGCTTGTCTGGGGTGCATTGTTAAGGGTTAGAGCTAAAAATGAAAAATGAAAATTCAGATTTGTTGGTGAACCAAACAGTCTTAGTTTCTCAAAATATCTTCTTTCATGTTCCACAGAAGAAAGTAAGTCACAGGTTCGGAATGACATGAGAAAGTGAATTTTCATCTTTGTGTGAACTATCAGATTGATTAAAACATGCTTTATGCTGCTGTTTTCAGCATCCCCTTCAATAACGGTTTGGAAAGACTGCACGATGATTCGGCAGCAACAAGGTTTTGTTCGCCCATTAGCCATTGCTGATGTTTAAATGTGGGTGAGTTAAAGATCTGTCTGACATCAGTAAGTAGCAGACGTTAAAAGGTTTTTGCACCTTTTTCAGGTTTTAATAATGCTCATTTTGGACTGAGAAGGAAGTGAGTTCAATGAGCTATTTTATCTCAAGAGATCAAGTTAAATTTGATTGACCCATTTAAACTGGAATTAGTAGGTGCAGCTGAAAGGTTGAAGGTTTGAACCCCATAATGAGTCATTCTTGAACCAGAGTTAAGTTGAGCAAACACTTATCTGCAGGTTAGTCCAAGGGGATTGACCTTGCTCATGGATTCTATCAGTATAATCATAACTCTAGCAGACAGCATTTGTCCTTTCTGTATCCAGCACAGACCTACCAGATTCCTGTCTCTAACATCCATGCTCTGTTAAGTGAGAGTATAGCTGAGAGCATCCAATTACATCTAATGGAAATTATTGAAAGAATCAAATGAGTGTTATTGTGTGGCTGTGTGTATTCGTGTTTGTCCAAAGAATGTCCTCCATTTTATTTAGATGGAGCTTTTATTGCTCCATCTCCAGAGCTGTTTGTACATCATTCAGAAAGGAAAAAAAAGCATGCAGGTAAAGTAATGTTAAGTGCTGGTCTAGCATCAGTTCAGTAAATCTCAGTGGAGCACTGAAGTCTGCACAGACAGATCTGAGATCAGCTCGGGAGAGCCACCTGGCCCTTCTGGGCTGTAATCTATCATACGGGCTCATTTCAACTGTCACCTTTTGTCTCAGACCACAGAGATCTGTGAGCATTTGTTAGTAATCTAATTTGAGCGGTGAATGTGAATGCTGGCGGGACCAGATTCAGTAAAGCTGTCTGTGGAGAGAGTGAACGAGGCCCGGTGCGGCCCACCAACGGGCACATGCTTTTCAGGAGCCCGAGCTCAAGTGGACAGAGCAAACGGAATTTAATGGGAATCATTTCATCTGCAGACAAACGCTACATAACTCGGCGAAAGGAAATCAAATAAAAGAATATATAGATATGAGACGGACGGCAAAAAGAATAGGGAGGGAGAGAGCGAGAGATGTACCTTGGTGGCGTCCCGAGATGATTTGAAAGCCTGAGGAACAAAGGAGTCATCCTCAATGGCCTCGATATCCTTTATCCTCCTCACCTGCTCCGCGAGAGATAATTCCTCTAGAAGAACAGAAAACAGAGCGGTGAGTGGACAGACGAGAGGTCAGATGGGCAGGTCAACTGGTCACGAGCCACAGAAACTGAAAAACATCACGCTGATGGATTCGTCTCTGTCTGCTGGATACTGTTGAGCCGGTAGTGCATGTTTGTTCATGACACGTAAAAACAATGGTGGTGTCCTGATTGTGCCCAGGTTCAGTATGTCAGTACCACCAGACTCCAGCAAAAGAACAGCATACTACATCTAAACAAGCAAGAACACACAAAATGGAGGAGAAAATAGAATATTGGGAAAAAGTCCGATCGTGAGAGAAAGAAACCGAAAGGAAAGCTTGTTTAAAAAAACACACACACACACACACACACACACACACACACACACACACACACACACACACACACACACACACACACACACACACACACAACACTGGTGTTGGTTTGACAAAGCATATGTTGTGTTAAGCTGCCACAACTCAAATCCCAAAAACATACCAGAACATTAAACATTAGCATTATTTCCGCCTTTATTTATCTTTTGCAAACACCACAAAATAACATTTAGTTTCAACCTTTATTCTCCTTATACAGTTTGACAAAAATCATGCTGGGAACTAGAAATCTGCTGCAACTCATTCAGTTTAAAATAATCAGATTTTGTTCAACTTTTTCCTATTAAGTACAATGACCTGTTGATATTAGAGTGAAATGAATTAATTTAATTTGATTAATTTCAGGGTAAAACCGAGGCGGATGTATGAACGGAACTGATCACAGATTACATGAAAACAGATGAGTTAGAAAACAGCCTGAAAGCTCTGGGAGTTAAGAGTCAGAAATGTTGCTCTCAGAAGATGGTGTATATATATGCTGATCTATAATAAATAACATAAAGGTTCTCCAACCAAACACAGCTCGTGGGTCCGAAGACTCCCTGTACAGTCAGGTTATTTGTTCTCCTGCTTATTGAAATTGAAAGCGGGTGATGTTCATATTCATTACAGCACTGAAGCGACATCAGACCAGCTGACGGACGACGCACTGCAACATATGTAGGATCCTGCAAATGTCAAAGTTTTGAATCTGAATACATTCATTTTATGATTAATTTTACATTAATACAATAATTTATGTTTTGTAAGCTATGCACACAGAACCTTATTCACCTTGTATAGTGATTAATTGTATAAATATTTAAATAACCACTGTGTCTTCATGCACGAGGTTCAACGGTTTTTAACTTTAAATTAACTAAAATTGGTTTGTAAACTTAACTTAATCCAACAATAAACTGAACATAACATATTATTTCTATGTGAACTGACTAGTACAAATCCAACAAGTTGTGCTGTCCAGTCTGTAGCTCTTTAATTCTTCTTCTCCAAGAGTCTGAAGTGGATGCTGGTCAATGAGAAGTCATCAGAAAATAAAAAAAGTCATGCTTAAAAAAAAGATCTAGAAGACGTAGAGCTTGTTTTTCCAAGCATGCACTGTATGCTGTCTTTCCGAGCAAAATAATGCATGGTAAACAGACTCGAATATTAATGAATTATAGTATCACATGCTCTTATTCTGGTTGGTATTTGATGTATATTGTATTCAAATCAAGTATTTACATTAAGAGATACATATGCCAATGATTAATATTCCCTGCATAATTACAACATTACAGAAATATATTTATGTTATGTTGGTCTGATACACAGCACACACTCATTGCTGGTCAAGCTATTGGCTGTCAGTCGTTGACGCCCTCTTGTGGTTGGGAGTACTGATATGAACTAAAGACCTGCCGGGACTTTGTTTGGAATTATTTCCATGAATAGACAAAAGCAACTAACTAAATTGTGTCTAAAACTTAAACTATTCCAACTTATTGTTTCTTGTATTAAAGCAATATAAAACTGGAAATCATGCTGTCAGACTGAATATAAACTGTGATTGCTGATAGTCAGAACATCAGAAGTCCTCTTGTTGGTTGTTTGTGTGATTTTATTGCAGTAAATTAAGACATTTCTAAATCATAAAACACAATGTACTACTGATACTCAAATTCACCAACAATTTAATCTCTCTCCACTCATATGCATGAAAATGCTCATAAACAAACACTATTAGGCAGAAAGAACGCTCTGGCGCACAAACACACACACACGCACAGAGAGAGAGAGAGAGAGAGGGAGAGAGAGAGAGAGAGAGAGAGAGAGAGAGAGAGAGAGAGAGAGAGAGAGAGAGAGAGAGAGAGAGAGAGAGAGAGAGAGAGAGAGAGAGAGAGAGAGAGAGAGAGAGAGATCCCTGTGCTAATGAGAGGAATTAATTTAATCCATTAACTGCCAGGGAGCGACTGTCACAACACATCTTCTCGCTCTGCTCGTTTAATGAATAAATGAATATTTGCTATGGTTTTCTCTCTGTTAGCAGAAACACTCGTTCGTTCGCTCACACACACACACACACACACACACACACACACACACACACAACTTCTAGTGTTTGTCTTATAATACGGCTTATGAACATAACTTAAACACTGTAGCACTGCCATTCTCTCTTGGCAAACAGTTGGAAAATGTCGACAGAGAAAACTAAAATACTGATTCTAATGAATATCAAGCTTCTCATTCGAGTAACATACTTATAGACATAGTTCTGATGCCACAGCAAACATGCTCTGAGAAACAAACTTGCAGTAAAATGAGCCCAAACTATTTACTGGTTTACTTACATACATTGTGAAAACACACTTTTCGTAATAAAGAAACATACTTGAGCATAAGGCAAAACAGAGGTGCAATATCCTCGAGAAGTCTACAGCCTGTCCTGAAGATGACAGCAGTCCACTGGCTCTCAATCACACACTTATTACCCCTCCTGTGTGTGTGTACTGAACATCTTAATGACTGATACATAGACACAAACACACAAGCCCACCCAGATATATCAGTGACAACCTATCCTTGGCCCGGAATTCCATTAATGCCTCATACTTTTTGACAAACACATTATTGGTAGATAAAATGACTTCCATATGCTGTTTGTCAGATGTCAGTGAGGAAAGATATGTATTTCATAGGAAAATCAAAAATAATGGACTTTGAGAGAGGGGCCCGTACCGAGCGGATAGCAGAAAATCGATAGCGCTGTCGGAGAGACATCTCTGCCAGACACGATCAGCACAAGGCCAGGTCAAAGTTGACATTTAATATTGACACATTATCCACAAAATTAATTTAGAGTCCATTGTCGCTGCATTACGCAAGCCTTATAGCAGTCTTAACCACAGAAAAAGAGAGATGACATGTGATTTTGTTATACTGAAGTATGTTTTTCCCCCATCCTCGTTGCCCTAAAGGCCTAAACGGATTCAGCTCATGATTGGTTGGCTGTTACTGTTGTTTTTTTTAACCTGAATAAATGTAGATTTGGATGTGAAGATGTGAATAAATTGAAAACAAGCCAAGATTTTTGTAAAACAACTGACACCAGCAAAATATCCAGCATGATTAAATGCCCTTAATACTGTCTCATAATAGCTGTTTCTCCACTTCCAAATCAAAGAAATGATCCTCTTCAGAAGGCAGGACTGCTCGCTGTGCATATGTGGCAGCAGAAGACCACAAGAGGGCGATGTTCAACAACTCAAGGTCCTGCAGGAGAGCGCTCATCGAGGATACCAGAGGAAAGTGAACGCAGAACTCACGGAGCCCCATTAATTCCCATAATTGAATGCCTTACTTCCACGAGCAAAATTACAACAGCTCTCATCACTGATGGAATAATTAAAGCAGAAACTGCCCATCATCAGGTGGACGGTCTCAAACGGCCACAGATTCAAAGGTGCTTTTGAATGTCATGAACAAGGAAAACAAGACCTAATGATGGCACTGCACTGACTGAGAATGAAAAGTCCATAGAGACGAGTGCGAGAGCGCTTGCAATAAAATAAAACACACACACACAATATCTATATATATGTAAAAACCTGAGGACCTCTCACAAGCACTGGCACAGCTGTGTTTATGTGTTTGCTAGAAATAATCAAGCTCAGCCAAAACATTGCTCACAACTAACTTTTTTACAACAAAAATGAACAATCACTGAACTTACTTAAGCTGGACTGTGACGCTACTTTCTTCTAGATCTGCTGTACAGCAGAAACAAAGTTTGTTGCATTATTATCACTGTAAAGCTGCTTGAAATAATCTGTATTGTAAAAAGCACTAAATAAATAAAGGTGACTTGACTACAATATTCAAAAGGTCGTTTGTATAATACAAATAATTTTTATTTATATATCCCATTTATATTTTTACTCACAATTTCTACCCAATAAAATATTGTGGAGAACGGTGTCGTTATAAAACGCCCATGGAGTTTTATTATAAAATTGTATTCATTTACATGACCAAAAAAGAAGAAGTAAATGTTGACACCCCCTACCGAACCCAGCCGCCAAGTTGAGAACCACTGATATAAATCAACATAGATCACATAAAATAAATGAATTTACATCCAGTATCCATTTCCATCAATGTGCACTTACGAACACGCAAAAAGTTGAACTAACCGTTAAACACACAGACATTCCCTCTATGGTAATCCGGCCCCCCTCTCAGCATCAGGATAAGATATGTAATTCAATACTCAATTTAGCCTCGTCTCTGTGGATAGATTTATTTATTTATTTTTGGCCCGGCTAATTGATAGAAATTAAGCCATTAATCAAGCCACTAGCCATCATTCAGGCCAAAGAAGATGAATACAAACTTTCATAATAACCACCTTCCCCATTTTAGACCTCATTAGCATTAATTTTTAATGCAATTATGCTATTCTTTTACGCTGAGCTCATAAATTACGACTCTTTTGTTGCCGACTGGCCTTGTAAAAGCCAGGCTAATGCTTTGTAGTCTGATCTTTAAGGCAATTACTGGCTTCTTCAGTCTTTTATCTCCCTGCATTTCCAATAACCTTCCATCTAATGATTTATCTGGGCAAACCCCTGACACGCATCCGACTCGCCCCTCTTCCATTAACACTGTCTTTATTTATCTGGGAAGATCTGGTGTCTAAATAAAGATCCTCTCTCGACGAATGCTGCTTGACTTTGTGTGAGTGCTGCCGAAAATGTGGTTTCGTTCAAGCCTTTGTGATTTGCATCGTACGCACAAAAGAAACCTAGATGGAAGGTCATTGCGCTAACTAAATCACAGTGTGTGACAGCAAAATCTTCCCTTAATTGTATTTAAATAATCATGTCAGTGAGATATACTCATTTAAGAGTCAACGTTACACCTCGTTCAAGCTACAAAACAACCACCTAAAAGATAGAGAGATTTCCATATGCAAAGCTACTGAAGGCTTTGGGTGAGAAACGTGTCTGGCTGCTGGTCAAGTAATAGTTTTTGACTGCATTGACCGGCAAAGCTGATGCGAACACTGAAAATGCATCAAGTGCGTAATGAGCAGCTATTAGGAGCATTGATTTGCTGATTTCAATTGATAGTTCCCCGAACAAAGTGGCATGTCAATATTTGCTAACTAACTAATACCCTCTCGGCTCTCGGCCTTGACAAATGAGATCTCAATGAACAAAGAGAGTTTGCAATCATGGCCAATGTCTCCTCCTAGTAACATGCACTCAATCCATGTTCGGAGCAGATCGCGCTCCACAAACGGGCCAAATAAAAAGGTTCTCGAGCGATATGATATGCGTCTCACTTGATGTGGGTCATCTAAGTGAATTCTCTCTCGCTGATGTTGGCTCATGCCAGATGCCGCTAATGTCCCCAAGGGTCTAAAGCAGTGTGAGACGGAGAGAAGTATGCTCTGCAATCCAATGGGTTTAGCTGTAGGACAGAGGATTTCCTCAGGAATAGTCTCTCTAATAGATGTATGTATGATCAGCTCACAAAGGAAGCTGTAGTCCCATAATGACGCTTCAAACTAAACACATCAGACTGCAATGATGCAAAAACGGAAAAAGCTAGCAACCAAATTCTTCAGAAACTTTGATAATGATCCTACACGACGTTTCTTTCTTTTCCTATTTTCCCTGCTGAAACAGCAGCAGTTTCAGCATATAGTTTTGTATTAAATACAAGGGAGAAGTCATTACAGCATCTGAAACATTATTAGTTTGTGGAGGTTTTATCAATATCACTGATGGCTGATGCTTCCAGCACAAATTACAACTTTAATTCGAGATGTATTTGATGTTTAATGCCTAATTTAAAGGTAAATCATTAAATCCCCATTACTCATCAAATAATTGAGCAATTCCTTGTAAAACTGCACTACTGCACTATTATATCTGTGGATCAGTTCTGTACAACACCTCTTGTTACATGGATGCACGAGGAAGCAGAAAAATATCGACAGTACAAAAAAAAAAAAAAAAAAAATGTATATATATATATATATATATGATCAATATGTGTTCAAATAGTGTTTAAATCATTTTTACAAACTCTAAATGTGGCATGAATGGCATAATACAGATGAAAATTCATTATTCTGTTGATTTGATAATTCCTGCATATCACGTTTGCTTCATTGCATTGACTGTGATAATGCAGACCTCTCATGCTTGCAAGTGATCCACAAATCTGCTTGAATGGGTGAAAATGGTGAAACAACTCAGATATCATCACATTCAATCACATACAAACCAAACCCTGACTTGAAATGATGATCTGTGAGTGAGCTGGGTTTCACTCGCATTCAACAGTGTTTAAGGTTAAGGTGTTTTAGAAAGTGTTAAAGTCCCCCTGTAGTCAATCAGTTTATCCCTTAAAACTCATCTCTGATCACCAAAATGACATATATATATATTTATTTTTTCCTTGAAAACAATTAGTCATGCCTTAAAATAGCTTGAATGTAACTCGACACCCTTGCTTCATTTAGTATACGTGGTTCTATGAATATGCAAATGAGCCCCGCCTCCACTCACTCACTCACTCAGCTCAGAGATCCACTGGTTGACGATCACACGTTGATCTGATTGGTTACAAGGTAGTTTGTGACGTCAGAAACACCAGCGATTTCAAAGCGTGTTTTTGAGACTGTCTTTGGTTCACTGCAGTTTTAAGGAGAAAATACTCAGCAATGGTGTCGACTTATGAGCTTACACATGCTTCGTCTTAAAGCTCATTAAAAACACCACATAGACACCAGTGATGCGCGGGTCAATGTATAAACAACCCGCACCCGACCGACGTTTTCAACTAACCCGCCCGCAACTCGGACCGCAAAAAAAGAAAGAAAATATTGTACCCATCCCCCGCTTCCTGACCCGCATTTTTTAAAAGTAGTAAATGCTCATCGTAGTGTCATTGGGCCATAGACGTAGGAACTAGGGGTGCGGGGGGGGCTCTCCCCCGACTTTCCCAACAAAAATCCCGCCCCCTCTCAGAATACATACATAAAACTGACATTACTGAGCTATATGCGTTTAAAAGTAGCCTATTAAAATGGTACAATGGCATTGCTCAGTTCAACGTGTTGGGAAATCGGGCATTTTGTCAATTTATTCAAAAGTTAATAACGCTCAAGGATTTCCCACTTCTCCAACACGTCGCTCGCGAGCTACCAGTAGCTCGTGGCCTGATTGGAGGTAGCTCGCCAAGGGCCGTTCACATATCGCGTCTTTTGCGCGCTCAAGTTCGTTATTTCAAATAATTGAAGCGACGCGCTCATTTTTTCCAGGCGCAGCGAGTCAACATGACGGATGGGGGTGCACCCAAACTACGGGTGTTTTTTTCTTCTCCGTAAATAAATCTAGTAGCAGAGCTACAGCAAGCGTTTCTCGATGGTGGAAATCCATTAGCTCTTAAAACGTCTTTGTCGTTGTGGAGAGCGAAGTGCATGGTTGCATAGCAACGACAGACGCCACGGGAAAATCTGACCGAATTCTACTATTAATAATAAAAGATAAGCTAATGTGCATTGTAAATGTCAGTAATTTATCTTTTTTGACTCATTCTTTTTATAAAAATGATTTAAAGGCTGAAATATGCAAGGTTTATCTTTTTATAAAAACTCTTTTGTCAAAACTTTATTTGAACTTGTACATGTTAGTAGTAGATAACATGTTGCAAGACACTCCTTTAAAATTTGACCCGACCGTCCGCGACCCGAATATCATTAAAAATATTTTTGGATGACTCGTAACAGCTCATTTTGGATCAACCCGCACATCACTGATAGACACATAAACAACATTAAAATTGAACTCACGTCAGAGGCCCACACAGAAGAAAATGAATGGTTGAATAAAGTTGTTATTTTAGGGTTTGTTTGCAAACAAAAAGTATTGTCGTCGCTTGATAAACTTAAGGTTGAGCCACTGTAGTCACTTGGACTATTTTAACAATGTCTTTACTAACTTTTCTGGGATGGCAGATATCGATTACATAGAAGCCAATGGAGGAGTGATCCAGCTCTCAGATTTCATCAAAAATATCTTAATTTGTGTTCAGAAGATGAACGAAAGTCTGACGGGGTTGGAACAACATGAGGGAGAGTAATTACTGACAGAATTAAAATTTTTGGGTGAACTAACCCTTTAAACATTAGTTACTGCTAAAACAGATGTATTGTATCCATGATTCATAATCATACTTTGTTATAACAGTTCATGTCAATGCAAATACAAATGCACAATGGAAAACAACATCTAATAATGTCAAAACTGACCCATAACACACAAGATCCATAATGAGAAAGCAAAGGCTGTTTACTTTGTGTGTGTGTGTGTGTGTGTGTGTGTGTGTGTGTGTGTGTGTGTGTGTGTATGTGTGTGTGTGTGTGTGTGAGAGTGTGAGAGAGAGAGAGAGAGAGAGAGAGAGAGATAGAGAGAGAGAGAGAGAGAGAGAGAGAGAGAGAGAGAGAGAGAGAGAGAGAGAGAGAGAGAGAGAGAGAGAGAGAGAGAGAGAGCCAAACAAATGTCACTTTAACATGAACAACAAGATGAAAGAGAACGAAGGAACCTGGAAGGCACATAAACTGCAGCACTGGGAGGATTTGCTGGTCAGCAGCTCTGTCACAAACATCTCTATAATGAAGGAAACACCCAACTGGCTAATTACGTAATTGGAGCTAGCCTTTAAAACACAAATGATGTAATCAGACATAAAACAGCAAGATTTGCAGACTAAGAGCCTCTCCATTCACGAGACCGAAGCTTTACGTCAAGGCTGTAACTCTCATTTACTCTTATCAGCGAGACAAACAAATCAGATCACAGATATTTATGATCAGCATTACTTCACAGAGCTGAAGTGTAACTCATGTAATTGACTGCAGAGAAGGTCACGGCCACAATGCGAGCGGACTCATTTGGCTAATTAACAACAGTGCCCCGGTGACCTCTGTCTTGGGCAAATAACCCACGAGAATTTTACAACCTTGCACTCTGCTTTATTAAGAGAAAATTACAAAAGTCTGATTTCTCTGTTTCTGAGAGTTGAATAGAACAAAACATACAGCAACTGTATGATAAGGCATTCGATCGATTAAAAAATAACTAATCAATCACACAGGTTTCTGTAATTTATCGCACCTATCATTAAAACTTGTAATCACATTCTCCAAATGAATGTGTTAACAATCTCCAAATTAATGTGAAAAGCTCATACAGATAGTATTTTAAATATTTGTTTAATGTCATCTTTTTACTCATTACTGTGAATGAAGGCAAGTGTCTGATACTGATGCCTCTATTAAATTGATTTTTCAGCATAAGTGAAAGACTTATACAGCAAGTTATATGGTTTTATTTATCATTTATTAACAAGAACATAAATATTATAATGGGAGAAACTTAACTCACTTAACTTAATTTAAGCAAACTTAAAAAAAAAAATTCACATTATTATAATAAATGTTACATTTAGCTAAGCCTTTTATATAGTGTGTTTGGTGATGTTTCTTTCTCTGTAGACTGCAAAAAATAAAAATAAAATAAAAAGGTGGACGATGTGCAATTATTGATAATTGAACATTACATTGTTCTTTTTACACTTAATTGAACATGTAATTACATTAAAGATGACTTTAACTCTGCGCAGTTGTGATCCTGATGTGGAGCCGTGGCATCATTCCCAAACACATCAATCATGACGTTACACCCTGTTTTCATCAAATAACTAACTAAAACCAAACTAACTGGTAAAAATTAATACTTCAACATACGTCAGCATGATAAAATGACAAAAAACATCTTCAGGAATAAAGTGTAATTGGGCTCGCGTCCCATTCGATTACATGGAGAGGGCGAAGTTTATGACCTATAGACCCCTTTTGTGCCGACGTCACAGTTACGTCACGGCGCTAGCTGGAGGCAAAACAAACGGAAAACTGGAGGCGGCCAATACAAACCAGCACAGATTCGACTACATAATAAGGAGCTTAAATTATTATTTTTATTATTAAATGTCATCTTGTTGTGCTGTTGGGTGCAAGAATCGATGAAAAATGAGTATGCTGTATCTGGAATTTTTATTTCTAGAAAATATTCATATCATTAAAATTGCACCGTAGTGTCACTTTTTACATTGTCGACTTCTTGGCGCTGGCTAGGCAGAACTGCGGATCGTACCACACAAGTCTTTACATGACCATTCAGCACATAGTTATAGCCATCTAAATATATATATATATATATATATATATATATATATATATATATGCCCTCAGTTTCTCTTTACCCTCGGTTTCTCTATCGGGTAGGTGTAGAAGTCAGGCCACTCAACCGGAGGTAGCGTTAACGTTAATCCTGTCAGATCGTCCATTGAATGAGCGTGTACGGTCATCTGGTTCCGTCCGTTAAAATTAACTTTTGCAAATAACAATCGCGGTCCTGGACAGTGAGTGACCTTGCACATTAAGACAAAATCGGATTTTCTCCAGTCATTGTTAAAAAACAAGCTAACAAAACTTGCGAACTAGTGTTAGTGAAGCGGCCAGAGGGATCTTTCTGCCTCCAGCTAAGCCCCGCCCACACAAACACGTCACCATGTTGAACAACTGTAAAAGGGTCTATACTGCAGCCAGACACCAGGGGGCGATCGAAAGGCTTTGGCTTCACTTTTCAGGACGTGTGCGACACACTTGGTCAATTCTCTGTGTGCTCATCCCCAGTCTAGTGATTGGATCACAGATAGCATGATTAAATACTGTAACGCTAGCTAAAGGATGTTGTGTGTGTGTGTGTGTGTGTGTGTGTGTGTGGGTGTGGGGGGGGGGGGGGGGGGGGGGGTACTTGGTCTACTGCTACAGCAACAACACACATGCTGCACAACACTAAGAGCCTCTGACAACTGGTGGCCTGACCGACCACAGACTGACCCATCAGGCTCTGCTCCTGGTGTGTGTCTGAGACCACCAGTCCCGACTTGATGAGGTGCAAATGACCCAACCACACACATGCAACTCTCAACACTCGACCCTGAGGATTTCCTCTCGTTCCCACAACATAAACACATACACACTTTCTCACATTACACACTCAAACACACCTTCTCACGTATCAGCATATGACAGGAGAAGAGTTTCTTCATGAACACGGCTGCCACACTGTATGCGTGTGGGGGTTTGGTCGGGCCACCCTGTCCTGACACCCTAAAAAACAGCCTCCCGAAAGAGCATGTAAAACACAAGCACACAGACAGCTGTTAATAGAGCTACGAAACCTCTGCGAGCACAGAGGGTTTCACATGTCAAACTGTGTGACCGTATAGTGTAATGCAACTCTAGAAATAAGCAGATTAATCCTTTGTTTAGCTCCACTTCCCTTGGCTACCACTCTTACTCAGCAGATCAACAGCGCACAGTCAAAAACTGATCAAAGAAGATGAAGGATTATTATTCTTACATGGTTGGATGTTATTGAAGCAATTATGTAATTTAACACTGAACAGAATTGTTCCAGATTTTTTTTTACTTGTGTGAATTAATCAGTTATTTATTCATTTTTATTTATTTATTTATTTAGTTTTATTTGTTGTCTTTATTTGAGGGGACAGTAAAGGAGAGACAGGAGGTGATTTGGATTGGGACTTAAACTTGTGTCGTCGAAATGCTGTTGTGCTATACGACGGCCACAAGGATATGGCAATATTACGTCATTAACTAACATACTTTATTGACATTAACTTTAACATCAATGTAGGTGTTCTCAATGATGCTATGCATGTTAATTTGAGAATGAGGTTTGAGAATGTACAGTAGGATTGGTCAGTAGTGTTGTTAATAACGTGGGGTTTAGAGAAGTGTCAAAAAACTAAAAATGTGCATATTAATAAAAAAAAAAAAAAAAAAAACTTTAAATGTCCGATGCAGTTCTTGGCTAGCACAACACCAATTACAAAGGGGGGAGGAATGGATGTCAATCATCTATTAATTGAATCATGCACAGGAAAAGGCATATGTGTTTGGAGAAATGGTCCAGCTGTAGACACTGGCCAATAATATGTCTAAATATCAACACAGGTGAATGAAGGGTAGGATTTCACAAAGCACCATTTTTTTTTTCTTTACGTTGAACTCAACGACCATGGCTTTAAATAAATAAATAAATAAAACTTTAAATTTGCAGTGATAAAACAAATCAATAAAACCGTAATTGCTTGGCATAGCATGGGAAACAAATTCTGAGAAGGAGGCTGATGTCCAGGCGGATTAGGCTTTTCTGGGTTCAGTGGGCCAGTCGACGGTAAAGGTTTCTGCGTGATAATTAAATCTTCTCACTCTGATTTTCTGCCAATTTTATTTCCCTTGGGTCCACAATACTGATTCACTGCTTATGAGCCAAGCATAACTAATCACTGGAGTATGGAAAATAGTTGCTTTGAATGAGAGAAAGATATGCAAACATATTTTACTTCAAATATTACAGCTACATAATGCTTACAATGATGAATTTCACTAGTGAGATGATGTAAAAAATATGCAGTGTTTTAACCTTTAGCTGGGTCTAGTAACACACTATTGCTTCAAAAAGCAAGCTGTGTTTACTGTATGTTAGCATGTAGATTTTAGACACAATAAACATTCAATAACTAATGACTGGTTTACAAACTATGACTAGTAAATGTTCCCTAAAGGGAAATAAGTAAATACATTGGATTTTCTTAATTTAACATGTAATATCATGTAAGCAATGTTTGGACATGGAGTGTTTGAAAACGCCTTAAGACACTATGGGCCAGATTTACTAAACAGGCCAAATTAGTATAAGACCGCAATCCTGATCTTGTAAATTCTTACATGATGCAAGCTCCAACTATACCAATGTTATCAACAATTTCCAGACACTTTTCAGCTGGTCTTGCTGGGATAAACCATCTAAACACCATCCTGATCAGGCTGAGAAACGTAACCAGCTAAGACCAGCTTAGGCTGTTTAAAAAAAATAAAAAAATAAATACTAGACCTATTAATAAACAATCTAAACTGTGTTCTAATTGGTGCAGCGTACAGTAGTAAAACAAAAATAAAGTGGGCCAAGTTAAATCCAGTGATCAGTCATCACAGCTGAGAAGGGTTGCGAATATGTATATGTTGTCAATATTGTGTAATCAAAAAGAAAATAATTCTTGATAATGTCAAGTTACTTTACTGAATTGATCAAGAAATGATAAGGATTTATGCCGATATTGTCCAAAACCCCACTTTGAAACCTAGGGCATTTCCAAACTTTTGAAAGGCACTGAAGTATATTTAAGGGATAATGTAGAGCGAGGCGGTTGTTATAGCGAATACAACCGCGAAGCGGAGGGGTCTTGAATCAGCCTGAAGGGGTTGTATTCGCTATAACAACCGCCTCGCTCTACATTATCCCACTTATTACATGGCTTATTACTTATTACATACACAAAATATTGATTTAAAAAGGAGTTTATTGATTTATAAACGATTGTATTGCTTCCGCTAAATAAAATAGTCCGTTCCGTGTCCATAGCAACGCTCTGTTTTTCATGGCAACGGTGTGTTATACTTCGCAGAGGTTATCAAGAAATAACAGACCGCATTCTACATTAGAATTCAACCAAGCCATGTAATATTACAGTATAACGCATGGAGCACAGAATAAAGTGACTGTTCAAGATGGCGTAAGTAAACTGCATCATCAGATAAATACCATGTGGTGTCAAGCATACAAGCAGCCTAGTTTTTTCCTCAAAGACAAATCCTTCTCTGAAGTCATGTCGAAAAGCTGTATGATACAGAGACGTGTCTCATTTAGCAGGTGGCGTATTTCAAAGCTGACCCATTAAAGAGCAGTTGCAGTCAGGACAATTAAATCATTTAGGCCAGTGCGAGCCCCCACTCAGCAGGCTCTAGTCCCCGGGTCAACTGCTTGTAGACCCTCATTTACACAGCATTCGTATTCATGACAGCAGAGCGCTAAATATTTAACAACAGTCTTGCAGGAGTTACTATTGTTAAGCTCACAGGTCAAATCATTTGATTTATAAAGAGATCACCTCACTCTCCATTTCCCCCCCTATATCGTGGACAACAAGCCATTTAATGGGTTTGCCCGAGACCGTAACTGTGCTGTAAGTTATAATTTGGATTTTAACTCAAGAGCAACATTTGAAATGCTATGAAATATTGTTTTGATATTTTCTTCTCTGAGGGAGTAATTCAGAAATATTTAAAAGCCTTACAGAAAGTATTACAGCAATACGCTTTTTAAATCCCATACATTAATATATGTCTTTTTATGTAAATATGTGTGTGTGTACACAATATTTCAGTATTAATGCAATAATAATACATTAACACTAAGTAACAAACAATTCTATTATACTTCGACTTAAGCAATATTTTTCATATTTATACACCATTAACCAGATATGCCCTATCAAGCCTTTAATTAAGTTTATACCGAAGGATTAAGAAATTCTGCATATTATATATGCATATGTGAATGATAAAATGCACCTCTGTTGGTCATTGATCATCCTCTGTCCTATTGACCATCTGATTTTCTTTCTCTCTCTCTCACACACACACACACACACACACACACACACACACACACACGCTTGTTCAGCACTACGACAGACACCTCTTGTGAATGACAACAGAGCTTGTTATAGTGAGATTAGAAATGAATGGATACAGGGGGCAGTCTCTGTGTGTGTGTGTGTGTGTGTGTGTGTGTGTGTGTAGGGGTGTTAAATTTCATCTAAATGTTTAATGGTAGTATCATTCTCCAATACAGTCACACACACACACACACACAGAGGTACACACCAGCAAAGATGACCCGCACGACACAGCATAATTAAGGAAAGTCTTTCCCTTTGCCATGGTGAAAGAGCAAGCTGCTCTAATGATACGGGTTAAACGCTGTTAACGGCTCATTAAAATATATGATCTGCATGAATACGGACAGAATGCAGGTCTGTGGCAGAGAAAACAGTTATAGACTGAAGTGCCCAGCAGTGATGGACTGTAAGGGATTCGACACTGATTTGAATATGAAAAAATAAAAAATAAATAAAAGAAAGCTTACGTCAATTACACAATGCCATAGAATAACTATTTTGGGTTCCCCAAAGAACTGAACATTTAAACCCTAACCCTTAAAAATATTAAAAAATATTCTTTTCGCTTGTTTAAAAACAGCCAATGATCAGGGCCGATTATATCCTGTCAATCAAAAGGGTGCCGAGGAAAAACGTGTCAGACTGCAACTCATACTGTGTGTTTAGGGCAAGTTAATGCGATAGTAACGCTTTAACAGTTAAAATATAGCGATGTTAATGCAGGCTTTATTTGACCCTATGAATCACCCGTAGTTCAAGCCAGGGTTGCCAGATCTACGTTTTTTCCCTACATCAAACATTACTTGTAGCACCTCCCATCCAATAATCACGAAGAGCTTTGTGCTCGGTTACTTCTGATAAGAAACAAAGTCTCAGCTTTCAAATTGATGTGACAGATCGCTGTAGTTCAAGCGGCAGCTCGGAAGCTTTTCTTCCACTTTTATACAAATCATATCTAGAGAAACATGCATGAATATCAGAAGGTATGTTGAAAGATACAGTACAACTTACCGAAATCCGTATCATGTCTCATGTAATCACTCAATCAGTGTTTCAACCGTGGAAAGGCCTCAATAAAACAGCTTGAGAACAATATCACTTAATGTTTATCTCATGAAAGTTCACAGTTCGTAGTTAGCTATAAAAACATTAGAGAAGAGATTATTTACTGTTAATTATATATGTAAGTTTGAATAAATTTGCCATGAAGAAGTGTTCATGAAAACTACCTTATGCGCAACTGAGTTGTAGGCCTATACAAACATTTCAAACATATCTGGAAATAAAGAGCAGTTTAATATAACAGCTCTGTTGTTAATTTTAACCTCTAATGTTATAATATTATACCAAATGAGAGGGTTCCCTGTATATTTTGCAGCATTATTTCTGAGAGATTTTTTTTCCTTAAGAAAAATCCAGCTATCGGTATCGGCCAATATCATTCAGAATAATCAGATATCGGTATCGGCGGATAAATTACACATTTTACAAAAGAAAACCTAAAGAAGGTTAATTCTAGATAAAGTAAGACAGAAACACACCTGTTCACCAGTCATTTTCCTCAGCTATAGGCAAAGGCAAGTTTCAAATCAGTGCTTCTCCCGGGAGACTAGCGCTAAATTAGTCCCCTATCTTAGCGCCATCTACTGTTTTAGAGGAGGAAGTTGCTCAACTGCATTTGTGAGAAAATCTGCCTGGACACATTTGTGAGAAAATCTCATAAAAAGCCAAGTGTCTCACAATCATAAAAGACAGATATGCATTTGTATGCACTAGATTTGGTCTTTGTTCAAATGTTACATGCAATTTGTAGGATGGTTTGTATTTATTTGTGAAATATCATCTAGGCTCATTTATTTATATTTGTAAAACACAAAACATTTGTTACTCCACTGCATTTTTGCTCAAATTGACCTTTGTACTTGCACAATGCTTTCTGTTTGTTTGCGAGTCGAGTTTTCCTTTGCAAAAGCAGATCGAGTTTATTTGCAAAATGCTGGATTTGTTTGTTTAATTATGGCACAATATTAACTCCATACAAATCCCCTCTAAAATGATTAGCATGAGCATGAGTGTGTTTTGATAGAATGTTTTCCTCTTCATATTCAGTTCAGCTGATTGTAGCTGTGGAGCTGAAGTTTGCGAGCCCCAGAGGGAAGTGTGAGCAGACCCTGTTCATCCTGGAGAATGGAGATTAAAGCCAGACCAAAACCTGCCCTGCTCTCACGATGTCACTTCCAGATCATGCGGACAGAGATTGAGTGTCGGCAGCAAGAGACACGTTCAAAAGACCGTAATTGTGACTATTTTTGTACATTACAAACGCGGGGTTGGAGGTGGTGTTAAGAGCCTTCCAGCGCTAGGCAGAAGGAATGCGTTACTTCATAAAACAGGAAGAGTTTAAGAGAGAAATGAAAGTGTTTTGGGAGGGGGGAGAAGTCAATTGATTCCAAAGGGTGAGATTACAGCATGAACTCTGCTTAAGAAAATCAGTGTGTGACTGCGAGCCACACACTGTAGCCTGAAGCCACGCATGTGCAATTTACCAGCGCTGGAATCTGGATCCAGTAATGGAAAGAGGGATCAATGCAGAATTAACTGGAAGTGAGAGAGTCGGGAGATGAGCTGAAGGATGAAATGCTATACTGATATACTTTTTTTTAAACCATTATTATCTATTTCTAATGAACTGAGAGTAAGAGAGCATGTAAGAAACCATAACAATACACCTTTCAGTATTTTTGATATTGCTAAGATCAACAAGTGAATGATGTTGATATCATGCAAAACTGTCCTCATTATTTTACTTCATTGCTTCATGAGCAGCATCCGTCAAATGTTAACAGACTGTCATGGGAATATGATAATATATGATAATATGATATCATAAGCATAAGGCATTTTCACACTAAAAGTGATGTGAAAGTTACAGAGAGAATTGTTTCCAAAATTATTCACACAAGAAGAGCATGATGCAAATGCTAAGTGGGGGAAAAAATATCACACACAATCCAATAATTAAAATTAGATTTAAATGTTTGAGAATTATTTCAGTTGGCGTTATTTTATTATGTGGGAAGAAAGAGAGCATGGAGTGACGCAAGAGACAGGAACTAGCTATAGGAAATATGTGGCCTGGTAAAACAGTTTAACACTAATTAGGGTACGGTCACATTTACCGTTGTCCGTCAAATTACTGTAGCTCAGTCATTGCTATAGGAATCCATGTGATTGGGAGTCTTGCTTGAAGGCGGAAGATTTCCCCATGCAGATTTTGCAACAGGTTCACGTTGGTCACATGTATTCACTGTGTTGACCAAAACTGATTCATACTGTACATCACTATACAACTGATAAAAGACAATGGACCTTTTAGCCAACTCGAACCCATTGCGATATCTGTGTGGGGGAATCTTCCACCCTCATGAGAAATTCATAATTGCATAGATTCCTATTGAAATGAGTGGATTTCACCAGTAAACAATGGTACATATGACCGCACCTTTACATTAGTTTGAGGTTAACATTTTTAAAGTTCAGCTCACCTTCCTCCTTTATCGTCTTTTCTTCTTTAATATTTTCCTTTGCTTTCAGTACTTCATCAGTTTTAGCTGAAACAAAAAAAGAGAACATTGCAACATTAGTTATAAGTTATAAACAGCCCATTTAATATATAATTAAGAAGCCCTTTATACTATGATGTCTCTCTCTGCAAATGTACACTTCTCCCCGCCTGCACATCTTTTAGTCTTAAGCACACACTTATTAAATAATTTTTCAGCATGCTAATTAAAAGCCTGAGAGAAATCCTTACGCTGTGGAAACACAGTTTGTGTACATAGTCTTATGGCAATTCATTTAGTCTGTTGACTCGCTTCTCTCCTGCCCTCCAAATAATGAAGACGTTAGCTGAGATGAAGACATATAGTGAGCAGTGAAGGGGGACTATCAATACAGCCTGTAAATTAATTACACCTCTGTTCCCGCACGTAATTTATTCTAAAGCGTTCATGTCTCCCAGGAGCAATTTGCCTTTATTGCTGTTTCACTCGCTGATGAGAGGAGTCATGCAAAATTGAGTCCCTCATAGCATTACCTTCTATGAGCTTCAACTTTGAAGTAAAAGGAGAGGGGAGGGTAATCATAGTCATTACGAGAAGCAAATTGCACAGTTTGCCATGTTTAGACCAAATCAGCTGGAAAATATGATTGTTTGACCACTGTTTGACAACACTACCATTTTAACAAATGAGCTCAGTATGACTGTTAATATTAGAGTATTTTTTCTTCCACACTCTAGTGCTCCAGGAATCGGGTGTATTTTACCCTTCTCCAAGCTCAATTGACCGTTCGCGAAGACCCGCCCCCTTTAGTTACTGTTGCGTTGTCCGACAAGCCGTGCTTGAAGTTTGCTCTCACGCCACACATCATGTTCTCACGCATTGAAAAATACATCGCGGAGCAGAGAGGACACTGACAACGCACCGACAGACAGGACAGAACAGGTTACTTTTGATATGAGTCTCAACTTTAAAATTTGGTCTTTTTTAAAAGAAATTTAAACAATAAATACCGTTTTATGGCTCTTTAATGTGTTGTGACGGATCGCTGTAGAGCCTCAGTTAAAGCTGCTCGCGAACCGATCATCTCTTCCTTCTAGTTCATTTATACCATCAAATAAACATGAATGAACATCAGAAGGAATGCTGTTTCAACCGCGGAAAGACGTCAGGACTCACCAATTTTCAAGTTCAAATCCACGACTTTAATCTACTAACTCTCCTGACCGCTTTGTCGGACAAAATGGCGCATTATGATTGGTCAGTCAATCAATCTCCCTGCGAAGGGTGAAATCACCTTTTTTTCGGTAAATATTTTATTTTAATTTTAAAATTATTTATATATGGGACTGCACAACTTAATTATTTTGCCATATATGGGACTTTTAACAGCGATATGACTCATTGCTGCTGCTTAAAGCTTAAAGCTGCTTAAAGCTGCAGACAACATAACTGCAGTGCAGGCTTAAAAGAAACAGAACGCGATCATCCGTTGGCGTAGATGCTAACATAGTTATCCTTATTGTGATCGTTCTTGGTGTGAACGGGTCATAAGATCCACCAGATTTGTGCATTTCTTGATGTATTAGGAGCTGAAGATGATAGCACAGCACTATCCGCAGTAGAAAGCTAAAGACTTTCACTTCATCTACACTTAATTCCAGTTTGGCTGGCAGGATGGATAATGGAGCCTCCACTGAAATTCAATTGTGATTATATGTGTAATTGCAGCTTCGGGCCCCAGAGTCATGTAGGCATGCAGGACTATGTTTCATTGAAATGATCACACAGAAACAAATCCATCCGCCTCCTTCATCCAGTGGGCTGATTAGCAGCGATGGCTCGTTAGAATCCAATGCAATAACGCAAACATCAGAGAGAGATGGCCGGGGCCCATTATCAGTGATTGATGGAGGGGTAGTGTGTTGTACGAACACGGGGGCTCAGGGGGGCCCACTATTTAGATTGAATAAAGCGCTTCGGTTTATCAGGTTTATCCACTACAGTAGAGCCACACGCAGAACCTACTCGACTTCACCCACTTTCTGTCCCTCTTTACGGAGCAGCAATTCATTGATGTAACACTGCCAACTGAAGGAGGTTACTGGCTCCTGGAATAACATTAAGCAGACATGTGAGATAGGATATTGAATTCAAGCGTGTGTCTGCGAAATCCGTGCGGGAGTGTCTAACAGATGCCATGTAAAACCAGGACAGATGAGGTGTTGAAGGGTGTCACACGAGGCCCAGGGTTTGTTTGGGCAAAGTTTGAATTCGAAGGAAGAACTGAGATGCATAAAAATGCTTTTTGAATGGATCATGGAGTAAACGAAGTGTGTGGGTGGATGATGCACATACAAACACACACCAATTTCAATGCTGTGATGGAGAGAAGGTAAAAAGGAACGGGTGAAATAATGAATTATTGATACACCAATCACCTTTTAGCCTCATCAACTATCGGAAAATGTACACAGTAGAACAAACTTAAAGGGGTCTTATTATGCTTTTTAACATTTTAAAGCTTTCTTTAGTGTGTAGTGTTCAGTTTCAATTTATCCTGTTATCCATGTTTGGAAGAACTAACATTACTTTTAAATTGTACAAGTCACCATGAAATCAAAATGGAAAATTCTGTTTGTTTATGGAATATTGCAGTTATTCATTATTATAAATGATTTATCCATGCACATCTTTTTTTTATTTATTTTTTTATTCATGTCTCGTAATCTTGAATCAGAATAATTTACCCTCCCCATCTCTTCTCTGATGACGATGGCGGGACAATAACCTGTCACTCACATGAGATCCACCAATAGTAAACCACAACCATCCAATCATCTGATCAATTCCCCACGGACAAAATCAAGCCCTGCCCTACATTTGTTTTTGTTCCAGAAGCCGCTACACTCGGATATATACGTCACAACAGGAAAAAAATGCTTGCGCAACTTCTGTTGCATGCCGACTTTAAATAGGAATCACCATTATTAGTCCTAGTCAAAAGCATGAGTGCACCTGCTCTTTTCCCCATTACAGTCAAAATGTGACTTTTTCTTTTGTCTTTCCTGTTGAAGGGAGTGTTGTTTCCCTTCACCAGGAATAAGACTAAGAATGACACAAACGTGTCTTGATATTAACAGAAAATATATGAACACAAGTAACATAGTTCACTTAGACAATGTCACAACAAACGCAGCGTTTTTATATTCAGAACTGAATGGAAACATGGAGAACATGTGAAACACGTTTTACTTTAAAACTGACTTCTTTAAAGTTACAGTCCATAACATTTGGCGCTCTAGTCGTTAATAAACAGAACTGCATGTGTCTTGTGGAAAAAAACTTTGTGGCCTGAGCTTTTTCTCTGTTTATGATGACGAGTCACGCAGGTACTGGGCTACCGGTCTAAAAGAGTCCCAATATAGATTAGTCAAAAAGTACCGACTTCGGTAACCAAACGTACCAAATTGTAGCCAATCACAGACATATCCGATGAGTGCATGAACACAATGGCCAATCAGAAGTGTTTACGATTCTGCTTAACAGCACTCAAAGTGTCACATTTTTAAAGTTTCGGTAGTTTTTGACAACTCTATCCCAATATAAACACTTATTATAGGTGTACCGTAGTGATTCAGGATAAGACAAAATCACCATTTGGAAAATCAATATAATAATGTCACTACTGAAACTCAGTAAAATTTTGGTAGTGACATTATTGTAGCGATAGTAACTGTTCGGTACATTTACAAGTTTAAGGTAATGAGCATTGAGCATTTGAGCATTACTGAACAAAAAAAAGAAAGACAATTCTAGCCTGGAAAACATAGGTTTTCACATACAAAGAAACAATAAAATATTGATTAAAACCCCAAAATGTTTATTTAATTGCAGAAAATACTGAAGTTCTGAAACATACATACTGGATTTTGAGATTTTGGAGCACATTTACTGTACTTTAAAATGATGGCATCTAACCACCCATGATGAACAGATATATGCAGTCTCAATTTATGCTCAAAAATAAAAAATGTAGCTAAAATCAGGTTCAGCAAACAGACTAATATATATAGTGTCAGTAGTGATATAAAAGTGTGGAACAGTATTTTTTAATACGAATTTAAAAATGAAATCCTCCTAGAATCTACATATTCTTATTTCCTTTCGCAGAAATCAAACAGATCTTTTTTAAATAAATAAAAAACAACAATAAAAAAACAACAATAAAAATAAATAATAATTATATATATATATATATATATATATATATATATATATATATATATATATATGAAGAGTTCAGAATGAAATTCAGTAATTTCACATAAATAGCAATGAAAATGACCTATTAATTGTCATTTAAGTGAAATTACTGAACTTAAATATACAAGCTTGATAAAAATGAACATTCTAGAAGAAAATTTCAGATGGCACTTAGAGGCTTTTGCATCTGAACTCTTCATATACAGTATATATATATATATATAAATATAAATGACTACATATTACTTTCAGTTTAACTTTAGGAGTTAGGGTTGGGAGGACAGCCACATCCTAATAGAAAGTACTCTACAGATTTAATTTAGTGTATATTTACCTTAATATTGATATTTACTGTGGAACTGCAATTTGAACTAATTGTGTAGAATGGCCTATATACACATCCTGAACACATACAGCACAGGGAAGATATATTGCACAATCATACGCAATGCTGCATGAGAGGGATTTCACATCTATAACAGACAAGAATACTCTAAGGACACGCACGGCTCACATTGTCTACCTCCTTAAAACAAACCCTAAAAACGAAAGACTCCAAACCCGTGCAGAATCCTCATCTCCAGCCTCAGGCCTCTCAGTAAAACCACACAACAGCCATAATAATCCTCTGTGATTAATTACTCCGGCCTTAATCTCTTACAGCGCTGGTGTGGAGGAAAGAAGAGCACAAAGGAGCAAGAAAAGCACCCGTAGCTGCAGCACAGAACAGATTCAGCCGGCATACCTGCGTCCCTCTCCAGAGAAATCTGCCCTGTTGTGTTTAATGAACAGTGAGGATGATGTTACTGTATTGCTGGTATAGTATGTTTAATAGGGGTGTAACGGTTCAAAATTCTCAAGGTTCAGTCTGTATCACGGTTTTAGGGTCACTGTTTCGGTCTGTGCTATATTAAGGGGGGAAAAGGACTACTGTCAAATAAAAATAAAGCCAATAAGAATAAATAATCTAACTATAAGCAGTAGCACGAATAAATACAATAGAGCAAAGACACAAATAAAATCAACAGTGCTTTTCTGGTATCCAACTGTCTAGTTTTCAGGTACAGAAATTGAATAAAGTAATCAAATGTAAAATAACACTTGCATAATCATAACTGTATAAACTATATAAAGATTAAAAAGCTATTCAGTCAAGAACAGCTTTATTTCCTTGTCTTTTGTTGCTTGATTAACATTAAAAACACAGACCGCAGGAAAATTAGGCTGCTGTCACTTTAAGAAATAATGCACTGATGCTGTACACATGCGTCGTCTTTCTCAACTGTTTATGTTCACTTAAGGCATAACCGAATGTGTTTGATAGGATACTCGCCAAGATGGGCGTGTTGACATACTTTATGTCAAAGCATAATTAGATGCGCTGTCAGATTTGAGATGAACCGCGGTACAAGTGTTGTGGAGAATGGTACGGTTCGATATTTTACCGTGAACCGTTACATTCCTAAGCTATATAAAAACTACAATTTAAACTATGTAACAAATACTGTTCATAATTTTGTGAAAAGGCATACGAAAGTGCAGCACTGTATGTAAAGTAGCAAGAGCAAGTTCTCTTGGGTTTGTGTGTGTGTATAAACAAGGGAGATATTGAGTGACTAACAGATCCTGTAAATACAGTTTTACTAAAAGTTATCATTTTTCAGTAATGCCTGAACAGCAGATTTATTTCCAAAGAATAGCAGTGCAGTGTGACAAAACTATACATTTATTTTCTGTCACACTGAACTGCACACACAGCTTTACACAAGAGGTCAGAATTTTAAATATATAAATATAAAAATATAGGTTATAATTATGCTACAGAAACATGCTAGGTTTTGGAAGAGCACATAAATGTTCTTTTAACAAGCATATTTCACAGTTTTCAGTGAAACGGATAGATGTCAGAAACAGCCTTGGGTGAGATCTTGTTTATCTAGTGCACTTATGCACCTCACCATCACTATTCTTTAATCAGTGTGTGTGTGTGTGTGTGTGAGAGAGAGAGAGTTTATAAGACAGTGAGACAAAGTAAGAGAAAGAAAGATTGAGAGAGAGAGAGAGAAAAAAAAAACTAGTCTCTTTAAATACAAACTGGTATGGAGTCAAATAATCACACAGGCAAAAACTTACACAAACTCTACAAGCTCAAAGAATATGAATATCTGTAAATGAGTATGTATGTGTATGTGTGTGTGTGCGTGTGTGTGTGTGTGTGTGTGTGTGTGTGTGTGTGTGTGTGTGTGTGTGTGCGTGTGCGTGTGTGTGTGTGTCTGTGAGTGTCCTGAGCGACCACGTCAATCACAAGCAATCTGAATGTCAGAGCTCGGGGAAATGTGATAAATCAGCGGCTTGCCAAATGACAAACATGATATTTGCTGTAGCACCCCACAATTGGAAAAATGTCCCTTTGAATCAGGAATTCACTTTACACTCACATTCACACAACACACACACGCACACGCACACACACCTCTGGCTATAGTCCAGAAACCTACATACTTGTACACGTCTGTAAAATGTACACAAAAAGCAAAAGAAGAGATCAATGTGTGATTGTTAAGACGGAACGAAAAAAAAAAAAAAAAAAAGGATAATATACATATTACAGTAAATTATTCAATAACAACTAACCTGTGTGAGTGTCACGATTAAAACTAGTCCATTGTTAGACATGGTTTGCATCAAGCAAATTTGACTTCGGCAGGAATTTAATTTGTGCAATGACAAATATGAAGAAGGGCAAAATGCAGCCAAGTTATTTAGTGGGAGTATGTACAAACTGCAAACACAGATATAAACCACAGGCTTGCGAAAGCAATCCATTGAGCTGAACAACAAAGAACTAAACAAAACAGAAAAGCACTTCGCTTAAATGGAGATTTACCTAACAGTGTCACATTCGAGTAAAACTTAAATGATATTCATGAAATATTAACAACTAAACAATTAGAAAGGGAGCTATCATATCAATTTGATCAATTATTCATCAAAAAGTCCTTTAACTGGATTTCTATTTTGGATGTGAACTGTGGGATCAATGTCTCTATAATCAGATGTCTGCTGCTGTATTCTGTGGTCAGACCGGGCTCTGCTTCATCCCTTCTCCAGACACTGACATAAATCCTGCACGTTTCCAAGAGAAGACAGGCGCAATGAAGATATGAGAAGCACCCTCACCAAGAGTAATTAATTAATTACATGTGTATAGCGTGGTGTTTTTGAATCAGGCCCTGGAGAGTCTGAACAGAGCACACAAACATCACAATCAAACCCTGAGCCCTGATCAAATATTCCATTTCCGCATATTCCACCAGACGTCTCTCCACACAACTGTGGGATCAGTTCTGCACATCCCGCCTGAAGATCCCACAGCAGCTTTCTGAGAATAATTTGAGATGATTTCTTTAATTTACAGAGTAAATACTGGAGATTTGGTTGCAGAAACAAAACAGTCTGAGAGTTTTCATCATGTCCACTTGAGACTCTGCTTGATGAAGCTTGTTTTATTCATGAGCGTTTGGAGAGAAATGTGCGTAGGCCTGTCTGTCTCTTTTGAAGGTATCTGCCATGAGTTCAAACTCAGAGTCGATTTGAGGACATATAGCTTGAAGCCTCTAATAGCATAACGGGTAGAGCGGTTTAAGAGGAGCATGTGATGGTGGTCTAACCGAAGGATAAGTGTAAGACAGTCTCATCGGTGTTGGAAATCTCGTTTGTAACTAAATGCAAATATATGGCTGTGCACCTACATGGACTCAAGGCTCTTCATGTTCTCTAGTTTAACCCAAGGCAGAGCTCGGACATCTCTCTTGATCATATCCTGAACAAATTCAAACCTCAGCATTCAAGATCAGTCAATGTCATATGTTTAACAGAAATTAGAAGGTGATGGGGAGAGAAAGAGAAAAACAAATGGCTATTTTCAGGGTTAATCATAACATGTATACGGAGGGATTTTGTCTGAAATGTAAAGGTGCTTTGAATTTTGCAGGCAAAAAGGTACATTTGTCTATTGTCAATATTATAGTGATGAATGAAGCACAGAAGTCAGCTAAATATTTCTGTCTCACGCAAAATTCACGATCGTGTGGATTCCTGTTAAAAACTTTCTTGACCAATGGTAAATGTGACTGCATCTTACTCAATTTTAATATAGTACCTACACTCAACATTAAAACTACCTGCCTAATATCTGTAGGCAAGTATTTGGCAAATCCATAAACATATTCAGTGACATATTGCTTGAGACTTACTGATATACATATTATGCACATTTCTTAATATGATGCCCAAAATGTGTTTTTAATATCACTATTAATAAGGATTGTATGATCTAAAGTGTACCTAAAGTATACTTGCAACAGTCCCACTTTAGCCCCATCAAATACACTTAATTATATCCTTAGTTGGACCTCAGAAATACTTCCAGATTACTAAAGTGCAAATTACTAAGTACAAAATTAGTTGTTCCAATTTAGCAGACTTTAAGTAGATGGATGGATGGATGGATGGATGGATGGATGGATGGATGGATGGATGGATGGATGGATGGATGGATGGATGGATGGATGGATGGATGGATGGATGGATGGATGGATGGATGGATGGATGGATGGATGGATGGATGGATGGATGGATGGATGGATGGATGGATGGATGGATGGTCTTTTTCAGTGTTAGTGTGAAAGGTCAGTTTTCTATTTCTATAGATAGATTGATGGATGGAGTGATGGATGGATGGATGAATGGATAGATAGATAGATAGATGAATAGATGAACATATGAATAGATGAATAGATAGATACATGAGTTTAAACAACTTTTTGTAAAAAAAAAAAAGTTTTTATTTGAAAAAATGAATGTTTTTTAGGCCTGTGATGGATGGATGGATGGATGGATGGATTTATGGATGGATGGATGGATGGATGGATGGATGGATGGATGGATGGATGAGTTTGATCGACTGTTTGTTCATATTTTTTATTGTTTTGTGTGAAATACTGAAAGTAGTTCTGGGCCTAATGGTAGTTTGGGTTTAGAGTTTATACCAAAAGTACAATTGCAGGGTATTTTTTATTAAGTACATACATATGTAAATATATTTGAAGTATACTTAGCACAACATAAATGTATTTCAAATACATTTTAGTATATATATATAATTTTCACTAGGGTCATGCTGATGCGTCGAGACTCTGAACGTGTCCTGTAATATCTGGCAGCGAGACATTAGCAGCAGATGCTGAGAGTTTCGAGGTGGGTCAGATCTGTTGGTCCAGAACATCCTATAGATGCTCAATCAGATTGAGAACTGGGGAATATGGAGGCCAGGGCAACATCATGAACTCTTCATGTTCCTCAAACCATTCCTGAACATTTTTTGCAGTGTGCATTATCCTGCTATTAGGGAACACCACTGCCATTCATATTACATTCAAATTCAAACTTAAATTCTTTAAAGTCCATCTGCAACAGTCAGCCATATTTCTCATTATAGTCTATGTTATTCCTGAAAAAGTTTAAGTAAAGTGTGTCTTTTAAATGTTTAGTGGTCTGCCCATTGAAAAACATCCCCTTCAGACTCCTGGAGAACTTCAAAAACGATTGATATATTAAGCAGGACTGGAACGACACGTCGCCATAATTGGTTATGTCAATCACACACTGTTTATGTTCATCCCTAATTCCCTGTCATGTTTCACACAAAACACAACTCTAGAGCAGATGCTAAGGCTAGTATGGCAGCACCGCTTGATACGAGTCTGCACATTTTCTGGACTCACAACTGCATTCAGTGACGGTATCAAAAATGGCGATGTACATAACATCGGGAAGTTTTATCACAGTTGACAGCGTGTTATTAAATAAACAAGTCCAATCGAGGCGAGAGTTCATCTATCAGATATGTTAACCAACAAGGACTTTAGTCACCGGAAGTGCGTTTGAGTCGAGTGCCTTGCAGATCACAACGAACACAAATTTCTCCATCTCCATAAGTATATTAAACCCATCGTGATTATAAAGTTCACTGTGGCTCTCACATTATATGACGTGGCAGACAACTGTTAATTTTTCCGTTCATTCAGCGTGGGTTTGTCGAGAATGTGGTTGTGAGTCCTGAAAATGTGCAGGTGTCAGTTCGGTTATAGAATAGGGTTGTCACACACTTGTTTTGTGTGAAACATGACAGGGGATCAGAGATGAACATAAACCGTGCGTAATTGACGTAATAGATCACGCTGGCGTGTTGTTCCAGTTTCAATAATAAGGAGCATAATCTGGACAGCGACCATTCTCTGGCTATTTACTAGCATGACAGTTTGCATGGTAATTAAGTGTGATTTTTATATTTTATTGAAATAAAAGTAAATTTTACCAACATTTAAGTCTTTAACTGCTTCCAAGACCAGCTGCTTTAACTGCTTTTTTTGATCACCTGGAGCCTTGTGTGTATGGTTGAATTTAAATGATTTATCCATGCACATTATTATTTTTTTATAAAAAAATAAAATAAAATAAAATAAAATAAAAAAACATGTCCTTGTAATCTTTACTCAGATATATTAATGTGTATATTGGCATGGGGGCTGAGCATCAAGCTGGTCCACTGGCCAGGCGAGTTTCAGAAAAGACAATCACAATTTCCATTTCATGCTGACTTTAATATTGAAAGTAAACTGATTCAGCATCTTCACAATGCCATCAACAAGCTGGCTTTGTGTCTCTAATAAGTGTCTCATCTGAGAACAGCATATCTGTGAACAGAAGATCAATGATTACGAATGATTATGACCACTGCTTATGGTATACTGCATCTCCTGATGGGTTAATGGACACTGGTATATTAACAAAAGGGCCTGTTTAAAAGAATAAACCATATATGGCTCAGTGGGACAGAGCTGGACTGGGGCGAACACTTAAACACCTGGCACAAAGGGCTAGAAACACGGTGGTCCCTAAGATTGTGCTTAGTCAAGCGCTAGTGCTAAGCCCAGGAGAGAGGGGGGCGCTGGGAACTGAGCTGGAAACGGGCCCAGGGAACGCTCGCTTTTTTCTGCTATATTAAAGCCTAATTGCAATGTCAAGTTGCTCAGTAAGCTGTCGGTCTGGGGTACCGAGACCAAAGAGCCATACATATACAGAGAGATGCAAATCAGAAGAGGAGGACATGTGCTGAGGGAGGAGAAATCAGAACTTGTTGAAGGAGAGACCCGCCACAGAAGACTCCATTTCTCCGTCATCTTTTAATGCTCATTTTCATCACGTTGCTTAAAATATTGATAATCAATTAGCGCTACGTCTGTTTTGTTACAGAATTGGTGTCAAAGTCTATCACACTGTCAGAGCCAATTCAAAGCTCATTCAAAGCTGTTTTTTTTTTTTCAACGGTGGCTCTGGCTTTGGAGGAGTCATTAGGCGCGGGGAACATAGCCTGGGGTGCAATCGCCTATTCTCTTTCATTATAGCTGAGATGAGAAAGGTGAGGGAGATTATTAGAAGTTTGGAATGATCACAAAGCCCCGCACAGGCTGTCAGATTCCCCCTCCGTGTAATTCATCTGGCCCCGCGTCCTCCCAACCACACCCTCGGAAACCTCCTTTCACGAGGAGCTCTCGTCTGAGCGGAGATGGACATTATTCATGAACATCTGCAGCAGGGAGAATATCCTCCACTGGAGCGCCAACATCTTCAGGGGGGAACTTGCCCTTTTGCCTTTAAAATTAAAATGATGATGCTGGAATTAAGGGACAAAAAAGGTGGAGGCCATGAGCTTTGTGAGATAAAGACAGAATTAATAAGAGAACTAGCGGAGACAGATCTGCTGTTGTATTTCCCAGTATCAAATCATCGGTCGTGGGTTTGATTTTGCAGTCCAAGACACTTGCAGAATGACCTGACCAGGAATACACGGTCTTCCTCAACAGAATTTTCTTAAGAAAAACTAAAATTCATGGCATAAGAGCTGCGCTTTGGGATGAATAGGGAGAAAATTCATGAATGTTAGTAATCTGCTGTAGAAACACATGTCCAGAGCCTCCAGGATACATTATGCAATAAGTTCTGTGATAACCTGAATGACAAAAAAATAAATAAATAAATAATAAAAAACCTAGCTCGAGCATCACATTGGTAACATTTTTATAATGATTAAATTATATTTTAAAACTAATAATGTAAAAAAAATGTACATGTTAAACTGGCAGACATTAAAGGTAAAACACTGTAAAAATAGTTAAAAGTAAGTTTCCTTACTGTGTATGGTGAAAAGCTAATACATTCAAAAAATAAAAGTAATTTCATGCATTCTTAAATTTACAGTTTTTGGATGTTTTTGGACAAAGTCATGCTATAATTTATAGTGAAAACCCATAAACTGACATTCTCGGAATTAGATTTTTTTTTTTTTTTTTTTCATTTAAATAATTATATTTCTTCTTTGTATTTAGGGTTTTGTGTTGCATCTTATGTTGTCACCATGAGCGCAACTGTTTTGAAACTCATTAAAAAACACCTGCTGTTTTTTTTGTCATTCTGCATCATGTGTATGGCTCATCAAAACAAATCTTCAAGTTACAACCTAATCATCTGAGGCCGATCAGCTGAACATCTGTTTGTGTGGCCTTTGAGCCAATCTATCTGAATTCTGATCTATTTGTTCAATCAAAGAAGCAACGAGCTTAATTACATGGTTTTTATCAGAGCTACAAAAGGGGGCAAGGGGATTGAAATGGAGCTTGAAAAACGGCTCTTATCAGCAGGGTTTTGACAGGGCCTGAAATCAGTGTCAGACTACAGACCCTTTTTATTGCAAAAGGCAGCCGAAGTTTACCGTGGCAGTTTAAAGCTAAATGAGGCCTGACAGACTTGTCAGAGCAGTGGAGGTTTTCTGTGGCAGGGCAGAAATTTTGCTCGATTTCATGCCTTTTATCTTCCAAACACTGGGCACAAGCTCCCAACATCTCTACAGAAAGAAAAGAAAAATACATTTTGGGGGAAAAAAGGAAAAATAATGATGGTCGGACAAGAATGACAGATGATTGTCCACCTCTTCAAAATCCAAAAAGTAAATTTGAGGCGAAAGGAGGAGGAATGAAAGAAAATGTCTGCAAAAGCGCCACTATGGGCTGAATGCAGAGCTAACATGTCAGGAGACGTTAGAGCAGATATCAGGAAACAAAGGAAAATCAACAGCAACAACAATAACGGTGCCTCCCTCCATATCCTCCTCCTCCTCCTCTCCATCATCCCGTTCCATCTCACTCAGCATCACAATCCCTCTCTTCTTCCCTTTGTCTCTGGCTGAGGGCTATTATTTCAACCTCTTCTCATCCTGACTCTCATAAGAGAGGAGCAAACTCTGCACTACTGAGAACTGAAGCAGCTCCCCTACAGGAGAGAGAGCACAGCAAGCACAGGCCGGGCCGCTCAAGCACTGAAAAGGGTAAAAATAGAAACAGAAGTGGAGGAGAAGAGAAGTGTCCTCTGGTAATAGTCATGTTATGTTTGATAATACCGCCTGTTGATTACACACGACAGCCACGCAGGTCTTCAGGGTAAACCAGTGGCATTTAGGAAGAAAAAACATCAAAAAACTAAACAGGTTTGGAACATTTACAAAGAATTAAAAGTGCACTTCAAAAATTATGTTTTTTTTTTTTTTTTTTACTTAAAAAAAAAAAAATAAGACACAGCTTTGACATGTACCAGTTTACTCAGTAAAAGAAGGGATGCATGATTTGGAGCAGAAATCTAATTGAGAGTTTGCTGATAAAAATTGTGATTGCGATTTAAAATGTGATTTTTTTTTTTAAATCCATGTTTGCTGTGCTTTTTTGTAGGACAATTTGGCCAACCTGTTGTGATTACATCAATATGGCTAATAATAATAATAATTTATTATTTATTATTAAATAAGGGAATGGTAAGGCTTAATAAGGTTTCATTTGTTAACATTACTTAATGTATTAACTAACATGAACTAACCTTGAGAAATACATTTGTTACTGTATTTGTATATCTTTGTAAACGTTAGTTAACAAAAAATAACAGCTGTTCATTGTGTCTTCATGTTACTTTACAGTGATTCAACTAATGCATACTGTACAACTACTTTAAATGTTGAAATGAACATTAAAAAAGATTAATAAATGCTGTAGACTTGCAGTTCATTATTAGTTCATGTTAACTAATGTAGTTAACCAATGTTAACAAATGACACCTTATTGTAAAATGTTACCAAAAGTACTAAATAAAACAAAATAAGAAATATTACTATTGTGATATATCACTGTAAAAAAAATAATCAAAAAAATAAAAATAATATTGAGTATTTAAGTAATATAATCATATTTTACATTATGACTGTAAAATTACAATACTGATATTTGGCTGTCCAAATTTCTTAAATTTCAAACGTTAAACCATCAAAAAAAAAAAAAAAAAAAACTATAGACTTAAAATCACAGGGATGTCTTAAAGCTGTGCTGCTCATTACAAGTTTGGAAAGATGACTGGCGTTCCCAAAAACACGTTAAATTGACTCAAACTCAGAGCACCATGAGCCGCTCACGTGTAAATGAACACAGGGCCGCGCTTCACTCAGAGACACACAGCGCATATATTTATTTAATTCAATCAGCCTTTGCGATTTGATAATCGCACTAAGCCATATCGTGATTTAGGTTTTATTTCCAATAATCATGCAGCCCTAGGAGAAAGCTCTACCAAGAGTGAATCTTATAACAGCAACAACAACTTTGTTTCCACATAATGCAGCGTCGTTGCTACAAATCCGGTCCTTGTTTCTGAGCTATTTAACACCCCTGGTGTTTTCAATTTGTAAGACCTTTCACAGCATCTCTCTCAAGCGAGGAAGATGAAGTATGAAATTAATCTTTATCCCTGTTTTGTTTCTTTGCCTCTCTTTTCACAATGCATGAAGGCAATTAGCTGTGTGGTTTGGTTCCAGGCTTTGTGCTGGGCGCCTCCGTGTGCCAACTCACTGGCCTTTTGTTCAGTTGGTTTGTGCCGCCCACTTCAGCCCGTCTCCACTGAGCTTTCCTCTTCACACCTACACAGGGCGTTACACAATTCTACCCTAAAAAGAGCTCCGCTTTAAAAAACCCATTTCTGACTCCCTTTTGTCTGTTGTGTGCAATTAAGAATGAATTCCCTCTTCGTTTATTTGCTGAAGTGCATGTTTTCTTTTGTCTTGGCTGAGGATGTGTTAAACGGATGAGAGGAGAGGTACGCAGGTGGCTAATTCACAAGGCTTTTTGTTTTCTTATACAACTACTTTAGGTTTTACCAGGAGTATTTAACATGGGACCACATCCCACTAGCTGGAGCCAATGAGTAGCTTCATATGGAGGACTGACACTAAACTGGAATAAAACTGAATTACTATAGTGTCAGATGGTTGAGAGAATTGGTGTATAAAGAAAGCTATACTATTTATAACTCATGGCTTCTTAAAAAAGGGCTGCAGTACAAACAGGTTTCTCAACGAGATCTTCAGACAGCCAACATTTTGTAGTACATACACCAAAAGCTGAAACTCATAAGCTGGAGGTGTGGATGGGCTGGCCCTGTCCTCATCATTTAGCACAGACGTTTGACCTCTACCAGGACCCATGGTGAGAGTAGTGTCTGTGATCCAGGAGGAGGGAATAAGTGGAGAGGAATGAACACCTTTACAACTGAAAATGTATAGAGAAAAAGAAAGACCTTGCATTTTTTCTCCAATGACAAGAATTAGAGGAAAACAGACCTTTATAACATCTCTATACTCTAAATTGCAGTTCCTAGAGGAAGGGAAGGCAGCGAGGGAATAGCATTAAAGTTTTAGGTAAGCTTAGGTTTTAAAGGTTCGATTTTATAAATGAAATGGCCCTGAAAGGACGTTTGCCACTGTCATTTTTTGTGTTCTGTCCTGTGTATAATAACAACCAAAGCACGATGCAACTATTTGCAAATATAAGATCAATCAGAATTTAGTATGCAAATATTATGGTGTTATCACTGATGGTTAGGTTTTCAAATGGAATCAAAGTAATTGGGAGATTATACAAAATAATAATAATAAAAAAAGATAGATAGCACACCCTGGGCCTAAATTCTACATCGTGGTGAAATCATACAATCTTATTCTTACGTTATGCTTTGCTATAAAATTGTTTTCATCAAATCAAATTGTACAAATTCCTACGAAATCTCCAATTCATAAAATGCTTTTTTCATGAGATCCGAGTATCAGAAGAAACCCTAACCAGAACGTTTATGAGGAATACCAATGCATTGCTTGCACATCTAATGGGGTCACTTTCTGAAGAATTGCCAAACAAACTCTGCGAAAATAACATTCAAATAATGGACCTCATCATGCGTAAACATATGCACAACATATGTGATTAACAACATATGTACATTGGATGATGTCCAAGTGGAGAAAACATGTACAGTATTGTTTAGATTTATTTAAATAACAGAAAAATAAATCAAATGTCTGTCCATATACTGTGGTCTTATTTGTTTGAAAGTATATTTTTCAAACTACATATCAAATCTTATTATATTATAAGGGTTAAAAACTTTTTTTTTGTATTTTTCAATCTTGTAACCTTTTGAAATTAAGCAACCAGGGAAAACCTGACAGCAAGCTTGAGTAGTCCATACCCCAAGGCCTGTGAACCCCAAAGAGCCCTAAACCTCTGAAGATCCACTAGTCTCTATCGATCCCCTTTAAAACTCCTGAATAATAAATTCGAGCCCCCCCCCCCCCCCCACCCAACCCCCTCCCCAGAAATGCCCAACTGGGCCTAGGGTAGGGCTTAAACCCCACTAATTACTCAGCATTGAAAGGAAATCATTCATCAACAGCATTATGGGACACTGAACTGCCACCTAAACTGACTCAATGAAATCAATGAATTGGAAAAGCTGGTTCTCGAAGAAGTTCGACCATATGGGTTTAAAACCATGATGTATCTACACTGCCACTCAAAAGTTTAGAATAAATAACACATTTGAATGCTTTTGAAGGAAATCATTGCTTCTGCTGTAACCAATGTAGGATTTAGTTGATCAAAAATACAGTAGTAAAGTTTAAACTTTATTTTTGCATATGTTCAAATTAAACTGTTTACGTGTGATGACAAAAATCTAGCTTACGCAGCCATTACTCTCGACTTCTAAAGAAACTTTGTGTCATATATTCTTAGGAAATCATTCTAATGCACTGATGTGAAAGGGTTCGGAAAGGGCAATGCGGTTTAAGTACACTTGCATTTCCTGTCACTGTACAATTTCAAGTCAAAATTTGAAACCAAAATGGTTGATAGAAATGTATTGCTCTGTTGTTCTTTTGAGAGATGAAGGCTATTCAATGCACTACCAACTTCAAAGAAGAAAGCAAACTGGATCTAACCAGGACACAAAGAGAAGTGGGCATTGCAGACGCATAACAACACGAGGGAAGAGTACACCAGGCTCTCTTATTTTAAGAAACAGACCCCTCACTGGTGCTCAGCTGGCAGCTTCATTAACTAGTACTCATTCAACACCAGTTTAACGTCAAAAGAAAGTATGAAAAGAAGGCGACGAAGAAGGAGGAGAAGAAGAATAAGGCAGCGAAGAAGGCAACAAAAATTTGGGTAAAATAACATGGCCCTTAAATCCTGCTTAGGGCATATTGTGATTATGTCTGACCCTTATATTGTAATTGTGAAAGTGATATATGTATAAAATTATTTTAATATACTAACAGTTATAATTTTGTTACATTTTTCTAGATCCCTGGCTACAAGAGGGTTTGAATGAATGTTATAGAGTAGGTGTTTGTTAATAGATATTTGTGGAGTACTGGTGGAATTAAAGGTGCAGTTTCACAGATGGTTTGGCAAGCGTGCCAGAGGTCTGGTGGATCGTGTCCAGGGAGGGGCCCTGCTGCTTTATAGGGTCTGATATTGGTGTCCCGAGACACCCCACTCACTCATGCATAATGCACAGGACCCTACGGCCAGCCAGAGGGCTTCACTCGAGACAACCACCTGAGATCTCATGGCCATCACAGGTGTGTGTGTGTGTGTGGTTAAATGTTTGTGTTACTCTAATGTGTCTTTTGCTGCTTCACATTAGAAACATATGCAATATACATGTTACAGATGCAAAATACAGATTGTGAGGAAACCAGAACACATTCAGTTACAAAAGACTCAAAGTGATACTGCTAAAATTGTGTTGCGATGTTACTTGTTACTTTAATAATACATGTTACTACAAACAGACCATATTGCTCCATTGACATGTTAGAAAGTGTACAGTAAATTTTGCTCTACATGAGTATGACGTTTACTGTACATACTGTAGGTTACATGAGAATGTGATCTCTTGTACAGAATACTAAAGTCTACTTTTGTAGAAATATTTTTCTATATAAAATATTAGGGAGAAAAATATAAACCGTAAAAACGTTAAAAAAAAATGTCCAAAAAATTATGAAAGTATGCTAAAATTTAATGAACTGTCCATGGTTTTCCTGAAGAACAAAATTACCCATTATGCTTTATGTGTGCTTTCCATTATGGACATATATTTTGGAGAGATTTCTTTGCAAATTAATTATGTTTTGCACCTTGGTTGAATTTCTGAGCATTTTATTAATTAATAAAGGTTAAGTTAATCAGCTATTCTCACTGACGCTTAACAATTAGCCTTAAAAAGATTTATTATCCTGTGGCCTATAGCATCAGAAATTGATGAAATTTTGCAAGTTTCCTAAGATTTTGAGAACTTCGGACCTAGTGCACACACGATCCAAGTATTTTCGTTAGAGATGCACCGATCAACCGGCCAGGGACCGTAATCGGACGATTTTCCTCATGATCGGCTCGGACCGGTGACTGGCCGACAGTCTCACGTCTTTCCGATTCTGAGCCGGTCAGTTGTCAGTTGCGAGTTCTCACTCTCTTCTCTCTGACGGTGAAGTGACACATACCCGCTTCCTCTCACTCGTTTCATTCGGTCCAGTTCAATACTGCTTGTATTGCGCATAATTTGACTAATTCCCGCAGGTTTTGCTCATTTACACCACTGATCTATATAAGTGGAGCCTCAAAGTCTCAAGCAGCTTGTGAGTCGCAAGTACCAAAATGAGTGGCTTACTGTACTGAAACAGTCAAATACACACAATTGTCAAAATGCCGTCTTGGCGAATTTTCAGGTAAACACAGTCAGCGTTGAAACTTAATCAGTTTAGTGCAAGTTGTGTAACAGTATATTGACTCTTTTAAAGTGACAACAGCCTAATATTCCTGCTGATGTCTGTCATGTAAAAAAAAAACAAAGAAAATCACTCTCTGCCCTTGACTGGATAACTTTTGTAACTAATTGTAAGCATTCATTTTTACAATGAAGACAATCCAGTGTTATTTTACATTTGATTACTTTAATTTCTGTAGTATTTCTTACCTGAATATACTCTATACCCACCTGAAAAAAGCAGTGTTTATTTCATATCTGTCTTTATTCTATTGCATTTATTTGTGCTGTTGTTTTAAATTTGTTTATTTGTTCTTATTTTATTACTGTCTTTTGTCTTGTTTTTTATGAAAATACAATTTTGCATTGAAGAAAAGTACATTTTTACTTCTAGATCTTTGAAAAATCGGTATCGGCATGTCACATTTACAGTAAAATCGGAATCGGCCAAGAAAATTGTAATCTGTGCATCTCTAATATTAGTCATAATGCGTCACATCCAACAGATATGTCAGATTGTATCTGCAAAACAACAAAACGCATCACAATTTTCATTAAACTGCAAATTTGGTGAAGATCTGATGAACGGCCTTGGAAGAGTTTGAAAAGTATGGAAATTTACAGATGCAAATAAATCAGATACAATTTAAATACATAATTTCTTCCTTTTAATTAAACTTGAAACATGTTCAATAACAATCTTACTAACACTTTGACTACCAGTCAAAGCAGAATGAAACAGCAACATTAAACGTAAATGTTTTCAAATTGATTACAGTAAACAAAGTATGTCATTAATATAGTAACTTTAACTCTATGAATTTTCCCATTTACTGCTTTGTGATCAGATGCAGAATTGCACGTTCAAGTGACCCAAATCTGTGAGTTTTCTCCTCTGCTGCATTGTGATCAGATACAGAATGATTACGGCTTGGCAGAGGCCTCGTTCCTGCACAAGAATCAGGGTGTCACAGCGGTGGTGGAAAAGCACAATGGAGTTGAGGACTAAAGATGATCTCCTGCTATCAGAGGATCTTAAAAAATAAGCGATTAGACCAAAAAAATCAGGTGCAGCCCTTACTAAAGATGTCTGTGGATAGAAGATAAAGCACAGCAAAGGAGAGCAAGGCAACCAAGAAAATGAGGGGATCCAGGGACGGGTTACAGATTACTTACACAATCATAAATAGTTTCTGCTCCACGTATTCAATAATGGCCTTCTCTCTCTATTCAGTAATCTGTTTTGGGCGGCCAAAGGAAGCTAATACAGTTTTATCAAAGCTGGGTATTGGCAGGCAGGGCCAAGAGTTGATGTTTACAAGGCGAGGGCAAGCAGACGAGGTGAGAGAGAAAAGGAAGGCGCTGAAATCCAGTGGTAATTCCTCTCGGGCTGTAATCCAGGAGGATTACGGGCACATGTGTATAGAGATTATATATTTATAGTTAAGATGTTCATCCGCTGTTTGCAGAGTGAATGGGGGAGGAAAAGCTGGAAGTGTTACAAGAGATGTATCAGGCCTACAGGAATTGGGTTCCTCTCTCACTCATTAACTCCTCGATTACTGTGTGTCTGAGCAAAATGAATGGCGAGATTAAGAATTACAGTTCAGTGTTACAAATAAGATGTTAACTGTTCAACTCGATTCTCAGGGATTTGCAATTGCATGAGCCAAGCATTTGGTGCATTCTCCCAAAGTTTCCGAGTGACGTTCTTGTTTGAGAGACATCCTTCAATCAGTTACACTGCCTTTACACTGTCCAGATCTTCTAAATGCCGAGAATCTTTATCTTAGTTTCCCTCAAACTCACACAGGCTCATTGCAGGCATACAGTACAACACATATGTGATACAGATGGAGCGTAGATGCCGTCGCTGTACAGAGAGAGAGAGAATACCTGAAGAACGCAAACACACAGGGAAGAAAAAAATTCTACTAACATTAATTCTCCCGGCGTGTTTTCTGCAGGAGATGAAAGAGCTCTGGTGTAATTTCTGCTATTTATTTATCTTAAACGAGGGAATCTGGTGGATACTTATCCAAGGCCCTGATTGCTGCTGGGCTAATTAGATAGAAATATGCAACTACAGAAAAAAAATTGAGAATTAATTAAATGTTTATTTCTCTTCAACCCCACCCTTTAAGTATGGGAGGCTAGGTCTTAAAAGGAGCTTGACAGATGAGGGAGAGAAAATAAGAAATATGGATGGAAAAAAGCAAGAAGCCGCAGTCAAAAAGACAAAAAAACATAACTACGCCATCTGTTCTTAAGACACAAAACTCGATATGAATAGAGACAGGCATCCATGATTCAAATGACTCCAGAGACCGCTTATGACCATAACCCCGGGTTTGTCGCGGGCCCGGTCAAATTTAGTGCCCGAATTATGTTCTCTCTCTCTCTCTCTCTCTCTCTCTCTCTCTCTCTCTCTCTCTCTCTCTCTCTCTCTCTCTCTCTCTCTCTCTCTCTCTCTCTCTCGCTCTCTCTGGATGGACGGCTCACATCATTATGAAAATGTTGTTTGGGGCAGCCAAGTTGAAGGGGTGGGGCGGCTTCCTCATTAATCAGCATGTCTAATAAATCCTCGTGCCTCTTTTCTGACAGAGCATTAGTCACCGAAAAGCACTCGCTAAGAGACAGAGAAGAATGGGCCGCCTGTGGGACAGGGTCAATCAGAAACTCATCAAATGCGTCATTTCGTCTCTCCATTTAGACAAACAGCACTTGTTTATGGGAAAGATATCAGGTGTTCTGGAATAAGGAGCAGCGCTGAAACGGCACATCCATTAATCAGGCCTTGATTATACACGACGAGGAAGGTTGTTTATCCTAATTTCATTCATTGCGATCAACAAAGAAAATACAAGAGTATACAGCCATTAGTGGCAGCCACGGATGGCACAATCATTTTCTCGCATTAAATAAAGCGATGATGAATGAGCCAATAAAAACTAAAACAAAGAGGTTTTTATTACTTCAATTTAAACTCTCCCCTTCAATCTTGCTGTAAATAATGGTGTGGGTGTGAAAGTGTCTTTAAAAGCGTTTACCGAGCGCTGATAGAGAGAGAATGAGATAATGCATACAAGACCGCGGCGAAGTCGAAGCTGTTTTTAACTCCTGCGATCAAACTTCCCGTGCCGATGTTTTAAACTGGAATCAGTGGGTGAGCTAGTTAGGGCTGTCAGAGAAATTGTCAACAATTGTCAACTTTTTGATCATTCACGACTGGTCATCAAAAATGCCTTAATGTCTCGCCCAGCATCAGACTGTCCGGCCTCTGTAGTCGCAGCGTTCTGTGCCGCTTAATGAAAAACATATTTCCTTAATGGGTGGAGATGTGCCCCTGCGCTAAAATGGCCAGAGTTAGCAAAACATGAACATATTCAAACCTAACTGATGATAACGAGAGAGAGAGAGAGAGAGAGAGAGAGAGAGAGAGAGAGAGAGAGAGAGAGAGAGAGAGAGAGAGAGAGAGAGAGAGAGAGAGAGAGAGAGAGAGCACGAGTGTGAGGGAACGAGAGAGAGAGAGAGAGAGAGAGAGAGAACATAATTCGGGCACTAAATTGAGATTGAGATTGGACCAGTAGATAAAGTAGGGGTAAGCGGGGCACAACCTAACACAGGCTAGTAACACACACTTGTTTTAAATACTTCCAATCAACACCATGTAGAGAATATCACTGAACATTTATTTAACAATAGCAAAAGTAAATTTCTTTCTTTTGTAATAAACTGTATCTCTGTTTTTTTGTGTTTATTTAAAATTTGACAAATCACATATTATTTTAATCTTATATCTGTTATCCCTTTGGGATAGTTCTTTAATGCTGATCTAACCAGCTGAAGACACTAGTCGGGTTTAAATCCCAGCTGCGCAGGCGGGGCATGTTGTCACACTGCATTGCAATGAGCCCCTATTAGAACTATGCTATTCTTCTCTATACTTTTAATTCTATTGAGAAAACATGAGAAAAAGGTGAATAAAGACATTGTTCAGAATGTTCAGAAATTATTAATGTTTTGAACTATGCTGTATAGCTGTGTTTAGTTTGTTGTCAAACTCAAAAATGTGTTTATTTTTCATTATTCAAAAATGCCATTATTTTATTTTAAAAAATATAATAATTGTATTTTAGTGAGAAAATATTTAAGTTTGTCTTGTACATTTTTGATTTGATCAGATAACATTGTAAGCTGTCACACGGTCATGTTACAATGTACCTCACCTATGGGGCATGTTGTCACATTTCACTTCCATTCTTTCGGGGTAAATCACGAAAAAAAAAAAAAAAAAAAAAAGTATACACTGTATTAATGAAACAAAACCACATGACTGTACTAAACATGTGGGAAATGAATGTGGGAAAAAATAAATACTCTGAACCTTAAGTAGGTTTACATAGACTAAGAAAATCAAAACATCCATCTATTATACCAATGTAGGTCGACTGACACATTTTAAAATATAAATTTTACGTCCAAAAAATAGACAGCACATGAAAAGCTGATTTTGTCTACAAATTCAGTTCGCGATTAACTAATTATTAGAAACATCAATATAGTGTTGCATTAAAAGCACTAACTATCTTTTATTTTTAAACTGCGTGTGCGATTATAATATTAGCAATCACTACACCAACTGTTTTAAACCCATTTATTGTATCTCATCTAATTAGAGCAACAGTTATAAATGCTGTCGTGGGAATCAGGATTGTTCCGCGCGCTCACAGCAACCTACAAACCCCAGCAGGCGGGCCAAGCTAATTAAATTACTTTGCAAAGTTTACTTAACAGTAAATGGTTAGTCAAATTTAAGGTGATTGCAAATTTTCTTTCATTCCACTTCAGTCACAGGCCTGTTTGAAACTCGTCTGCAAATAATTAGCGCATACATTTGCATCAAAATCATTTATACCATATGTTGCAGAAATTATGGAAAACAGCATGATTAAAATATTCTCTTTTTTCTGCTATGGTAATTTGTAAATATAGTGACTTACCCACAAGGGGAGAGAGAGAGAGAGAGAGAGAGAGAGAGAGAGAGAGAGAGAGAGAGAGAGAGAGAGAGAGAGAGAGAGAGAGAGAGAGAGAGAGAGAGAGAGAGAGAGAGAGAGAGAGAGAGAGAGAGAGAGAGAGAGAGAGAGAAATAAATGAATCCATTTGGATTTGAACACACAAGGTTTGGTTTCGAGAGCTCACCAGACGCTGTTTGAAATCTGCCACAAACAGCGTCAGCTGAACACTTCACTTCGCTCCTGCACACACCTGACTCATTATTCTGAGCTTTCACTACAAACACTTGCATAGTATGGAGGAGTTCAGGTGGCATCTCTAAACAATGTAAGGTCATATTTACATATATGCAGTAAAATGAGGTTAGAAAAGTCTAAATGAAAACATGATAACTACTTAAACCAGTGCAGGCTCGTAGAAAACACTGAACTGTCATTTCATAAAGCCAATTATTTAAACCTTGTATATAAATCAGGATAAATTACAGTACTATAACTTCACTCTTGTGGTTTATTTTCCGAGGCCTGTGCCTGGAAATCATTACGAAGGCTAAGTGACTTTGACATGCAGTACAAGCGTATTCCTGTATGTTGGGTGAATGAAGACTCTTGGATTATGACTGTGAACGGTGAGGTAATATCACATAAACCCCCTGTTTTACTGAGCTGTCCCCTTTCTTTGACTGTCTGTTCCTTCTACATGAACCGCTCCACTAATGTCACTAAGATCCGCGTGTCAGCGCTGAACCTCTGAAATGCGAGCCGTCACTGTCACTCGTTTAACAAAAGGGCTGTTTTTCCACTCTCGAGTCCCCAAAAGCACTTGAGAGGAACTAAAAGAGGTGACAGGCCTCTGAAAGCAGGAGCACATGATTCTCATGTAGGAATAATGCATATTGTTTCTGCACTTCCACCCCACATGTTCTCCTGAGATTGAGTGGGTGGCCACTGAGAAAGACAATGTGAAATAAAGCAGATAATGAGACAAACAGCATTTCACTGGAATGAAGCTGTGCAATAATGAAATATCTGAACATGTCTTTCATCACTCTCTCCTCTCTCGGTTCACACAAAGACAGACTCTGACCCGGGCTTTCCATGTTAGCCTATTAGTTCCACTTCAGGTATGTGTGTGTGTGAAATGTGACACCCTCTATGTATGTGGTCTGCTGGCCTCACATCTGTTGCAGGAGTCTGTGCAGTTAATGCTGCTTTTACGCAGGGAATCAGTCAGCTTGTGTTTAGTATAAGCTCGCGTTCTGTTCTCTCTCTCCGGGAGCTGCAGAATAACACTCAGAAACTCAGCAGAGGAGCGACAGAACAAGCGGGACAGTCTCTAATTAGCTGTGACTGAAGGGCTTTATTTAAAGCACACAAATGGAGGACGCCGCTTCAGTTTTCATGCACTTTGACCTCTCCGCGCTTTAATGTCGGAAGATGTGGAGAATGTGGCAGATGTGTCAGAAACAGCTCAAATTTGTTTACCGATTAATAATTATGAATTTTTTTTTTTTTTTTTTTTGATGTTTTGGAAAGAAACCTCTTATGCTCAACCAAGGCTGCATTAATTTGATCAAAAATACAGTAAAACAGTGATAGTATGAAATATTATTAACTTAAAAGAGATGTTTATTATTTTAAAACATTTTAAAATGTCATTTATTCCTGTGATGGCAAAACCTAATTTTCTTTCGTCTTCAGTGTCACGTGTTGCTTTAGAAATCCTTCTAATATGCTGATTTGCTGCTCAATTATTATTGGTGCTGAATTTTTAATAACGGTTCTTCTTATTCTTATTAGTGCTGTAAGCAGTTTGTGCCGCTTACAACTGTACTCATTTTTGATAAAATAGAAAGTTCAAGATAAGAAATTATACATGTCTTCCCTGTCACTTTTGATCAATTGAATCTGTGCATAATAAGACTGGTAGTGTATATGTTTTCATGGAGTCGTCAATTACTTAAAGCTGACTCTCTCCATTATCCTTCACGAGGATACGTTCGTTATTAAGCCTGGAATGTTTGTCCACACATCAGCGAGTGTGTTTGTTAGGAAGCGGGCCTTAAACGCATGGCCTCGCGTGAGACTCGGGGCCCCTGAGGGCGAGGGACCCGAGGACGACTCAGAGGAGGGACCTCATTACAGGTCTGCCGGGGCCCCTCCACTATTGAGTGTGAGCAGCTTACGCCGGGATGATCTGTTTCACACACACTCGCCGAGTCCATCAACACACACACTCCCACACATGGACAGGAGGAGGGGGCAGCTTAGAGCGCTGGGGCAGGATTTAGAGATCTCAGGAGACCTCGCTGAAAAAGGAAAGCGAGGGAATAGAGAGAAAAAGCTGGAGAGAAGCGATTGGCGGGGGTACAGAGGAACAGAGGGCTTAAAGCATGGCAGGGCTCTCAGTTAGACGACATTACCATTCCAAAACCACCAACATCTGCTCGATCACAGACTCCGAGAGCGAGCGTGAGAGAGAGAGGGATGGGGGTGCAGGTCACCGGTCCTCGCTTGTTTATCACCACTAAACAATATAAGCTGATATGCTTCATTTTACAACATTACATTTGACGAAGAATGAAACACAGAGGGGCATGAAGTCACACAACTGCTGTGACATCACATTTACAAGCCAACAACTCCTGAGTTATCAATTACACATGATCTCACACATGCACGCGCTCAAACAAACATTCCCGGATACAACGTTACACACACAGAGAGAGAAATACACAAAGAACAATTAATGAAATACTGTCAACACTGAACAAAACAATTCTGCAAATCCTGGTTAATATATGAGAGAGGACCAGTCTAAGTCCTCTGAGCCAGCGGTTCTCAAGCGGGGGACGGGGCCCACCAGGGGGCCTCAGCAAACTTCCAACAGGACCACAGGGTGATTATTTTCATTCATATATTAGTATTTATACAATTCATATTCATGTTATTATATGCATTATTTCACTAAAATGCTTTAAAAAATGTTTTAAGTAAGTAGAAATTATGTTTGTTTCCCCCCCTCAACACCTATTGATTACTCTGAAGAACATACAGTTCTTGTAACTTTTGGAATAAAAAAAAAAAATGAATTGTGGTTAATTAATTTTACCAAGATCTGCACTTCCAGTCTCTGATAATAATATATTGTAGTTCTGTGCAACTTAATATTCAACGATCCCCAGTATAAATATAATATTAACATATATGAACTATACCTGTGTATATCCAGGTAATGTAGAAGAGGTAGAGGAAAGAGCAAAAAAAAAAAAAAAACCCACTCAGTACTTGCCATAAGGGATTATACACCGATATATTAGCAATCGTTTTTTTTCTTTTTTTAATTAAAAAGATTGCAAGTATCTTGGCATGTAATCCCTTTTGGATATATAACAACTGAATTACAATTACAAGTTTTATATTTATGTAATGACAGCATTAAGAATCAAGCGTAAGGTAAAGTTCGGCTATTATTGTGTCTTGCTGACTGTACATAAACATTTGTTATGTGAAAATGCTTATTCAGGGCAGTAGTAAATACAATACAATAGAAAAAAAAGCATGCAATCTCTTATTTTGTTAAAATTATTAACATCTTGTAGATTCTGCAAGGTGTATGCAAACTTATGACCACAACTGTATAACATTACATGGTTATTTGATATAAATATTATAAAAAAAGTGTGTCCTGAGATCTTGGGAGCATAACGTAGAAGTACTGATGTCAGACTATGTCTGCTGTCTGCATGGACATAGCTGACAGAACTCAAATGTCTTCTGAACAATGTTGCATTTGAATATTTGTATATGAATTTCGTCACTCAACCTGGAATTATTATGCTGCAAAAAACAAGCATTTGTGTAAATGTGTATTTCAGAGACATGCTGTTGTGTCAGTTTATGAGTTTAATGTTGTAATAATGTTGCAAAACACAACAGGGGTCATATTTGGGCTGACCAGAGACCAATCAATAACGATAACTCATATCCGTTCAGTGCGGATCCCAAGAAACGAACACATGCTGGAGAGAACTAGCATCTGTCAGCATATTTCCCATCACTCGCTTCACATGCTCTCTGCTCTTTTATTTGTATTTATGAGTGCTAGTGACGACTGCTTCTGTCACCTGTGTTCTCTTGTTTAACTTCAAATATCCTTGTATTCAGTTTTTGTTATGTGTTTTCAGTTGCCTATTCCTACTAGCAGCAGTGTGTGTGTGTGTGTGTGTGTGTGTGTGTGTGTGTGTGTGTGTGTGTGTGTGTGTGTGTTTGCAAGGACTGATGGGCGGGTGAGTGCTAGATGATGTATGGCATACCGTCCCTTTATATGTTTCCTGTACGACTGACAGTGTCAGTGGGTCACTGCATGTCCACACACACACACGCGCACGCACACGTACTCATGCACACACACACAGGGATCGCACTTTAAAAAGTAATAAGCATACGGTCACATCTGCTGCATAATCAAAGCCCACAAAAGAAAGCATACAGGGATGAAAGGATGAAACACAACATGTTGAGAGTGAGTTCTGGACTGAAAGACACACATGTGCTGCTGTTGAAATAGCTTAGGACTCCTTTTATCTTAAAAAGTATGTCGATTTAGCTTAGTCATGAGTATTCTCCACCCGCTCTGAGTCTCGAATGACCTCTTCACACAGAAAACTGCGACAGCAACAGGTCTATCCTTCTTCTTACTCATAACCTCATTGTGATCTAGCTAGTGACTTTCCTGCTTATATTTCTCACCCTTGACAAGATCTGGGGCCAATTCTGCAACTCAGCCTGAATGTAGGGTAAATGAGCACAGGAACAGTTTACACACTTCCACATATTTGAGCGTTGCACCATTAAATATAGTTGAAATGTAACCCTATGTATAAACTAAATATTTACTGAAGCCTCCAGCCAGGAAAAATGATAGATATAAAATGGCAGACCAACTGGATTATATCAATGAGCGCACGTTTCACACAGTTCAGTCCTTTACACCCGTTTTAAACCTCGATGACTCCAAGGACCCTCCGTCTTTAAAGGCCCTCACACTGGAGGTGAAGGTATTTCTGGTACTTCTGTCATAGTAACAGCTGCTTTTTTCTTTTCAAACTTTATTTATTTACACAAACTAGGAGTGGCAATATAATTAAAATAATTATGTAATGGTCTATAAGAACTAAAAGTTTTTCAGGACTCCCACTCTTTATAGGCAATGAATTTGATGACTTTTCCAGTCATTTTCCAGTCATGACGTGACTGTTCTGTTTCCAGGTCCAAGCCTCCACTTATTTCAAGTGAGAATACTATCAGAGAAATCGTTTATGAGCACTATAAAATCATAGCACACATAGCTTTAATAAACTCACAGTGTCCACTACAGTCTCTGGGCTCATGGCGTCCCGGACACCAGTGTTTTACAGATTCAGAAAAGATGAATCACTGTATGGCCAACTGAGATCTCAGTACGGAGGTTAAGATCCTGGTCTCACATCAGCATTACACCAGTGTACATTAGCACCGTTAGTTGTTTGCTTTTGGCATCTCATAGAATGTTTGGACCCGGAAATGTTGACGAGTGACATCAGACTTTACAGATTATGATCTAACTGAAAGGAGAAAAAAAACAATGCTTTCCAAGCTCACACTTGTTTAAACTGTCAGCCAAGCAATGGCTGAATGTGAATGGCTCTTTTATTTGGAAGGTGGGACTTCTTTTACCAGAGCCGCCATATTGGGACTTTCAATTCCTCCCATTCACTGCAAAACAAGTGTCCCGTCTCTGCTATATACTGTCTCTGGTCTCATAGACCCAAATGGTAAAAAGTTGAGAACTTTGGCACACATTAAAAGCTCAATGTCAATGTAAACCATGGTTAAATTTAGGGGTTTCTTAGGTTTCTGCTTACAACTTTTGAACCGTATGGTCAACAAATGTAATTCTCTGAATTCCTCATGTTGAGTCAAAAGCAACGGTTTTAATTTCTGCTGACTAGAATTTACAGCATTTTGAATTTATAATATAATATAATATAATATAATATAATATAATATAATATAATGTAATGTAATGTAATGTAATGTAATGTAATGTAATACATTTATTTACTATCCAGTTAAAGGCAGCAAACTGATGGATTACACATGCATGCATTTAGTTGACAATTGTATTATAAGGTGCAATATTGTGTTGGCATATTTTGCATACTGTTTACTGCACAGTATGTACAGTACACTGGCTACTCTTTTCCTACATGTACTGCAGTATGTGGAGCAGAACACTCATTTTTCAAATTATAGTACGCCTACACTGAACTGTTATCATGGTTTTACGTGTTTAATTCAGAGACTATCGCCTAGTTCTCACGGCAGTTCAATTAAATAGTTAGTCAAGAAAAAGATGTTTGCACTTGCCGTTTTCGGTTCATTTACACTAGAAATGGAAGTTCAGACACACTGAATTGAGCTGTATGCTGCACATTTGAACAAATGCAGTATGTGATTCAGGTAATAACTGGCCACGTGAGCAGAGAACAGAGAGTAATGGACAGGTACCTGCAGCTTGAAGCACCAGCTGGAGTCGAGCTTTGGCCTGTTCTGCAGGCGTCTGGAAAACACAGAGGATGTCATTATGAAATTGAGGAAATAAGATAATAAAACACAACTCCAACCTTGATAGTCAAACAGTACACAGAACCAACATGAGCAGTTAAGAAGGCAGCTTCAGTGGCAGGGCTAAAAAAAGAATCATTTCCTCAAGATCACATCTTCAGTCATGTACAAATGACAATAAATCCCAGCAGATCGTGTGTGTGTGTGTGTAAACATGCGCACGAGGGCTAAACAGGTTGAGATTTCGCAGTGGCTCTGGAAGAGGCTCGGATATAATTCCAATACCTCCACTATTAGATTCCACCCTCTTAATTGTCAAGAAAGAAGAATGATGAGGGAAGGAAGTTATAAAGGGCTATAGATTGCTCTCGAACGCGGGAAAGCCTGGTGTGTGTTGGTGTTATGAAGGTGTGTAGGATTACAGAGAAATTAAATGCTAATAGGATGAAATTTAAATGTGGATCCTGCAAGGCTCACCGTAGCTCATCGGAGAATGTGGGTGTCGCTGACAGCACTAACGCACATTATTCAGCATAAATTTGATTTATCAAACTGTAAAGGTGTCACTTTCTAAAAATGTCATTTGGGGTGATGACAGGGAAATATAATGACCCGCTTTAATGTAAAACTGTCACTCCACTGTGTCTTAGATGACAAACACATCAAGCTCTGCTTGGAAATCTGCTTGTTTTTGACACCTCGCTTTCGATAACTTTTAAAAAAACACGGGCTCCTCTTCTCTGTGGTATTTTGAGCATGCTCCTCTTACTCGTTTTTTCCCTCCCTCCTTTATATTGTTATCAGAAGCATATCAGACTGTTTCAGGGCATCAATCAAGCAGACAGAAATAAAGGAAGGATTATTGAATGTTCAGATAAACCCCCTCTCTCCTCCCATTCAAACCCATCTTCTATTCTCTCAGCCATTACAATAACATCCAGTCATGCCGCAATAACCAGGCGGAAGAACAGACGGATCACACCACTTAAATAGAGGGATAATAGCTGGCAGCGCAATCATCTTAGTTACAGTTTATTATGAAATTTATACCATTGCATTTGCATTTGTTTAAAGTGACCCTGAGGCAAGTGTCCGGTGATATTACACCACCAAGTGTTTAGACAAGGGAGAAAAAAGAAAAAAAAAAGAAAACACATAAAGGAGGGCTGGGGGGACGAGCATCAATATGAAGAAAAATATAATTAGTTTCAAAGGATGACAAATGAGTGGCGGATTAATAATTAGATAAGTTTGTCAAATTATGAGACAGGCCTCATTCTGGCAAACGCTGAGCAATAAGAGAGAGAGCTGATAAAATTTGACACAGATATGATACAAATAAGCTACAAAACACTGTTTGACGCCCACATCTGGAATACTATCCAATCTAGTTATAACCCACAGTGCGGCATCCTAACTAACAGAACTGACCGGTTAATGATCATGATAAGAACAACCTGCAGGAAAGAGAAATTATACAGGTAAAAATGGTCGAAAAGCTTTAAGCATGTAGAAAAGCAGCCCTCAGAATATCACTGATGTTTCGAGAATCTCTCGCTGACTAGAATCAACTTTATATTAGAGGCTCTGCGCTCACTTTCTTAACAGTCCAGCCAAAATAGAAGAGATAGCTCTCCAAAAATGAAAATTAATCATCCTCTTGTTATTTAAAATCAATATTTCTTTCTACTACAATGTTGGGACCCATTGAATTTCACTGTATGAAAAAAGGACACTGAAGAAAAAAGGTCATACAGGAGGTGAGAAGGAAAGTTTAGAACAAAAGGATGTGTACTATCCCTTTAACAGTGTCACATGATCTTTCAGATATCACTCTAATATGCTGATTTGCTGCTCAAGAAACATTTCTGATTATCATCCATGTTGAAACTGTTGGGACATGTAAGATTTTGAACATAATAAATCATTTTTATTCAGCAAGGAGTCATTAAATTGATCAAAAGTGACAGTAAAGACATTTATAATGTCACAAAAAGAATCTATTTCAAATAAATAGGGTTCTTCTGAACTTTCTACTCATTAAAGAATCCTGAAAAATATATCACATTTTACACAAAAATATTAAGCAGCAAAAATGTTTTCCTGCTGTACATTGATAATAACTCATATTAGAATGATTTGTGAAGGATCATGTGACACTGAAGACTGGAGTAATCTTAATTATTCCAAACTAGGATCGGTAGTGCATACAGTTTAAATGAAAATAAATCAACAATATTGATCAAGTGATATAAATAAATGTGATATAGGCTGATATCCCGGTCACCAACACATTATGCAGCCATACTCATACGCAAATGTATTTGAGCTCCAAGCTCGAGAAATGATGAGTCCAGGCTTCATGGGTTTTAGAGTCCCACTGATCCCACGGTCCTGGAGCCGTCTCTATCTCCCCACACACACACACACACACACGCACACACGCACACACACACACACTGAGCCAAACCAATTATCTCAATTACTGCACCCACAGCTCCACGTTCACGCTGCTCAGCGGCCTCTGTCTAGATTTCTGCTGTCCATCCACACCGGGATAGCAGGGGGAACGCTCACACTTCAGCAGTTGTTCAGACAAAACATTAGCAGTATGACATTTTTGTTTACTCCCTTTTGTTTTCCGAAGGACGGGGGCTGGAGAATCTTAATTTGCTGCACTGGGATTCTGTTTTCCATGAATCTCGAGTACTGATATTTGCATTTGTTCCCTGTTTTCATTTCCATAAAATTTCGAACAGTCAACGTTTAGACATCACAAGAAGCAATCGGTCTCCAATACTACTACGAATGCCGAACACTTCTGTGTCCTTGAGTAAAACATATCAAAAAACTGAGTAACAACATATATATATTGGATCATCACTGTAATGGATTACTCCCCCAAACACCCTGTACAGTAGAAACAAACCTTTTACATCCTTATGAACAATCAAGGAGGCATGGAGGAAAACAAGCCATGAGAGTCAAATTAAAATCTGACGTCAAATTAAAGCTGTTTTTTTTTTTTTTTACTTTCTATTCTTCAAAGAATCTTAAAAAAAAAAAAAAAAAAAAAAAGTATGACAGGTTCCACAAAAATATGAAGCAGCAAAACTGTTTTCAAAACTGATAATAATCAGAAATGATTTCTGAAGGATCATGTGACACTGAAGACTGGAGTAATGATGCTGAAAACTCAGCTTTGATCATAGGAATAAATTACATCTCACAATATATTCACATAGAAAACAGTTATTTAAAATTGTAATAATATTTTACAATATTGCTGTTTTACAGTATATTTGATGCCTTGGTGAGCAGAAGAGACTTCTTTTAAAAAAAACCAAAAAAAAAAAACATCTTACGACCCCAAACTTCTGAACGGCAATATATATCTAGTTTATTCCATTACTCATTACTGTACTCATCTCATCTCATCTGACTTCTTCATCCTCATTGATAGTCATTTTTCATTTGTTATTTCCAACCTCTGCCCCATTCCTTAACCCAAAAATAAATAAATAAATAAAGACTGCAGCATTACGTTACAGGATCCCCCTAGAAAATGCAATATTCCGTTTTTAATATCCAGGTCTATAAGATCAGGGTAGAGATGGGCTCCAGTGCAATATGTTTATTTATATATTTATAACAAATACTGCATATCAGGAGTTCTGGGCCGGGCGTCTATAAAATATAATGTTGTGTATGGATATCTTTTTTAAATATAATTTCAATATGAAATCGGAGGCCTTTTTTACAATATGCCATACTTCAGGACGGCGCTAACAGCATTTAGGAAAGCAGAGGCTGTTCATCTTTGTGTCTACAGTAGGCACTGCGCTGCATAATAATAAGCTTTCCTGCCCCAAAATGTTATTTAGCCGCCTGACGCTCATTTCTCAAACTTCACCACTTTTACAATTTTCCCAAACTTTTATTTCCTTGATTATTGCCAACAAGATTTCATTACGTATTTAGAATGTAAACAAGCGTGAGTGATGACAGAGGTTTAACCGCCGCGGTCCTCGCCTTCAAACACACAATTCACAGACCCCCCCCCCCCCCCCCCCCAAACACACACACACACACGCACGCACACGCGAGCTGGGCCAAAATGAAAGGCAATTGTATTAATAGACTTTTTTTGACATGCACGTGTGTGTGTGTGTGTGTGTGTGTGTGTGTGTTACAGCCAGAGAAGGCTGGGCGTTGGGCTCACACTCAACTCACATAAATCATGTAGAAGAAAAATGAACAAATGTGGCGGCTAACTCATCTCCTCACCATCCGGAGAAAATGAAATTCACTGGAATACCTATCAAAACTGCAATCATCAGGAGATAAAATCGCCTTTGCTCTATCTGCACTTTCCGATTTAATTTCCTTTATGCCCTTGACATTCAGAGATACCATTTAGATAATATGTATACAGTAAGGGACCAGTTCGCCCACCGTGATATACATATATATATATATATATATATAAATATCTCACGCTAAATTCAACAGCATCATTTGGAAATGGATATGCAATATTTCTTTGTTGTTGTTGTTGTTTTTGTTCCTCTACTCCTGTTGCGAGATCTATGCAAAGAGCACAGGATCTTAAGAGAGAAACAGATAAAGCAGCGGGATATGAAAGCTGCGCTCGTCCCCTCTATCAGTATGACATGCAATTATGTTTGGGCAGGCGTCGGGTTAAAGGTCAGCCTGATGACTCCATCATTTAGCAAAGCAGCTTATTTCACAAATGGAGGAAGACGGAGGCCCGTGGCAGACTCCCAGACACCTCCAATCTGATGAAATCATTAGTGTAATAAGCATGTAAATCTGCTAGCAAATTATCCTCGCGCAGCTCCTCGGCTTTCATTTAGCTGACACTTGCTGAGGTGTTGTCAGATCACCTCTTTATCCCACAATCAAATTACTGGCAAACACGGGAGCGAGGGAGTGAGACGGATCACGGGTGCTGGACGCTGCAGACTCTCTGACACTCTATTGATTTCTCAAGCCCTGATCTTCCCTCGTTCTGTGAGAGAGAGACAGGTGCTTTTGATGATGTTATGGGATAAATCTATTATTAAGCACCAGAAGATCTGGCAGAGCCAAAACAGAGCTGTTTCTCGCAATCGCTTGTCCTAATGTGAACCATAAATAATTCATTAAATATAAACAAGGCCTCAAAGGCGAAAACCCAAGGGGCAAATCATTTTAAAATATCATTTCTTCGTTTTTAAAGCGGATGGACATGAGATTAAGGAAGTTAAGACTGGTTAGAAATGAGCCAATACGGCACACACTACCAACCATCACAAGGCACGGTGGATACGTCAATGAATGCAGAAAGTCACTTTTTTACTGTGATTATTTAGCCGTCTAGCTAGATTCAGGCCTCTCTAAGACAGGAAAATGCTAGAAGAGAGATAGAGGAACAACTGAGCAATAAAAAACAGAAAAACAAATAAACAGCCTTAGTTTTCCCACAAAAAGCTAATAAGCACAACCATTAAAAGTCCCACAGAGAAACAAGGTTAAATGAAATCTGCCATCTGAACACAACAGTGTTCCCCATTCAGCAAAATTACGAAGATCTTCTTGAATATGTTGTATGAATAGAGTTAAGTTTCAGTAACTGGTATTTTTGGAGCTAATGGTAAGCATCACAAGATTAGAAGCAGCTACGGAAAGTTTTACCAAGTTGCCTCCATCTAGACTTTGTAAAGTTTGCCATCTTTTAACATTGGTAGATCTGAAGCTTGTAAATGCGGGGCTGTTTATGGCTCATGTTTACTGGGTAAATGCGTATGGCTTTAGGGGAGGTGTATACTTACTGCTCGTCGGCACAAATCTTAATAAAATATTGCGGCACCTGGTGTCTGACGAGCAGGATGCAATCCACAAGCTTTTATAGAGGCAACAATAAATTCTCAGGGACAATATTCACATATTCAAATTTTTCAGGAAAACCTACAACTGAACACTGGTAGACTCTACCAGTCTCTACCAGCATCTGCAAGTTTTACAAAACACAACTAGCACGGTTTAACTAATAACTGGTACATTTTAATTTCAACATTTCTCCATTTTCTTTAGTATCTGTCTACTAACACTGACATTGTACACGTCTCAGATTCAGTGCAGATGCCATTTTAAACGCCTGTATTTTGTTGAGGCTCATTTCAAAGCTAGCGTTTTATGTTTTTTTTTTTTTTTTTTTTAAATACACAGAACTTTTGTAAACACAAATTATTATATTAGGAAATAAAATGGAGCAGGACTGCATGCAACTTCCTTTATGTGACGAAGCCCATGGGTCAACAAAATAAAATGTAACATTTAAGTGGTCATAAAAAAGATGGGTACAGTGAAAATCTTGCAAATACCACCAATCTTTAATCAGCCCTTTAAAATTTAGTCAAACACACTTGCGGTTTGACAAAGACTGTCCCAAAATGATTTGGCTCATTCAACTGTAATAAGCAAAATACAGTTCATGGTACCATAAAACAAAATAATGATACAGTAAAAAAAAAGTTCAGAATATTGATTCATCCAGGCCATTTGGAGTCCAATTAGATTTATCAGTGCTTTGATGGGAACAAAACTGTAATTTAATTCTGTAAAGCCTAAAAAAATACTTTTTTAAGGCATACACACATACTGTGATGATAACGAAATTCCTATCACGCACGCTGTACACATACCCTAGTGTATGTCAATAAACCCAAATCTACTTTTTAGCTTTAGTGCCCCCGCCAAAACTACAGTAGCTGCATTAAAGCACATTTTCTCAATGAAAAGTATCGAGACATTTTTTTGCTAATGATAAAAAAAAAAGATTGTATCAATGAATGTATCATTTCTAACAGCTGTATCAGTAAACATTCAGTGCTAAACCTTTCCTCACAAAAACAACAACAAAAAAAACATTTAATGGAAATGCAGTTAAAAATAATAACACAAAAGAGAACTTTTATATGGATTGTGCGCTTGTGAGAGTACACAGGCTTTTTAATTGTCATTTAAACCTATTGTTGAAAGAATTGAAAAAAGTTGAAGTCTCAGAATGAACTTTGATAGTGTCTCTAGTCTCTAGGCTTGGGAGACCCTTTTCAAACAGACATATTTATTCAAGAGGGTTATGCATGTAATCTTCTTTTCAATAATTCACTGTGCCTTTTATACAGCTGTAGATCAATGCAGATGCGCTCATAAACTCTCCTCCCCTTTCACTCTCTCCTCTGTCAAATCAGTCCGGCACAATCTTTCCTTTCATCCTCTGTTCCCTCTACATCTGTCCATCGGTCTTCCCAAATGAAGACAAGTTAATTACACATTAACCTGTGACGCACAGTCAAAAATCAGTAAAAATGGTTCATTCTCTGGAAATGGTGCCATTGGTCATTAACAGGATACTGAACCAAGTCATGTTATTTAGAAAGATATGACTCTATAGTGTGTAATTCAAAAACTAAAATGATAACAATGGCAATAATAATTAATAATTGTTTTAAAGCATCCTTGTTACATGTCTTCATATCTTACAGAATTATTACAGCCTCATGTTCCTGCCCGTACACTTAGATCGAGTTCTGAGAATTGGCTTTTACTAACCAAGCTCAAACTATCAACTGTTGGTGGAAGAGCGTTCAGCATTTCAGTTTCTAAGCTTTGGAACAAGCGGCCCCTATTATGCTTTTTTTTTAAATATTCCTCAACCTGTAAGTATGAATAATTATTGATGTATACAGTATATTTTCTTCCGGGTGTTCAAAATACATAGTTTTATGTATTATATTGTGTGTAGGTCTAAAATAGGGTACAATTTTTAACTAGCAGATATCACCATGAAACTTTCCCAGTTGATTACCTACATTAAGATGAGAAAAAAATGTATAAATTACAAGTTTTCTGTAATTTAATGTTTAAATATGCAAATTAGGCAATATTTAATTAAATATGCGCTAATTTGAATATATTTTAAAAAACGAAATCTGAGTATTGGATAAAGCCAGGTTAAAAATTATGTTTTCATTGTTCACATATTAGATGGGGAAAAAAATAACAGGGATTTATAGATATCTACTTTTGTTATCCTGTAAATCAGAATATACTGTCAATAGCCTTAAAAAAATTATTTTCGCCATGTTTTTATATAAAAATGTTATATAAATCATGCTAGGAATAATATATTTACAAATCCCTCGGTAAATGTCTTCATAATATAACTAGGTACAAGACTGGAAAGTTTGGTGTATATCGGTGCTACTGAAGTGCAGATTTCGGACTTGGAGTATGAGAGAAAAGTCATTTTGAGAAAACGGGCTTTAAAGATTTATCGTCAGCCAATGAGATTGCGCATTCAGCCCTTTTACTTTCACGATTGGTTGCTGATAAAAAGGAAATGACCATATTTGGATCCGACAGAATTGTACAGGAGAGAGAGAGCTTTCCAACGGTATATGTGATGACAGGGAGCAGACAGCGATCGCGGAGCAGCGGGAGGATTTACAACGCCAACTTTTGTTGAATTTATGAGAAATCTACAGACACAAACAGACAAAGTGTAGTAAAATAAAGACCTAAATGTGTATTTCAGACTTTTTTTCACCACAAGTCTGAAAGAAGACATGTTATTGAAGACAAATATCAAAAAATCTCAAAATTGACCAGTAAAAAAAAAAAAAAAACGATGTTTTTGCCTGCCGTGTCTCACCTTAAAGAAAGATAAAGGATGGAGCAAGATTTGTTTTGCAAACTTTAATGTTACATCAGTCATTCACGTTAGTGCTCGGCTAACATATACGTTGTTATTGATACAGTTAATGATACAGTTTCCACATGTGCACCGCAATAAAAATATACACATGGGTTTATTGATGGACATACTCTTGTTAATGCTGATGGTGAGGAATTACAGTTGAAAAATCTCATAATGTTCCTCAAACTGAGTAGCGCATCACTGAGAAACATCCCGCTCGAGTCGTCCTTGCGATGAAGGTTCGGGTTGAATAACTAGTTCTTCCAATGTTTCGTCATCGGACTCGCGCTCACATTGAAATGGTAAAATCAATTTTATCGTTAATGTCTTTACAGTGTGAACAATCGCTGAGGATTGAGGAAGCCTCCAGAGCTGAAGTTCAGTTATGGTAATGGGTGTTTAACTTCAGACAGGCGCTATGTGGGACCAATCACAACAGACTGGGTCATCTGGCCAATCAGAGCAGAGCAGCTCTCGGAAAGGAGGGATTTAGAGAGACTGATTCATCCATCGAGTCGTTTGAGAATCATTGAAAAATGTGGTGATGTGCGATGTATATATTGAGAAAATAAAACAGTTTTTTGACCTTTGATGCATGTAAACCTGTTGTAGGAGACTCCACAACAACATTAGGAGACTTTAAAATAGCTTAATAGAGGCACTTTAAGAGTGAACTCAAAACTAATTTATTTACAATACGTTTTGTTAACTGATTGTTTACTTTCATTGTCAGGTCCATACTTACTTCGGTTATTGTCTTGAATGTTCTATGATCACCGTCTGACTGCATGTTCACTTTGTTGTTCCCTGACTGTACATTTTAATTATTGGTGTAATTTGCCAATATTATGTAAAGTGTCCTTTGGTTCTTGAAAGGGGATTATATAAAAACATTATTTTTATTATGTACTTACTGTAGTAATAACAGTAAATTATGCATAATTACAAGCAACTAACCCTAACCGTGATTATATAGTAAGGACATAACAAGGGTGCTGTAACAAGGGCACCTTAAAATAAAGTGTAACCTAATCATTTAATAAAATATTGACTGTGAATTATGTTGTGTGGAACAAAGACTTACCACTAGCTTAAACATTTTGACTATTTTAACAGCGGGCACAAAACATGTTTTGAAGGAGAAATGTTGTGGATTATTAATATTATTTTGCAATTATAATGTGACTGATAACAAGATACACCAAACATAGCAGAATGTACTCTTATCAATTCACATTATGATGTGGTTTAAGTGAATTAGCATTTCAGCTTTGGGCATAGTACTAGTGACGGTAAAAATAATTTTTCTTTCTATATTTTCTGTTTCTTTTTTGTCTATCCAAATCATGGGTAATAACTGGCCAATGAAAAACACATCTACCAACAGCACAGCAGCTCCAGACAAACAATGACACTCAAAACCAGTGTTACTCACGTATGAAGCAGAATCAAAAGCACTCTCGCGACTGTTTTCAGGTTTTCCCGCTCAGGTCTCTTCAGCACTAGAAAGCTTTTCTAATATTAACGCGGGTCCTAAAGCTCTTTCTTGATCATACCCTTCTTTTTCCAGTGATATTCCTCTTAGCTTTTGTGATGTCTCTCAGCCATCTCTCTTTCTACAGTCTTTCTTCAAAACTCCCTCTTGCTCGTTCTCTCTCCTCCCCCATCATGAGTGGACACGCCTCCTACTGCTGATTGGCTCACTCTCCTCCCCCATCATGATTGGACACACCCACTACTGCTGATTGGCTCACTCTCCTCCCCCATCATGAGTGGACACGCCTACTACTGCTGATTGGCTCACTCTCCTCCCCCATCATGAGTGGACACGCCTACTACTGCTGATTGGCTCACTCTCCTCCCCCATCATGAGTGGACACGCCTACTACTGATGATTGGCTCACTCTCCTCCCCCATCATGAGTGGACACGCCTACTACTGCTGATTGGCTCACTCTCCTCCCCCATCATGAGTGGACACGCCTACTACTGATGATTGGCTCACTCTCCTCCTCCATCATGAGTGGACACGCCCCCTACTGCTGATTGGCTCACTCTCTCTCTCCTCCCCCATCATGAGTGGACACGCTCCTTACTGCTGATTGGCTCACTCTCCTCCCCCATCATGAGTGGACACGCCTCCTACTGATGATTGGCTCACTCTCCTCCCCCATCATGAGTGGACACGCCCCCTACTGCTGATTTTCTCACTCTCTCTCTCCTCCCCCATCATGAGTGGACACGCTCCTTACTGCTGATTGGCTACAAGTTTATTGTGGTGTCCGATCCACTTTCAACATCATTTCTCAGAAATCGCTAACTGCACCTTTAATAGTGAAGAGGACACAGTATCTATGGTCGTCCACAAAATTATAGGTCAGGCTACACTAGCCGCCCCATGCACCACATGACACTGATGATGTCCCATACAAACACTAATGCCTGTGCTTAGGAACAGGACCAACAGTGAGACATCTTGAGAAGGAATGAGCGGGAATATGTGACAAAGATTTGATTTTAGAATATAAGCATGATAATTGATAAGGAGTAAGGTCAGGTGTGTAGAGTGACCCTTAAAGGGCCAGGCGTGCGTTTAATATTCAGGGTGTGGAGCTCAGGGAGGTGAGTGTACATTCAGAGAGTCAGGACCCCGCTGTGACCTCTCTCCATTATTCATCCCTTAGAAAAAAAAAATAGAAATGGAAACTCAATTCCACCCAGGAGGAGAAAAGCATCCCTTTAACTCCAGTGCATGGCACTCTGACCCTGTATTAGAAAGGCTGCAGAAAACCCAGGAAATGTTGGACGTTACATTTTTAAACCCTCCCCAGGGCTCATTTTAAGGGCCAACAGCACGCCCTACATCCAGAGAGAGGGAGGCAGGACGGTAGAAGTGGGAAGGCACTGTGATCTCTCCAGATGTGTTCAGACGTAATGTGTGCTTGACATGAGTGTGTGAACTGTTACAGACTGAACTGTACATTCAACTGAAAATTCAACAGCTTGAGGATACAAATCAAAGGATGCACACTCTACTGGTGAATTTGTGTTTCCTTTTTCTGAACTGCCCAACTAACTCAGTTCAGGTGGGGAACTAACAAGCAACACCTTCTAGTAAAAAAGACAAAAGCAAAAATTAAAGAGGAAATGTAAAAAATGGAAAGGGACAAATGAAAGAGTAGAAGTAATGAAAACCCAGGCATTCGTGTGGGAGTCGGAGAAAGACCTCTCCGGTATTTCAAGGCAATTGCTGAACATTCATTTTGGATGCAGATATCAACGTTTCAGGAAACACTGAAGGGAGAAAGAAGCACAACTTACCAGATGTTCTAATCCAGCTTTGATGTTTCCAGTTTCCCTGCAACAGAAGAACAAATTTGTTTCAATGTAAATAACGCAAAGACACCAAGCATCTCATCACCCTGTGCTCCCACTCACTCCTCCACCTCTCACGGTTCGCCCATAATCGCTGTTTTTAAAGGTGTACTGTATTTACCCAGTTCCATGAGGGAAAGAGATTTCAAAAGGGCTCTTATACTTCTTTTAAAATGATGACACAATACAAGTGAAAAGAGTTAGAGTGGAAATCAAAAAAATTACAGCGGTTAAAGACAGCTGGGTCTTCATGGGAATAATGATGCTCACAGATGCTGTGTGGGTGTGTGTTTACATTAAATAACCATTCATTGTGTCTCAATTCATTTATATACATGCTCAAAGTATGGAACAGTAATACATTGCAGGATTCATGCAGAGTGTTGCGGAATCTGTTTACCTGACAAAAAAGGTAAACAATTATTTATTTTTTTTATGCATGTTTTTGGCATTAATATGCCTTTACAATGGAAGGACTAAACAGTCAGTTATTTTCAATTAACTCAAAAATGTTCTCATGTCTCAAGAGCTGACAGAAAATACTGGACATATCCTATTTAGTCTTCTGTGTGCTAAAACTCTGCTTTACTGTACATTATCAGTGACTACAGTTTAATTGTCCATCATGTTTGTTTATGCTTTGACAACAGTAACACCCAGGGCCTGAAATTAACACCCGACCACACGCCAAATGCGGGTGAATTCTGCAATTGGCGGGTAACACTGTCAATCTACCTGCCACATTGGCAGGCAGCCAATGAGAATCGACCCTTCGCGGGGAGTTTGATTGACAGGCGATCTGGCCAATCATAATCCGCGGAAATTTTTTTTTGTCCGACAAAGCAGTCAGGAGAGTTCAACGTTGGAGGATTTGAACTTGAAAAAACGGAGTGTACTGAGTAAGCCTACTGACATCTTTCCGCATTTAAAACTTCATTCCTTCTTATGTTCATTCATGTTTATTTGATGCTATAAATTAACTAGAAGGAAGAGATGATCGGTTCACGAGCAGCTTTAACTGAGGCACCACAGCGATCTGTCAGACACATTACAGAGCCACAAAACGGTATTGTCTAAATTTCTTTAAAAATGACCAAATTTTAACGTTGAGACTTTGTTTAATATCAAAAGTAACCTGTGGACTGTCTTGTCTGTCAGCGTGTTGTCAGTGTCTCTGCTGCGCGATGTGTTTTTCATTGCGTGAGATCATGGTTTGGCGTGAGCGCGGTGTAGCTTGTCGGACATAGCAACAGAAACTAAAGGGGACGGGTCTTTGCGAAGGGTTTTTTTTTTTTTTGCGACTGTTGTTCTTTGACATTCAAACGAATTAAACTTTTTACCAGCCAGTTTTTTTTTTTTTTTTTTTTTTTAAAAAAAAAAAAAAATTTCGCCTCATAAAAGGTGAAAAAAAGAGGAATTGCATTTTGGAAACATTTGTTCTTTAACTTGTAAGAATATGCTGTCAAGTTATTAACGAGATCCATACAAGTAATAACTCTTAGAATACAGATAGCAGTACAAAACTGGCTGGTAAAAAGTCACTGTGGCGGGTGGATTTTTAAATCCACCTGCCACAGTGGCTGGTGGTCAAAAAAGTTAACTTCAGGCCCTGCCACCATATAATTCACTGACTTGAACTAGCCCATAATTACAAAAAAATTGTTTTATATACAGTTGCAATCGAAATTTTTCAACCCTATTGCAAATCAGGTTTATTGGCAAAATGTAGGCCTACAGACTTTCAGCTGTTTGCAATGAACAAATCAAACAAAAGTAATTGAAATAGCTCAACACAACAAATGTTTCAAGTGGTTTCCCCAAATTTAACTAAAAATACAACTTTTAATGACTTCTGCAGTTTCAAAATTATTCAATTATTCATGCCTTAATTATTCAAGTCTCAAGCACACTTGATGGAACTAATCAAGGGCTTCATTAGTTGCACCAGGAGTGCTTGAGCTAGAACACATGAAATATCTGAACTGGCTAGTTTTATTAAGTGTCACAGTTGACTGCATGTTAGAAATATGGCAAAGTCAAAAGAATGTTTGCAGCAAGACTTGGTGGCAACAGGAACTGAGATTTAAGCTGCACAGTGGCGGAATAAACACATGCCAGAACTCCAATACGTACACAACTACTGACCCAAAAGCACAAGAAGGGTTGGCTCCAATTTGCTCGAAATCATATAAATAAGCCACAGCAAATTTGGGATTCTGTTCTGTAGAGCGATGAAACAAAACTGGAACTTTTCGGCCCTCTGGATCAGCGGTGTGTCTGGAGGAGGAAGAATGAAGCATATGCTGAAAAGAACACTGTCTAAAGTTAAGCATGTTGGTGCTCGGTGATGCTCTGCGGCTGCTTTGCATCCTCTGGCACTGGAAACCTGCAGCGTGTGGAAGGCAAGATGGATTTATTGAAGTATCAAGAAATCCTAGGAGAAAACATCATGCCGTCAGTGAGGAAGCTGAAGCTTGGGCGTCATTGGACTTTCCAACTGGACAATGATCCCAAAGCAATTCTCAAATTCCACCAAGGCTTGGTAGCAGAAGAAGTCCTGGAAGATTCTACAGTGGCCATCATTGTCACCTGACTTGAACCCCATTGAAAATCTCTGGTGGGATTTGAAGGTGGCGGTTGCAGCACTCAAACCCAAGATTATTACTGAACTGGAGGCCATTGCTCATGAGGAATAGGCTAAGAGTCCACAGAAACGCTGCCAGAAGCTGGTGTCTCGTTTGCAGCAGGTCATAACAGCAAAAGGATGTTCTACTCAGTACTAAAGATGAAGGGGTTGAATAATTTTGTGACTGCAGACGTCATTAAAAGTTGCATATTCAGTTAAATTTGGGGAAACCACTTGAAACATTCGTTGTGTTGAGCTGTTTCAATTACTTTTGTTTGATTTGTTCATTGCAAACAGCTGAAAGTCTGTACATTTTGCCAATAAACCTGATTTGCAATGGGGGTTGAATAATTTCGATTGCAACTGTATGTACACTACTGTTCAAAAGTTAAAACGATCTAATTAAAGAATCCTGAAAATAAAAATATTAAGCAGCATAACTGTTTTCAATATTAATAATAATATTAATAATAAATGAGCACCAAAATCAGCATATTAGAATGATTTCTGAATGATCATATGACACTGAACACTGGAGTAATGATACAGAAAATTCAGCTTTGCCATTACATGAACAAATTACATTTAAAAAAAAAATCTAAATAATAACCATTTATATTACAGTTTTTATTGCAATTGTGATGAAAAAAAAAATGCAGCCTTGGTGAGCAAAAACTTAATGTCATCATAAACTTCTATAGCGGTGAACGGGAGACGACAGCAAATATAATTTTTACATTTTCATTTGCTCCGAAAGCATAAGAAAAAAAATCTGTGAAAGAGTTTCCGCGACTTTACAAAAGAGGGAAAAAATTTCGAGAGGTTGATTACGTTGGCCAGAAGAGAGAAAGATGTCAAATTTGCCATCACTCCCTCAGCTGTTGTATTAGAAACAGCCTTGCAGCAGCGTTTTTGCCATATGAAAAAGTTAAATAACATAATATACCATATAGCATCATAAATGTGTATTAAAAGTGAAAATATGAAAAACTTTACTAAATTTGCGGAAACGCATCATCACAGTCCATGAAAATGGTCCATTGTGTTTATTGTGCCTCTTTTTCTTCATTATTTCTCTGCTGAGTATCAACAGACTGAGACTTGAAATTGCAGAGACCCCAAACATAGAGTATTAAGAGGCATGGGGAGTTTTGCACTGTAACAATGACACCATAAAATAAAGTCTAACCCCAAATACTGTTTTGATATATATATATATATATATATACATAAAAAAAAATTTATATAAGCAAGCAATAGTATTTATTATTATTATTATTACTTGAAAATGGAAAACTGGCCAGAAAAGGACATCCTCTACACACCGTGTGTGTGTGTGGTTTGTAAACATGACGTTAACTAGCCTATGGCAGCCCAGAAATGGCTCCAGTGATCAGGGACACAAAACCCCATGTGATATCCACTCTTCCCCCTCTTCCCTCTGATGTCCAAGCACATCTATCCATCCATCTCTCCTTCTCCAGGAGCGATTCACTGCTTCCTACAGAGACGCTGTCTCTTCCTGATGAGCACAGAAAGGCCAGCGCAAGCTAACAAACATCATCATGTAAAACACAAACAGGTCATTGTTGAGACACACGAGTCAGAGGTTTGGGGCACTGGATAAAAACAAGTTACCGTGGTGACAGAAAGCTGTAACCCTTTAATAAGAACAATTAGCAGAAAACAATTACTCACAAAAGAGACAACATCACTTCTTTTCCTCTTGACACTCCCTTTCCTTTCCCCTCATCACACTAATTTTGTTTTCTTTTTATAATCACTCATCCAATTTCACAAGTGCTTATTATCTTAGCACCCTCCCCCCATATCTCTATTTTTTTTTTTTTTTTTTTTTTTGTCATTTAGCAGCTTCCCCTGTCTATGGCTAAATGACTTTATTCTTGTAATTGTATCTGTCTCTCTCTGTGGCAAACGTCTGTGCTGGAAAAAAAAAACATCCCAATTAAATTATAACCTTCAAACCGAATCACAACACTGCTGAGTGCAGACACAGGAAGACATTATTGGCAAATGAATATACATTTTTATTGAACTGGTACATCTTCACCTTATTATTATTTTTTTTTATCTTCATCAGTTTTTTTTTCCTCTACAGATGTTGTCCATTTCCTGCAGTTCTGTGGGGAGCACAGATCTCCCATCCCTCTCATTCCCTCCCTCTCTCCGGACGCCCTGAACATGCTCGCATCGATTTCTGAATTACAGTGCAATATTAAATAATTAATATACTTGCCATGATCGATGTTTTGCCTTAGCCCAATATTACATTATCAATCAAACTTGGTTTAATGTAATAATATTGAAAATGTGTCAGGGGTAGTTTGGCTGGTTTACAATTTGTGTGCGAGAGAAGCATGTCATGAAGCATTTTATATTGTTTAAATGGACAGTGGTGGAAGATGAAACAAGATCAGTGTTGACCTTGAGCTATAAATCGATAGCACAATCGATAGATCGGCTTATAATGATCTTAATAAACATAAACCTACTCCAGCCAAAACACATAGCGTTTCCAGTGCGCAACAGTGGAAGATATACGCACTGGCCAGTTGTATATAATAATACCAAACCTAACCAAACCAAACCCTGTAGTCAATATTTTATCCCCTAAAACTAATCTTTGATCACCAAAATAAAATATAAAAGTTTTTTTCTTTAAAAAAAAAATATTCATGCCTTAAAATAGCTTGATTGTAACTCTACACCCTTGCCTCAATTAGTATTCGCGGTTATATGAATATGCAAATGAGCCCCACCTCCACTCACTCACAGCAGCTCAGAGATCCACTCGTGATCTGATTGGTTACAAGGTAGTTTGTGGCGTCAGAAACACCAGCGATTTCAAAGCGTGTTTTTGAGACTGTCTTTGGTTCACTGCAGTTTTAAGGAGGAAATACTCAGCAATGCTGTTGACTTATGAATTTACACATGGTTTGTCTTAAAGCTTATTAAAAACACCACATAGACATATAAACAACATTAAATGCTTGAGTTTCACCTAAGTCACCGAAGGACTAAGTTTTAGATTTATCCAATTGAGTTTATGGTTACTGTTTTGATAAATGTGTTTTTAGCTTTTCAGAAAATGTGAAACAGACTGAAACGCAAGTCATTATTTGGTGAAAATCCTACGCTTCGTCAAGTAAATACACACAAATAAGTTTTGAAACAGCTACAGCGCAAGGTTTCAGATGTGTTGGAACATTGTGGACAAATGTTCTGAACTATGAACGATGTGTTCCATTAAGGAGAAAAGGGATTCTGGTTTGTACACGCATGACATGCAGGAAATAAAACATGTATTGTGGCCACAAATTAGGAATTTGTTCTCTCATTTTAGTAAATTGTGGGCAAGTTTAGTAAAACCTAACCCTAACCCTTGTTTTTATTTAAATAAAATAAGGGAACAAATTATTACGACGTGGCCAGGATTTAGTAAAACGAGGGAATTAATTAGTGAAACATGCTAACGTATTAGTAAGTGGTGGGAACAAATTGGTAATTTGTGGCCAATATACAATACTTATATTTTTGACATGTGGGGCTCCTTAGGTTTAGAATGATACAAGGGTAAGCAAATATTTTGGGTGACAAATTATTATTATCCAATTTTGAATTGGACAGGAACTGCAGTGCACTTCCTACACTTCACCTTTAAAATTGTAAAGCGACTAAAATAAAAGGGAAAGAGAGAGAACCAAAAAAAAACAAAGAGAGCTAATAAAGAGGAAATCGGTCAATGAACGAGTAGTCAGCATGAAGGACGGGGAAAAAAAAGTTCCCTCTGCATGGCTTCCCGTAAAGAAGTCATTATTTATCTCGACTTAATTAAGTAAAAGAGGACAAACAAGTCAAAGTGTTAACAGAGCTTGATGCAATGCCAGCCATTTGCTTACAGGTCAATAGTGCCAAATAGGAAACGTCTGACCAATCTGTCAAATTCAAGAGGCCCTGACTGACGTCTCTCTGAGTGTGTGTTCATTCCCAACTGCATCGTATCCATGTGTTATTATCCTTTTCTTCTGAAAGCCCCTGTTCTCCATCTCTCTCTCTGTCCATCATCTTGTCTTCTGCACAGGCATGACAGAATTAATTAAAGTGCCCCTATTATGCTTTTTCGAATATTCCCTTTCATGCAGTGTGTAATACAGCTATCCGTGAATGTACACGAACTGCTCGGTTGTGAAGTCGAAAGTGCACGATAAATACATTTATTGTCTCTCAAAAGAAAAAATCGACTCTGAACCGCCAAAACGAGTCGTCAGTAATTCGAATCCCACTTCCGTGACGGCTACATGTCACTGGGTAACACATTTGCCTAATGCCCGCCTATGGTCTTCATTGGCTGCCCGCGAACAATGTTTACTTCGACCCATCCTCAAATGCTGTAGCTGGTGCTGCGTATATGTCGAGAAGACGCTGTTTTCTCCGCTGCAAAAGCAAATTCTCTATGTAAACACTTCCAAAGGATGAGGATGTGAAGAGTAAAATTACCAGCAGTAACCTTTTGACGATTGTTTTTCAAATCTATATGAGGACTAAATTGGATTTACAAAATCCTTATCCATTGAAGATGGGTCGGCTCCCAGTTTATTAGGACCAACTTGCTCCTCAAAATCACAACCTGTAAGTATGACTTAAATTTTTAAATGGTAAAATCGACGTCATCATTACTGTCTTTACAGTGTGTACAATCACTGAGCTTTAAGAAGCCTCTGGAGCTGAAGTTCAGTTCTGATAATGAGCGTTTATTTTCCGTCAGGCGCTGTAGACCAATCACCACAGACTGGGCCATCTGGCCAATCATAGCAGAGCAGACCAATCACAACAGACTGGGCCATCTGACCAATCAGAGCAGAGCAGACCAATCACAACAGACTGGGCCATCTGACCAATCATAGCAGAGCAGACAAATCACAACAGACTGGGCCATCTGACCAATCAGAGCAGAGCAGACCAATCATAGCAGAGCAGACCAATCACAACAGACTGGGGCCATCTGACCAATCAGAGCAGAGCAGAGCAGACCAATCACAACAGACTGGGCCATCTGACCAATCAGAGCAGAGCAGACCAAATCACAACAGACTGGGCCATCTGACCAATCAGAGCAGAGTAGACCAATCACAACAGACTGGGCCATCTTTTTCTTTTCTTTTTTTTCTCTATCAGGTCACCTGATGGAGTTTTTTCGGTTCCTTGCCACTGTTGCCTTTGGTTTGCTCAGTTGGGGATATTTAATTTAATTAATCAATCAACAATACTATTGATCAACATTACCAAACGTGGACGTTTTCCACTAGAAACAAACATTGATGTATTATTTTAATTTAATACTGTGAAGCTGCTTTGATACAATCTGTATTGTGAAAAGCGCTATATAAATAAACTTGACTGACCAATCATAGCAGAGCAGACCAATCACAACAGACTGGGCCATCTGACCAATCATAGCAGAGCAGACCAATCACAACAGACTGGGCCATCTGACCAATCATAGCAAAGCAGACCAATCACAACAGACTGGGCCATCTGACCAATCATAGCAGAGCAGACCAATCACAACAGACTGGGCCATCTGACCAATCATAGCAAAGCAGACCAATCACAACAGACTGGGCCATCTGACCAATCATAGCAGAGCAGACAAATCACAACAGACTGGGCCATCTGACCAATCAGAGCAGAGCAGACCAATCACAACAGACTGGGCCATCTGACCAATCATAGCAGAGCAGACCAATCACAACAGACTGGGGCCATCTGACCAATCAGAGCAGAGCAGAGCAGACCAATCACAACAGACTGGGCCATCTGACCAATCAGAGCAGAGCAGACCAATCACAACAGACTGGGCCATCTGACCAATCAGAGCAGAGCAGACCAATCACAACAGACTGGGCCATCTGACCAATCAGAGCAGAGCAGACCAATCACAACAGACTGGGCCATCTGACCAATCATAGCAGAGCAGACCAATCACAACAGACTGGGCCATCTGACCAATCATAGCAAAGCAGACCAATCACAACAGACTGGGCCATCTGACCAATCATAACAAAGCAGACCAATCACAACAGACTGGGCCATCTGACCAATCATAGCAGAGCAGACCAATCACAACAGACTGGGCCATCTGACCAATCATAGCAAAGCAGACCAATCACAACAGACTGGGCCATCTGGCCAATCATAGCAGAGCAGACCAATCACAACAGACTGGGCCATCTGACCAATCAGAGCAGAGCAGACCAATCACAACAGACTGGGCCATCTGACCAATCAGAGCAGAGCAGACCAATCACAACAGACTGGGCCATCTGACCAATCAGAGCAGAGCAGCTCTCGGAAAGGAGGGATTTTGAGAGACAGATTCATCCAGCGAGTTATTTGAGAATCATTGAAAAATGTGGTGATGTGCGATGTACAGTATAAACCTTTTTTGACCTTTGATGAATGTAAACCTGTTTTTCTGTATTCTGAAAATCTTCCTGTATTTTGAAAAGTCGGTGAAAAGCAGAGGTCAAGCTTTTAGCCCATCGCTCAACACAGATGCATTAATGTACAGCTTTAGTAGGTAGTGGTTTTGTTCTGGCCCACTTTAACCCTGCCAGTGTCTTACAGGTGTCTACAGACAGGTCAAAGCGTATCCTAAGGAGGGCATCATTTCTGCAGGGGCATTTCAACCGAAGGTGACCCCTGGAAAGCGGCTATTTTGCACAGGGCACCGATTCGATCAGCGGTGGCCCGGGGTCAAGATGATACGCAGCTGTTTATGAGCTTTAAATGTGATCTACATTGGCCCCAAAAAAGTAGTTATAAACTGGGCTGTTTTTCAGATAGAGTTTTTAACCAGATAGAGTCAAGGTGATTTTTAGTCGATTTATAAAGTTCACAAAGGTGTCCTGGCAAACACAAGTGTTGCTCATTGCATGAACTATGGACATGTTATAAAAATGCCTTTATTTAATATTTTGTTATATAATATGGATGTAGATTTTCAGATATATATGTCAGTAAAATTCACTCCGAATACCATGTAAATCTCATCTTAACACATTTATTGAATGGTTATGCTCTTATTAATCTGGACTTCACATCTGAACATCAACATTTGCCATAATAATTTCATCTGAACTGTTTTAAGTCAAGTTAAATCACATTTATTTAGCACTTTTCACAATACACATTGTTTCAAAGCAGCTTTACAGTATATCATGTTAATGTTTAAAATATATTTATATCTTCATGGCTTAGTAGTTTAGTTTACATTTTTGCAACAATATAAACAATCAAGCAGCCAAGATTTGCTATATAGTGTGTACTGTATGTTTGTACAACTTTTAATATATCACTGGGCAATAATATAGTTCACATTTATTTTAAATGATATATAAACAATCAAGTAGAAGAGATTTGCTATACATAGCGCTTAACGTGAGCGTACTATATGTATCCGGGTAAGGTTGGATATACTTGTTGTAGTTTCAACTTGTTATTAATTATACATTTGGTTAATTTCAGTTATAAATTTGTAATCTGGTGAAATTGACAATTATGAAACCTGTGAGGTTTTGTTCAATTTACAACAATTTGGTTAAGTGACCATCTTAATTATTTAATTAATTACCAATAAATAATATTTTATGGTCAAATTATTTTATTTTTTTGTCAATAGCGATAGATGAATGTGTTCTCTTTTGTGTAAATTAAGAGCTTTTTTAAGTTTGTTAATGTGGATTTCATTTAGATTCTTGTGGTAAAAATCGGGGTATTTTAATTGCATGGTATTTTCAAAGGGCAAACAGCTGCAATTTAGTCCAGAAAATGGTGATGTATTATGGATGTCTGACTTTTTTTAAACCAAAAAAAAAGAAATTCAAAAACATTTTAATATTTAAAAAAAAATGACCCCTTAAGGTTCTCATTTAAAAAGAGAAGACAGACTGAGAAAGAGAGCAATATGAAGAAAGGTTCAAGATCAAGCAAGTCACATTATGCATCATCAAATGTGTCAGTGAGTGCTCATATGTTGTCCAATGCCTGATTAAAAAAAAACTATGGTGGGTTTATTAAAGGAGATGATGATAATGGAGAGATGCATCCTTCATCCATATGATCCACTCATCAATGTCTCTCTGGCTTCCTGTGTGGCAGGGAAATGACAGGAGAGCCGAGGAGAGCGTGGCAGAGTGATAGACTTGGCTGTGCAATAAAATGGAGGACAAGGAGGTTGATTGTCATCTCCATATCACGTACTTAGCAGCGGCACTGAATTGAAATTGAAATTGTGTTCCTGAGTGTATAGCACTGCTGGCCCTTTTGATTTCTCTGTTAAACTGTTCAGAGAGGAGGGGCAGGCACACACACACACACACACACACACAAGAGTATGCTGGTAAGGCTGCCACCATCACATTTCAGCATAAGTAGGTTGATAATAGCAAAGGCTGGCCAGTGAGTCTTTAATCAGATCAAAACCTCCCTTCTTTTAGAGCTCAAGTCCCTAAAAAGGGAGACAGAGAGAGAGAAACAGAGAGGGTGGGATAGAGAGATTTATAAATAACAAAACTGGGCTCTTAGCATAATCCTAGCACAGCAAAGATTCAAAATCCATTAAAAACCAGGAAAACTCTTCATAGGACACAAAAGAAGTGAAAGAAAGACTGGAGGGTTAGATGACAACTCTGCCACGATCGGCTCCGAACACAAGACTGGAGCTTTCTTCTGTTTTCATGAGGAATGGAGGGCAGCATGTGGTCGGAGATGCTCTTTCCCTGGCAGACAAGTGTTCAAGAGCCAGATGAGAGTTTAAAAATGAATACATAGTTCACCTACAAAAATACAATTTGGTTTAACCACCCTCTTGTCATTGTCAACATGTATGGCTTTCTCTTTTAGAACACAAAAAAAGATGGTCACACTTTACAAAGAGTTTCCATTTGTTAACTGAAAAATACTCCTAAAGTATGTATTATTCTTAGTTAATGTTCTTTTCAACATTTACTAATGCATGATTAAAATCAAAAGTTGTATCTGTTAATATTACTTAATGGACCTGAGCTACAATGAACATATTTTTAATAACAAATGTTAACAAAGATAAATAAATATGGTAACAACTGTATTGGTCATTTTTAGTTAATGCATTGACTGTCGTCAACTAATTGGACATTATTGTAAAGTGTTACCACAGAGATATTTTGAAGAATACATTTGACTGTAGCCTTTTTTCTCTCTCTCTCTCTCTCTCTCTGTTTTTTTTTGTTGTTGTTGTTGTTGTTGTTGCTGTTGTTGTTGTTGTTGTTGTTGTTTTTGAGTTTGGAAAGAAATCAGAATGAGTAAATGAAGACCAAATTTTAACTATTGGACAAACTGTATATTTAAAGGAACATTTTATCTAAAAATGAAAACTTACATAATTATTTACACACCCGTGTGTCTTTCCAAACCAATATGATACAAATCCATATAATAACTTTGCTTGAAGAGCAGTTGCCATTCAGAAAAGCACACATATTATTTGAAGAAATCATAGGACTTCAAAGGACATTGTACACAGAGCAAGTCTTACTGACTACTTTTAAAATACTACCTTTTTGATGACTTTGAATAATAAAAATTATGATTTAGGTTAGTTGATTTATTTTAGTTTTCTTTTGCAGTGTTTTATGTAATTATTTTGTTCTCTCTCTGTACAACACTTTGGTAGTTTTGGAAGTGCTTCATAAATAAAGATTAAGTTGAGTTTTATCAGCCTATTAAAACAACTCATTGCTTGAACAACATGATTTCTGCGAACAGTAAAAACTAGGCTAATACACCCGTGCATAATTGCAGTGTTATCTGACATTAACTTTATATTCTGCCCTCAGGCTCCTGCATAAGTTGCTTTTCCTTGCATCAGTGAGCCTGTTATATTATTAATACATATTAAAACAACTTACCAATACCTACATGAAAGTATTAAACTGTTACTCTAACATATTAAATAATTAACTATGCCAACAGTCTGGATCGTGCCACAATAAGATAAAGAAAACGTGTCATGGTCTGTTACATGAAGCCGGTTTCTGTGGCTACCCCGGTAAGTTTGAGTTTAGTCTGAGCAAACTCTTGTTTATCAGTCTCAAGAAAGTGGACCAGGTTTTTTGCTGGTCTTCATTACTCTGGTAACTCACGCTACATGGCTACTCTGGAGAAAGTTTGATTCTGTGTTAGAGATTGCAAACCAAAATTCAATCTGTTTTGAGTAAAGTGACGTAGTCTAGAGCAAAAATTTTACATTGTTCATTTTTCAAATACTCCACAATTTGTTTTAGAAAACTGTTGAGATTATAACCATTTTACTATATTTACTACACCTTAGGTAATTCCACATTGAAATGCTAAAAGGACCCAGATAATATTGCTGGCACCTTCTCGAAGTAGTTAAAGATATGATTCTCGTTTACTTTGGACCAGTGGTGAGTTGAAAGTGCCTGCAGTATAAAACCACATATTCAGCCAGTTTAATTAGAGTAAATGACTATTTCCTCTGATTTGTGTCTCTGTGTGTACCGCAATAAGCGTGGACAAATAAAAGAAACCCAGAAAATAATCTTGAGGAGGTCAGACACAAGACTGTAGCCAAGTAATCTCAAGGCTACAGGAGCATCTCCAGAGGCGTTGATGTTCCGGTTTCCATTGTACATAATGTTGTGAAGAAGTTTAAAACTAAATTAAGCTTTCAAAGAAAACAAGACCTTCCCTACAGCCGGACATGGAGGCTTTGCTGCCTTGAACATGTGCATGGTGAATCCCAATGTGTTTTGTAACACAACGTTGGATGCAGTGTCAGAAAGCAGAGACGTCATCGAAGGTCATGGGACTTCCAGCAGGACAATGACCCCAAACACACTTCAAAAAGCACCCAACAATGGTTCAAGACAAACACTGGACTGTTCTGCAGCAATGAGTCCAGATCTAAAACCCAAATCCGACAGCAGTTATGAGAAAACACTCTTCTAAGATGGGAGAACTGAAGCAGTTTGCACAAGAGGGGTGAGAAAAACAGCCTGTAAGGAGGTGCAAGAAGCTCTCCGATGTTAAAGGTAGTGCTTGAATGCAGTTATTTTAACCAAAGACTGTGCTACCAAATATTAAGTATAGGGGCCCTATTTTAAGGATCTAAGTGCATGGTTTAAAGCGCATGTGCAAGTGCACTTACGGTGAGTCCGAATCCACTTTTACTAGTTTAACGATGGGGAAAATGGTCGGCATGGTCTAAAAGGGTCATCCCTATTCTCTTAATGAGTAATGGGTGTGTTTTGGGGCGTAACGTGCAATAAACCAATCAGAGTCTCATCTCCCATTCCCTTTAAAAGCCAGTTGTGCCTGTGCCATGGTGGATTCGCTATTTACATGACGGAATTTGCAAGCGGAAAGACTGAACGCTTCTCCTGAGAGGATCTAGATGTGCACGTGTGCGAGGTTAAAGCTCACAAGCAGACCATCTATGGGACAAAGTACACGCGCGTTGTGGACCCGCCTATAGGCACATATTACTAACACGCTCTTTAAATAAATAAAAAAATACTGCACCATTGACTTTAGGCCAGGTTTCAGTTGGTCAATGGCTCAGTTTATTTCAGTGCCTCAAAATAGCAACGCACCAACAATGCGCCTGAACACACCTGGTTTTCAGACCAGCAGCCCATGGGCGCACAGATGGGCGCAAATACATCTGCTATTTAAACAATGTGGCGCAGAACGTGAAAATGAAAACTGCGTCGGGGATGAAACTAGCAAAACACACTCGCGTCGTGCCTGGAGCTGCATTGCCCCGGGTGTATGATAGGGCCCTAGGGTGTCAAGTGCAAAATTAAAGCAGTTCACAGTGAAAGAAAATCGGCCAGATTTGTAATTACATCGCCTTACTTATTTATTATATTAATTTTACATGATTATATATTACTTATATTATGCAATTGATGCATTACACACATAAGCAATTATATTTTGGTAAAAAAAAAAAAAAGGTTTTCATTGAAATTATTACAAATATACATATAAATGCTTTATGATTATATTCAATTATAAATACATATAAATAAAGCTTTAATTAATTTATTATCTAAATAAATTCAGTTGATGTACTTGCATTGATATAGTCAGATATTTTCTTTCTCAAACCTTCACTGCAGCAGTGGTGTTTCTTCCTGCCTTTTAAATGTGTTCATTTATTTATTTATTTATAGTAGAATGATTTTCTTAATCTTCAGCAGAGAAGTGAATCAAACTGACGCTCTGCATGTTTCATGTGATTGGATGTTCGCTTCAGATGTCACACACTCCAGAGTTAATCAAAAACCCTGAATAAAACCCTAAGGTGACAGAGAACATTTATAGCGAGCATAGTGATGCTGCTGAAACCGGGTTGAATATGTTTGGTTTGGTCAACTCCAAACCCACTCTGAAACTCACATTTGTTCAACTAGCTTTACGCAACAGGACTCAGATTACGGGTATGTGACTGTGTAAGTGATCGTTGGCTTTAGATAACACAAAAGGAAATATTTTAAAGAATGTTCTCACTGCTCCTTTCCATAAAGCAAAACTTTGAGGGAACTGGGGCTGTCGAGCAAAAAAAAAAAAAAAATGATGCTTTCAATGATTTGCGTCCAATTTGACAAAACGCACTGTGAGGCAACAGGTTTGACAATAAGTAAGCTTGAATGAGAGTTGAGCATTAGGCTGTCCTACAAAGGCCAACACATTAACTACACCAGCGCTGAAATGAAGAAAATGGCTCTGACTGAAGTTGCACCCATCTGTCACAGGATCATAGTTGCACCTGATTTGAAACTTGATTTCACTCAACCCAAATTTTGAAAAAATGTGTAGTTTTAGTGTTTCTTCTGTACTGAAGACTTAATTTTTAGTTGACCTTTTTGGAGCTTTTATGCTGTATGAACATAACATTTTATGCTGTATAAGAACATAATTTGTTAGTCATATGTGTTTGGAATGACATGACGGAGAATAAATAATACTTTGGAATAAATATTCCTTAAGTTAGTGTGAATAATGGGTGACAGGTAACTAATAAGGGTGACTAGCAATTTCAATTATTTTTCACTGATAAATATTTAGCTATTTCCTGTTATCCAGAACAAACTCTTCCTAAAATACCATATCAAATTCTTTAACGAATTCGAATTCCATTGTATAACTTGAATAGTGTGAAAACAAACCACAAGGGAATTGAGCAATGGGAGTCAAAATTAGTTTCATATTAAAACAACTTACAATACAAGATGGTACAAAATGCATAAATCCTTCAACCTTGATATTTGGTTAAAAACTTTTTTTTTTATGAAGATAACTGATTTTCCAATTTTTTGTTAAGAACTATCATTAGGAGAATATAAAACTGATCAAATAATTATTTGGGATTTGAATACAGTCACAAAAGGAACTGATAGATTACACTTTCACTTTGTGCCTCAGACCATTCTCAACGAAAACATTTATTTTCAAAGCCACAATTTTGAATAAAATAAAGACTTTTGGTTGAAAGGAAGAAGATAATCTATAGCAGGAGAAAGACAGTGGGTGGACACAGAAATCCAGTACTCTCTTTACATCCTCACTCAATTTTATTGAAATAATCACAATGAAATCAATAAGTTTCTGTATGGAATGACAATTTGTTTCCAGACTTGCAGTTTTTTTCTTCTTCTGAGGCAGAGCTCAGTTGGTTAGAGCACAATGAGCAGGGCAGGAGGTATTGAAATGGCTCATGGAGATATTCTTGCTGCCAACACTGCAATTGGACAATGCCATGGCATCTGTCATGGCAGCATGTAAAAAGATGGTGCTGGCACCGCATACAAACAGTATCAAAGAGGAATTGAGAAGGAGGGAGAAACAAGCACTTCATTTGCAAACGGCACCCATGCACTTAGACACTGGAGTTAACAAGGTAATCAGCTTCATCACATTACTGAATAATATAGACATCTGTCCACCGAGTTTCTACAGCAATGTGACATCTCCAACCTGACACACACAGTGTTAAGAAAAACACAAGGCTGTACACCTATTTTCTAAAACATCTGTTCTATCTCCCATCTTTTACTCTCTAAAATCCCGGATCATAAAGCCGTAGCATAGTCAAGAATATAAAGCTCAAAAACGTCAAACCAAATATAGTTATTCTCATTAGTACGCTTGCAACACAGATGAACTGTAGTATTTGATGGAACAATTGTTTATTGCAAGGGTAAGGAGAGTCTGAAGGCACAAAGTGAAGCATTAATTCTGTCATGATAACTCTCGGGAGATTGGTACGGTAATAGAGATTGGCATGGTAATGGATATGGCAATGTTAATGTATTTGGTCTTGGCGGATTTGATCTGCTACACTGCTGCTGCTCCAGAGCAAGCACTTCAGAGACTCGCCACTGCTAATACATTCACAGACATTGCTGTGAATGTAACATACAATGTAGCATACATTAGATACAGGTTGGGGAAGGAGGAGGGTTTCTGAAAGCGCGCTGCATACTGCTAACAGCGACACACCGGTATTTGTTTGAATGTTGAGCCGCAGCTCAATGGACGTTGATGCAATAGCAACCAATTAGCTGTGCCATGTAGATAATGGTGTGATCGCTACCAAATGAGTTAAAGACCTATCAGCCTGTGCCATCTAGAGTTTCATGCCAGAACTAGGTCATTATTTTTGTTGTATATTATTATTTTAATTATAATTATAGTGTTGTCAAAAGAACAGGCACCAGTACCAAATTTTAAAAATGTAATGATATTTCTTTCTGCAGTACCGATAGTATTGAGTACCGACTCCTCTTGGTACTCACTGTTAGGCAGCAGCTTTCAAAACAGATGAATTATAGTGCTCGCTCTGTGAAGAGCATCAAAGGTTTCTATTTACAGCAGGATTTTTGAAGCATTGTAGACAATGTTAAGTGCGTGAACACTATGGCCAATCAGACGTGTTTACGCAAGTCAGAATCCACTCAATACCTCTCGAAATACCAGAATTCTGTTCAGTGCGAACTCATTGGCTGTTGATAAGGGTGTGACGAGATCTCGTCCCATGAGAATTCGCAATAATAAAATGTGACGATATTTCTCATCAAGATGAAAAGCTGTCTTGCGATATCAGTGTGACTGTGTTGAGCAAAACCTTTTACAGTGCTTGCATTATATAGTTCTGTCTTTTGCTGAATATGATAATGCTGCACGATATACACACACCTAAATCAAAAACACAAATTCTGAAGCTGTTCTGTTAATAAAAATAAAATAAAAACTTGTTTCTAATAAGTAACTAGATAAGAACATTTGGGGTGTGAGTGTGTGCAATTTACGTTGTAGAACAAAATGTCCAAGTATCGTCAACTTATGTTTACCACAGACCTTACTCCTACACTGTATAAACCCATATGAAAATCTTGAGGGAACCACTGGCGAATTAGGCCACATTCACACAGCAACAGAATACATTTGTGAGTCCAGTATTTGAGTCCTTACAGTTACGTTCACGCACAGATCAATTATTTATGGGAGTGTCAATCGCATTCTATAACCAGACTCATACCTGTACATTTTCAGCACTTACAACCACATTCTCAGAAAACATGCGCTGTGTGAAACAGAACTGGACTGGACAGCTTCCAGTGCGAGAGATCCGATCTGATATCAATAAATTCAATTACATTTTTTTTTGTAAATAAATTCAATATTTAAATAGTTATAACAGTTTTTGCTCTGGAACCGAAATTTGTACAGAGAACCGTGAAATTGTACTGTTATTTGTACCACCTACTGAAAACACTGACAGGAAAAACAATGAGGTTGGTGCTACGGCCTAGCGTGTAGTGCATGTACTCCACCACACTGAGCAACTCATGCCACTCATTAAGCCATACACTAGGGAATTTAGATGGCATTAATACAGGAAGATGCCCTATTACTCAATTATCTCTGCTCTATTTCTATAAATATGTATACTAATGTACTACATGAATACACATAATGCATTAACCTAGTGATTATTTTCTCTCTTTCTCTCCTTCTGCCTCTCTCTTCCCATCTGTCTGATGTGACTGGCTGGCTGGAGGTAAACAGTGCTGCTAGCTTCCTATTAGAATAATCAATATGACACCTCTCTTGTTTTGGGCCTAAAACCGGATTTGCGCGCAGAGATTTGTATGTGTAAGGCCAGCTCTCAGTCATGGCCCTCTTTTAACCTTAACTAGATTAGAGCGATTATCCGTATGAGCTCCCACCACTGTACAGACTGGATAAGTGGTCACAAAGCCGTCTTTGTCAGGGACCAAGCACTGGGCAGAGGGGCGCTGGCCACCCGTGGGTTATCAGAGCTGGACTCTCGATTCTTATTCATATCTGAGCCCACCTTTATGAATATCTCTCCGCTGTCCCCTGCTTGAAGGGACAGTAAGACCCCTATTCTCTCTTTCCTCAGGATGGGGGGGAAAAAATCCAATCTGGCCTCAAGCGCTATGCTGCCATGTGGCGTCTGCTCTTTGGGGTTTGCTCTGTGACTTCATGTGGAAGGCTGAGAGGTGTTTCTTTGGTGATGCAAAGAGAGCTACAGAACAATATGGGCTACTGATCCCATACAGGCTAAAATTACAAAGGAAAAAGCCTGCATAAATAAAAGGACGTGTTTATAATCTACAATGGAAAATCATCAAATACCCTCTAGAGTAGATGTTTAATAGATCAGTTTGTCACATAAAAAGGTCTATGCTAAAGACAATCTGTGTTGAATGCAGTGACCAAAAAATGTCCTGTCACAGTTTCATAATGAAGCGAAAATATTTTTTGCATACAATTAATAATATTTTAAAAAAATATTGTGATATGGCTTAGTGCGATAATCAAATCGCAAAAGACTGTGACTTAATTACACAAGTAATTATAGTCTGTTGCGGTGTGTGTTTCAGAGCGCTGCGCAGAACCGTGTTCATTTGCATGTGTACAGCTGGTGATCTGGTGTTTTCTCGGTTCATACTAAACATTGCAAACTGAATCTCTGCATGTGTTGCGAGTTTAACATGCATATGAGGACGCAACTTACGCCAGGTTCATTTTCACATTCACATAATCTCCATTATTTTTTGTGGATAAAAGTTTACAGTATTTCACTAAATTTGTAATGAGAAGTGATTATAAACCATGAAGTAAACACATAAACTTAAAAGTTTTTTATGTTAAAATACATGCTCTTAACCCAGTTTATTGTTCATCGACTACTATTAGTATGCTATTCATGGGTTTATCTCCCCCAGAAGTGTAAACATTGAGCACCCCAGGCACCATCTAAACATTGAGACCGGTCCGCTCAGATCGCTCAATCTCTTTCCAGAGTTTGGTGCGTGGCTACGTCGTCTCCGTGTGTCGGCTATATCAACATTCAAGAGAATATAATTCTAACGTTAGTCGTTGTCTAGGACATCTCTCCTCTAGCTAACTTCCCTCTTCATGCTTCTCTCTCCTCCACACCCCCCTTCATGTGCACGCACACTAACCCCCCAACACCCACCCCCAAATCATTCTTGTCGGTTATTGGCTGTAACACAGTTTGTTATGTTTCGTGGTCCAGGCTGGGCCAGTTTGTTTTTGTTGCCGTTTGTGGAGCCTGGGCTGTCTACAGAGACCGCGTTTTACAGTGTGTTCAGGGGACAGACAGCTAGCGGATAGTGAGGAGATGTTTGCTGGATGTGACAAAAACATTTTCGGCCTAAACAATGCGTGACATCGCTTAAAGCACCTTTAAGCAGCGATTCTCAACCAGGGCCCACAAGGGAGATTCAGTCTTAACAAAAAAAAACCATTCAGCTAAAAAAAATCAACATGCAAAGATGAAATCATATTTCTTAATGTAATTTGTTCCCTTTAACAACTACCATTTATTTATTTTTTGTCTTAGCTCTTGGACAACTTGTACTATAGGAGGGAATTTGAAAAGTGTGATATGTTTCCAGGTCAAAACAATTAAAAACGAAGCAAAAGTCTTTTTTTTTTTTCATACGTCATTTACATTTTTAAGGAATTTACATGCATTTGTGTCAAGCTATATAATATTGTACTGGGTAAAAAATGCTATTTGTGATTTAAAAATAATTTAAAAAAAAACCTGTAATCACAAACTAGAAAAGTTGTGTAAATTCACTGGTAATAAACAGTGTAAACCATGAAGAACACTGAGTTACTTCAATTATTAAATTTGTTCATTATAATAACAATTGAGCAGTTTTGTTATTATAGCAAAACTATCAGAAATATCTTCAAATATTGTCTTTGGACAGTGGGGTCATTGAAATCAAACGGGTTGAGAGCCAGTCTAAAAAGAATCCTGTGGGAAACACTGTAATCACACTGAATGAAAACATGAAAACACACCCAAAAAACACAATCATGATAAAAGTGTGCGTTGCTTTTTTAATTCACCTCTAATAAGCCTTTCAAAGGTCTACATTGGGCAGTTTGGTGAAAATAGCAAACTGACTAATGGGGAAGTCATAACAATCTCTTGTCCATAATTCATCAACTTGATTCATTTCGGTCTGAATGGTAAACATGGCACCCACACACTTCCCTGCCCGTGTGTACAGCTGCAAATTAAACAGCTTTCAAACACTCTTACATTTTCAAAGCTGTAACACAGTGAGTGATGTCAACAATCTGTCTATCTCTAAAGAAACGTACACTCGCGCCACAAGAGAAGTACAAGAGAACCAGCCGAGCTGTTTACATAACGCATGATTAAACAGTATAAGGCAAATCAAAACTATATGGATCTCAATATCTCATATCAATCAAATTGCACACAATCAGACTAGGAGAAAGTCAAAACGAGGCGTTGTGGGAGGAAAATCTGACAGATGAGAACAACTGTCCCATTATTGCTAGTTTGCTATACAGTTAAAACCCATAAATAATAATGCAAAAAAAAAAAAAAAAAGATGCAACAGAGACAGCTTGCTATTTTTCTCAATTTGATTAGCTGTGGATATACATTGATTCTGATCTGGTCCATGTTTATTAAAAGAGTAAGAACACTTATTTGTTAGAGCATCTATTGATTAAGTACTTGTCATAATACTGGAATTCCTATGAGCACGCACAGCTTCAGTGAAATGAAATCCGTTAGACACAGAATGTTCATGCTCAGTTTCACAATCATCACAGATAATAATCTTTGTGTTTGGATCAGATGCAAGCAAGACGATGTAAACTCTTCAGAAGCTCGCGGGTCATTGAGCGCCATTAAAGCGCTAGGAAGTGCATTTGGTAATGAGATATTTTGTTTCTACGAACTGTGGTACAAGTCAAAATTTGTGATCGACCAATTTCGTTTTTTTGATCGCCAATGCTAATATCTTAGAAAGCAGATGGCAATTTCTGTAATCCTATTAAAATATTTTTCACAAATATAAATATATTTTTTAAAATATCAATACAAAGGAAGTTAGCGCTGTGACCTAAAAAATTTTTAATTATTTATTTTTTTAATAAAGACATACAATTCACATGGACATGCAGGTTTTATCTAGCCAAACCATCGGTTATTTGTGGTTAAAAAGTAAATAAATGTTTATTTTTTTAGAAAAGGACCAATATTTTTGTCTAGATGAGACTCTTATTCCTCGGCTGGGATCGTGTAGAGACTTTGAAGGCGCACTGAAACTGCAATTTGGACCTTCAATCCGTTGGATCCCATTGAAGTCCACTGTATGGAGAAAAATTCTGGAATGTTTCCCTCAAAAACCTTAATTTCTTTTCAACTGAAGAAAGAAAGACATGAATATATTGAATGACGTGGGGGTAAGTATCAGGAAATTTTAATTCTGAAGTGAACTACTCAAAAGTCAAATGACTGTTGACTAAGGTGGAGCGAACTGACGTGAAGTGTTATTTCGCTGTCTTATGGAAGGTGTTTGAGAGAGAGAGAGAGAGAGAGAGAGAGAGAGAGAGAGAGAGAGAGAGAGAGAGAGAGAGAGAGAGAGAAAGAGAGAGAGAGCATGTGACAAGGGACAGTGAAATAAACACACACTGTAGCTAAACGGGGAAGTGGATGTGTTGACAAGCACATTTCCATAACGCTCCTAAATCCAGAAAGAGGTCTGTCATGTCGGGATCTCATAAGCAGCTGTTCCGGTTCTAATCAGTCCTCCCTCTGTCTGTCTGGCCCATAAAACAGCGCAAACACATTACAGGCCCATCAGGCTCAGCTCAGCGTGTGCGCGTCCCTGCGAAACGCCCGTAAAAGAGGGCCGTAGTGAGGCACTACTGATTAGATATGAGTTTGTTGTGGATGGCGACTGCACCGCTCAGCATGAGCAGATCACTTTAATTGGATTGTGGGATTTCATTTGGTTTTGCCTGAGCGCCGTCATCACGCTCCAGGGCTGGATCTCTGTGTGTGTGAGTGACTGCGATTGTGCTTATGATTAAACTAAACTAATAAACCCCTACAAGGCAGTAAAACAAGAATTGTGAACATAATCAGAAAATGCTTAACATGTTAAAAGCTTGGCAACCTTTGACAACATGTGCCCGTCCTACAGCCCAGAAGCTCCAGGCATGTGTGTGTGTGTGATTTAACCACCTCCTAATGGTTAACCAGATTACAGAGGCCAGTAAGTGGATTGTTCCAGCTTTCTTTTGCTCACATGGGGTGTTTCCATTGTGATTAGCAGTGGCCAGAGCAGTCCTTACACACACACACACACACGCACAATGTCCACCCCCATATCAAACACACTAAACATCTGAAGACGGGAAATTTCAAGATTTGTAAATGCAACAATCGAAACTCAACAATGAAAAGTCTATTTTAAAAAGATAGCAGCATAATTCTAAGTCAGCATCACGTACATTTAAATAAATCTAATTAAAAAAAGTATAACCTTTTTATGGTTTTTAGAGCAATTGCGTCAATAACTTATAACAAGCTAATGTCGACAAAAAATTGTGAGTACAGATGGTGCTCGACCAGAATTATTATTTTGCTGCCAAAGTTATCGGCGCTGTTTCTGTGACAAATGCATTTGCAGCTTTTGACCGCTAAGTGGCGCTATATCAAAGTGCTTCTTCGCAAGTAGCGCTCAACCTTGGTCAACCCAAGATTTGATGGTTACCAGTGTTATTTTTTTATTTAGTTTTAGTCTTAGTCCTGTGTCAAATGTACCTTTTAGTTTTTATCATATTTAGTCAACCTTGTTCTGATTTTGTTTAGTTTTAGTCAATGAAAACTCGTCATGCTGCAAAATGGTTAAACTGATAATGATTATTTTGATCAAAATTATAAACGCAATGTATGTTGTCATTTCATCAGAATTATTGAACATCTTTCACCTAGAAGCACAAACTCATACGCATGGTTTACTTGACTGACTTTAGAAACTTCTCTCTGAAATTAAAACAGTGAAATTCCTAATAGTGATTCCATTAATTCCATGTTACAGTTTTTCTATTACTAACAACAGTAAAAAGGCTTTGTATTGTCACACAGAGCTGCGTAAGTGCATTTATTCAGCAATCGTCGAGATCCATGTTTGGATTTATTACAGTTCATCACAGAATGTTTGATGGCAGATTTAGTCAGAGCAAACAGTGCAAGCGGCTCGTGAAAGTACACAGACTGACTGAATGACACTTTCATTTAAGTAGAATATGAACTCCAGCTTACGTGTTTGTCAGATCATTGGCGCTTCTTCCGCAGTGTGGAGAGAGTGCGTGTGCAACACTGCCAGAGATTGAGTAAAACACCAGGCAGAAAACGGATCATTTTAAGAGAAAAGTTCTGATTGGGGGATTTAAACTCTTGACATCTGGCAACCACAAACATGACAGATCGTAGAAGAGGCTGTAATATTTTATCTTCTTTTTTTTTTCGACAAAAATAAATAAAGATTTTGGTAAAGTTTTTATGTTTTAACTACATTTTAGTATGATTTTATGTTTTTAAATTTAAATGTTTTAATTTATTTAACGATATTACTTGTTGATATAGTCACAGTTATCGTCTAAAGATGTTTAATGATGTTTAATGGTGTCGTCTCGTCATCGTCAAAAAGCTAGTCGACAAACATTTTCCGTCAGTTATCGTTAACGAAATGAACTAATGGTTACAGTCATCTATAATCTAATCTGTGCATCTCTGTTATGTGCATCTCAGCACCAGCATCCAAATCTAAAAGACTTGACAGACTTAAGCTCTGCAAATCAATAACAATGCATACATTCCAAATGTCATTTGCTAAATTATATTGACTATGTACTATTTTTACTATACTAACTGTTTCATAGTACTATATAATGCGCATGCACACACACACACACACACACACACTAACCTAACCCTAACAGAAAACTTTCTGCATATTACAATAACAATAATAAACATATACAAATTAGGACATGATCCCTAAAAGAAGAATCATCTGTCAGGGTGCAAATTTGTCATAAATAGGCAAACACACACACACACACACACCACAATAACCAATTTAGCCTTAAAAGGCAGTAAGATCGCTTTACAATGTGTTGTCTTTTTCAATAAATGTTGCATGAAAACACATTGTGCTGGGTGTGGAGAAGCCTGCTGTCATCCTAGAGGTCTGATAAATCTTTCATGAAAACAACACCACACGTGGGTCTGTAAGCCCCCCGCTACGCCGCTTTCCCCTTTGATCCTCACACACATACGTCCCGCAACGTGGATGCAAATCACTCATGAACCACTTCAAATGTGTCTGTGTCAGAGTGCATACAGCAGGTTAACAAACCACAACATGCTAAAAAAAAATCCAGGGAAAAAATGAAAAGGCTATTTGAGGAGAAAAGCCAACATGAAGCACCAGGGAAGTGCTTTTAATGTGCATATGTCCCTGAGCGCAGCACAACAGTCTCTAAACCGTAAGAGTGATTGATGGGTCCGTGATTCACACACACACACACATTCTGCATTAGCCTAATCATATTATCATAATCCTCATTAGTCATGTAGTTTTCACAACATTATACTGTAGTCATTATATTGATTATCAGCTCTTTATGCTAATAAAAACACCTAGATATCATCTGCATCCCTCTCCATATAACACACAGACATAATCCTCGCTCACTTTCTGCATACAATTTATTAACAATTTAAAGAAAAGTTATTAAACTGAGCATTTAGTTGCTGTATTGTCTAACTGGTGCATAAAACAGCAACAATTAATAACTCATTCTGAAATGGTTCTCAGCTTTTGAATGTGTACGTGACACGCGGTTCCCTAATGCAGAAAAAATATTGTAAAGTAAGTTCTATTGATCAGCATTAATAAGAATGATTATAATAGCAAGGAAAATGATCAACAATTATGATTTTTGTCATAATTCAACAGCACTAGATAATAGAGGTTCATGGCCAAGTAAATATATATATATGATAGTTATCAAATATGTATATATATATATATATATGTTGGGCATATTTGCACATACAGCAGGTGATCATGATTAAAATGACCCAGTTATTGACCAGATATATATATATATATCATGATCACCTGCTGTATGTGCAAATATGCCCAACATAAAAAGTGTAGGGGAAAGTTACTTGTCAAAGTAATGTGTTACCATATTGCGTTGCTCCCTAAAAAAGAAACTACTAGGCTAGGCTAGGCAATTTTTATGGAAAGCAATGTTACACAATACTTTTGCTTTTTTTCTCACCTGGGGTCTCATTTATAAAATTGTACGTAGATTTCATCCCAGTAAAACCCAGTCAGCGAAATCCGAAATCCCAGTCTCCTCCGCAAATTTTTACAAATCATAACGCCATCTGCATATCATTTCCATATGTATATCCCCATCCACGGAATACTGTATTTAAAGGTTAGCTAAGACATTAGGAAAATATGAGATACAGACTATAAACGCAATTTGTGCCATCACATTACATTGCCAAACATCATTTAATATCCTCGTTTTGTTTTCAAATAAATATAGTCTATCAAAAATTTTATAAAATACTTTTCAAAGAAGAGTTATTCTCAATCTTTCCCACTGGCCAAACAGTGGCTATTTTTAATTGTTTTAAACAAACCAAATGTATACAATTTTGCCTATAAGGTAAACATATGTTTTAGGATGTTTATATAGTATATCTTTAATGGAAATAGATAGGCCTAATTTTTTATTTTTTTTTCAGTGTTAAAGTAATTGTCTTACTCAGCGCATCACTGAAACAAAGCATTTTCACAAACATGGAAATCTTACTGTTTTGCCTTTAAATTCTATCCTTCAAATACAATGTTTGTTTGTTTGTTTTTTCTATAATGTTGGGAGAATCCCAGAAGGAGTTATCATTAGGCTACTGTCTGTCTGCACACAACATCAACAGCGCGCAGCAGTGGTTGTACAGTACTGTCTCATCTGACCTTTTCAAACCAGCTAATGGACCACTCTACCACAGAATGAAACTGCGCATCATTGATCATTGTTCTCGCCAGAAATATTTTCTCAGAACATGAGTTATAATAAGGGAATTATCACGCTCCTAGCACTCCTCACTGTCATTAAAACATAGTGTGCCACAGGAAAAGTGTTCAAAAACATTTATATCTAAATTCATATAATTTTTGTTTAACTTCTGGATAAGGACTTTGTCATTTGAGTGCTTTCCTCCATCAAAGAGAGTGCAATATATTAATCTAAATGTGTATATCAGATGTAAAACAGTTGAAATCATTCTGTTTACTTCATTACTTCGCTTACTCCAGTAAAAGAGTGCGTACACATGGTCTAGAGTGTAAAGTTCATTTTTTATAAACTCCAATATGTGCATGGAAAATTGTGTACGCACATTTCAATGACTTGTTTGTGTGTACACAACGTTTATACATCAGGCCCCAGGGCTGGGCTTGTTTGCTTGTTTGTTTTTAACAAAAAAAAAAACTTTTGGCAAAAATAAAGAGCCTTTCCCACCAAGAGTGAAATGAATACGCCTCAGGATGAAGGAAATGCAAATTCACGCCTGTACAGTAGAGGGCACAGCTCAAACAAACCTTTAACTGCTATGCCAGATCACAGAAGAAAAGGCTATTCTTCTGCAGTCCAGAATCCCTCTATTCGGAAGAATAGAAAACAAGTGTGATGTTTATCCTAAGTCATTTTTGCTCATATGGTTGAACTGAATCATCGAAGGTAAACAGCATTAGTTAATAAAGTCAGATTAAAAAGTATATTTGTGTTATTTAACATATTTAATTATTGCAGGTTTACGCCACATTCCGAGTTTGCATTTTACTGTTTTATTCATTTTGAGCTGTTTTTGTGCAAGTGCAAGTAAATGCAGTTTAGGTTTAACTTTTTTGTTTTTGCGTCTTTTTTTTTTCACAGCACCCACATCGCTTCTGCACTTACTCCTGATTTCTCTAAAAAGAGGGACAGGAGAGCTGTCAATCCATAAATGGGAAAGCAAAGTAACTTGCATTACTTATTTAAAATAAATATTTTGTCATAAATTGAAAGGTAATGCGTTACTTTACCCATTACTTGGAAAAAAAGTAATCTGATTACATAACTTGTGTTACTTGTAATGTGTTACCCCAACACTGAACATAAACATAATTTCACAATAGACGATCATCATTACAATGAGCACAAAAACAAAATAACATGGTGAAAAGACTGATTTTTTTTAAATAAAAAAATTATGAAAATGATAAAAATATGAACAATTGAAGAAAAAAAAATGTTGTGCTTATATAATTTACATTTTTCTTTTCCTTTCTAGAAACCAACATTAGATGATGCAAGAAAAAATACTATTGTAATAATACAATTGTACTTTATAATAAAAAATTATATTTAATAATTATAATAATTTAATTTTACACTTCAAGTTACAATAGTATAGATCTTATGTTTTAAAATCCTCAAGCTTTTATTTTGGAGGAAAACTGCAGAAAGTCTCTGTTTAGTTGACAACAGGTTTATAAATGTTTTGTTTCAAATCTGTCCATAAAAATGTTGGAAATGACGGGTATGTGAAAATAAAGGGATTCTGGCACTAAAAAGTCATTTTTATGGACAGTGCAAACTGTGCCTCTGCGAAACACTGAAAACACCGGATCATAAGCTGCACTCACGTAAACGAACACAGTGAAATGCTTCACTCTGAAACACGCAGCGCAGCTTGCAAACCACCGTTTGGGAAACCCTGCAGTAGACTATTAAAATAAAGAAATATTTAAAAACAGGTGCCGTTATATAACCTATATACAGCCATTTTACTATTATTTTTTTACATTTATTTTATTAAACTGCATTGAAAATTTGTAATATTTTTAAAATAAGAGAAATCACTGCCTATACAAAGAATGTGGTTTCCCTTCATCCGCAGAACAAAACAAATATCTAAAAAACATTTAACTTGCAATGTAACTTACAAAATAAAAGAAACAACATCAAGATGTGTAAAATTGCAAAAGTAAGGATGAATGATGTTTGACAGGTAACACAGCATAACTGCATACACAGACAGAAGTTTCCATCAGCCGTTACAGCACTCACACAACAGGCAAACTCTGCTCTCCTGTAGACAGCAGCGCAACTGGCATCTTCAGCTTTTAATGCTTTTGTGTTTAGCAGCTGCTAAGAAACATCCTAGCAACCACCTAGAACACCACAGAAACCACATAGCAACACCCTGGGCAACTGTCCAGGACTCCCTGGCAGCACTGCAACTATCCTGGCTACCCAACAATCGCTTTGTCAAGCCAACATATTAGCGTGTCTACTGTATTGTTACACATGTGCTGGAACCCTATTGCAATTATACTAATAAAAAATAAATAGCCTAAATCACAATTGCCAAGTGCAAAGCAACAATTTACTTAAGGACAGTCTGTTTCACAAAGTCACATTTTTATTGGCACCTTTGACACACAAATGTCCCACGCCATGATGAATGCAGCTCTGCTGAGCAGGCTAAAGATATGATGACATTGGGCTTGGTCGTAGTTAGTTGATTATTTCACTGTATTGTTATTGTTTGTCACCAGTTACTGTTCAGGCTAACTTACCATAAAATTATGCATCTGTTAAATGGGTTGCAATGAGTGTGTTACATTAGTGAAGAAGTTGCAATGAGCTTTTGTTTTATAGTAAAGGAGGCACAATTCATTACTTTTGGTGGTGGTATCATTGTATTTATGGTAAAACTGCGTGTCTAAGATATAATTATATCTAGTGGCCTGAAATGTGCTTATTTCATTGATAGCAATGAATCGAATTTTCAAATATGGTGGCCTATGCAATTTTCCATTTTGTTTTATGTAATATTATTCAATATTTTTCTTTGTTCCACTGACCTGTGTCTTAAGTTTTTAACAGCAAAAACACGTTCTGTGTGAATGAATTCCAATAGTAGTAGTAGCAGTCCAGCAAATAAGTGAGTGGGCCACATATGTTTTAAAAGCTGGGAAACTTTGTGTTTTGTCATCACCCCCTTTTGTTCCTTCAGACGCTCCCGCTTCAGTGCTCTGCTGGTGCCGGCTCTGATTTAATTACAGTCTTGGCTATTTGAACTACCATCCACTACTCGTGCCCTTTGGTTCTCAGCCCTCCAAGTCCGCAAGTCTATAAGCAACAGCCAAGTTTGGAAGCGAGTGTCTTCGATTTCTGGTATTGTCTTATAAAACAACATCCAGTTCAGACACTTGGGGAACTTCACTGGCTTTTTACTAGTAAGACAATTTACTACTGCGGCTGTTTTTACAGGCCATTTTATAGAGGGTAAAATACACTGTAATTTCTACTGGAACATGAACGTGCAGTCTAGGAAAAAGTCTGGAACAATTACTAAGCTAGTCAACTAGGATGGGATTAAAATTATAATGAAGCTTGTGAAATTAGTACAATAGCCTACCTCCACATTTAAAACGATTACCGTCCGAATAGGGCTTTTGTCAGTCTGTCTGTCTGTCTATCCTTCTATCTATCCATCTATCAATTAGTAAATAAACAAAACATGCATTTTGCACTGAAAAAGCAGCGAGAAGCGGCATAATGTTCGATGACGTCTATCTAGCACGTTTACATTGAAAAACAATTAAAAAGCAGTGCAGTGGAACACAAAAACAGCCTTACTGTAAACAGTGTATATATGATTGGCCCAAAGCACTTCCTTACATCACCCTGACCTTGTTCATGCCCATACCTGTGATCCTATGGTCTTTGGTTTGCAAGAGATTGCAGGTTACACCTCTTTAGCTCACTTCACTGGCTCACAGTTGCCGCCTGCATCAGGTTGCATATAGAAAACCAACTGGTTCGACACAATCCTATCTACGTTCTAGACCAGGGATTCTCAACTCTGGCTCTAGAGATCCACTTTCCTGAAGAGTTTAGCTCCAACCCTAATCAAACACAAGCTAATCAAGGTCTTCAGCATCACTAGAAAGTTACAGGCAAGTGAGATTGATCAAGGTTGGGGCTAAACTTGGCACGAAAGTGGCCTGACCTCGAGGGCCAGAGTTGAAAATCCCTGATCTAGACCATCAAATCTATGTTACCTCCAAATGTCATTAAAGTAAGGGATAATGTATAGAGAGGCGGTTGTTATAGCGAATAACAAGCCCGACAGGCTGAACGAGACCCCGACGCGAAGCGGCTACCTTTTGTAGGTAGCCGCTTATTGCATGGCTACCTACAAAATAAATAAATAATTTGACACGAATTATTGATTTAAAAAGGAGTTTATTGATTTAAAAACGATTGTATTGCTTCCGCCAAAGAAAATAGTCCGTTCCGCGTCCATAGCAACGCGCTGTTTTTCATGGCAACGGTCTGTTATACTCCGCAGCGCAGTTATAAAGAAATAACAGACCGCATTCTACATTGGAATTCAGCCAAGCCATGTAATAAGTGAAATTATAGTAGACCAACTTTGATATTAAATATTCAATAAAAACTGCTAATAAGTAAAGATAGTTGTGAAAGCGAAGACCGATGTGTCCTACAGGAAAGTGTGTAAGTGAACAAGCATATTAGAGTGAATGGAGTTATTGGAGATTGTAGCTCAGATTAAGGCAGGGGGTCCCAAGGGTCTGAAGTGTTTAAGATAACGGCCCCTGTGTTTGCTCATTTGTGTTTGTCCCTCCATTATGTTAATGTCATCCCAGCCACATCCCCTAATTACAGCCACAATTACATGTATTGACTCCCCTAGGACATATAAGCTGCAGAGAAACAAAATATAGGACACACGCACAGACTAACAAAGAATAGAAGCAAGTGTCTGGGGATCAAAATGTGTGTTTACTGTTTACACCGATTCATCACTAGTTCTTTGATAGATTTAGAAAGACTTTTATTCAATTCAATTAAAACATGACTCATCCAGTAGTTTCACCAGATCACCTGAAGGATCAAGTAGCTCTGCGACTGATCGTCTGCGATAATATCATAATTGTTGTTTTATCGATGTGCTATTTGGCATTATCGAGTATAGCCTATCCCTCACACACACCCAGAGAGTGCATGCATACTCTACGTCAGGGCTCCCCAACCCCCGGGCCGCGGTACCGGTCCGTGGGACATTTGGTACCGGGCCGCACAGAAAGAATAAATAACTTACCGTATTTTCCGGAATATAAGTCGCTCCGAAGTATAAGTCGCATCAGTCAAAAAATGCGTCATGAAGAAGAAAAAACATATATAGCCTAAGTCGCACTGGACTATAAGTCGCAGTTATTTCGAAATTTATTTCACAAAACCAAAAAAACAGTGATACAGACGGGACAGTTCTCCGTTACGGACGTGAGCGCTCTGAAAGCGGCACTAAAAGACTGCTTTAAAACTTTTACAGAGACCTCAAACAGAAAGCACAAAGCCTGTCTTTAAATTTAATTTCGTTTTGTATTAATAGTATCTTAATTTTAATCAATGTTTCATCAACCAATTGCCTTTAATTATAGGCAATTGGTAAATAAGTAAATATAGTACAAAATAGATAATCACGACACGGAGGCGCCGGCGTGTGAACTGAGAATTTTAAGGCTAAAAGTAGCTCCTAACTGGCGAATTTAGGAGCAACTCCTAAAAATAATGGGCGTGTCACTCGTAACTTTAGGACTCCTAATTTTTTTGTCTAAGAGTAATTCACGAAGCACTTTAGCCCTAAAAGTAGCACCTAAGCCTGGGACAGCTTAAAAGAAGTCGAGAGGACTCCTAACTCACTAAGACCTATTCACAAACCGCTTTTTGTGGCATTTCACATTGCGATGTTCTGAAATGCGTATGCGGCGGCTACAGGAGCTTCCAATCGCGAGGAAACAATTTTGCATTGTAGGCATAACTAGGGATGCAATAACGCCACCAACAACAACCAAAACTAGGCTACTCATTGCATGTAAACTAATTGTAACGTTTCATTGTGAATCAAATTAAAATGTTCTTCTCTTTGCAAACGTAGGCAGAGGCATATAGTGACAGATTAATTCAATAATGTTGCAAAGATATTGCATCAATCCATATGTTTCATTAGGCTACTAGGCTATTTGTTTTGCCTTACTCTTTATTCATTTAGGCTATTTATTCAGTTATTCATCATCTTCCGTCCTTCGCACTGCTTGTGTAGCGCACGCATTCTCAGACCTGTCACCTGTCACTCATCATCGTAGGGGAGGTGTTTGGAATCATTCCCGCGTTACAATCATCAGCCAATAAAGGTGGTCACTTCAGTCAAGCTCGTGCATGAGTAATGACGTCATCCATAGCAACGAAGACTCACTCTTAGTTTAGGAGTTGTCATTTATCTTTACTAAGAGTAGGTCTGAAAGGCGTTGTGAATAACTTTTAAGAGAAAACTCCTAGCTAAAATCTTTTAGTGCGATTTAGGAGTACTCCTAGTGGTAAGATAAAATGCTTTGTGAATACGTGTCTGATATTAAACCGGTCCGTGGCGCAAAAAAGGTTGGGGACCGCTGCTCTACGTGATGTAGTCTTGTAGATTAGACTAGTGCAGGTGCGCATTTAGAGTGCACGCTTTCACTGCGTGATGTAGTCTTATGTCATTTAGCAATAAATATCACAAGAGTGCAGTTTTTCTCCAAATATCAGCATGATAACAAATGTAATATTGATTTTATACAAGTTTAATAAACAAGAAGATAATATTAAGTGACTTACATTTTAGACACCATATTGACTGTTTTTGCTCTATTTCACCAACGAAAATAGTTCAAAACAAAGCCACACACGGCGGTGAATCAGTTTTTTGAACAAATCAGTTGAATAGGATAGATTAAGATAGTCAAATGCTTCTTTCCTTGAATGAATCAGCCGTTTGAATGAATCAGTTCAATCTCAATGATTTGCTCATTAACAGTGACTTGATGCCACCTACTGGCGGTTTTCTTGTTTTAAATAATTTTAAATATCAATATTCAATATTGCAAAGATGAATTTTGTTGATACTGATTTAATTTGATTGGTAACAGCCCTATTGTGTCTTATTTTTATAATTGAATTTGATTACATTTATGAAATTGACACAAAAGAGGATGGATGCATATAATTAGGTTTAAAAAGTGGCTTTATAAAGGTAAAAATGCCCATATTAGGTAAAAGTCAATTGAAATATATTGGTATTATTTCTGTCACTGCTGTGAACTGACCACCACACAGAGTATGAAGAATATCAAAAACTTTAGGAGTCGGCTGTCCAGGACAGTCCTAAACCTGCCAAAGTACCAACACAATAAACACACTCAGCAAAATATTGTCTAATAATCGTTATCAAGAAAATCCCAGAAAATATCGAGATATAATGTTTTGTCAATATCGCACACCCCTACTCACCACAGGTGAAAAAGCTACTCAAGTTAAAGTGTTTACGTACATTTGTCCACTGTAAATGTACTTGACTATAAATAAATCATAGACTTGTGTTTATTAACAATGAAGTAACAGTGAAGATATCATTACACCATAAAGCTAAATACTGCATTTTTTTAAAGGGGTGGTTGGATATGATTGTAATGTTGCTGTTTGAGCATAAACAATATCTGCAAAGTTACAACACTCAAAGTTCAAAGCAAAGGGAGATAATTTCTTTTAAAGAAATTGCTTTTTAAGGACTACAACAAACGGCTGGTAGGGACTACACGACATTCCTCCCGGGTTAGTGACATCACCAACCCTAGAATTTACATAAACCCCGCCCCCTGAACACGATTATCAAGACAGAATATGCTAATCAATGACTAGAAGATAACTACACATAAACTACATAAATTCACCAACTAACCATTCAGAAATGTTATCTACATGTTGTCACTTCTTGAGTCTCTCCATCTTTCTGACTTCGGTTTGAACATAAAAGGCTAAACGTTTTTGAAATGTTCAGTGCATGTCTGTGTGAGGTAAAAGCACACAAGCTGTTGTAGCTCCGCCCCCTGTGTCGGGAGCAGCAGCTCATTTGCATTTAAAGGAACAGACACAAAAACGGTGCGTTTTTGCTCACCCTCAAAAAGTGACAACTTTAACATGCTATATAAAAATATCTGTGAGGTATTTTGAGCTAAAACTTCACATACACACTCCAGGGACATCAGAGACTTATTTTACATCTTGTGAAAAGGGCATTATACCACCCCTTTAAAGATTGTAGTGCATGAATTAAGGACAAGGAATACCTGAGCAAAAAAACAACACCAGAGGAAAAAGAAAGAAAGAAAGAAAGAAAGAAAGAAAGAAAGAAAGAAAGAAAGAAAGAAAGAAAGAAAGAAAGAAAGAAAGAAAGAAAGAAAGACTATATAGTTGTACTCAAAATTGTATGTACTATATATATATATATATATATATATATATATATAGTGTTTTTATTTATTTATAATTTTTTTTTGGACAATAAATCGATGCATCGCGATTCGTAGATCGATTCCAATATTTTTCAAATGGATATTTTCCAGCAGATGTGCGTTTGGCTGAGTCTGAGAATGTACTACACCTCAGGATGCTTTTATGACGTGAGATTAATGTAAACAGCCCACAGCAAACACACATCATTGACACACATCAGTTTCCCCCAGCTGTTTAATTTACTTAAGCCATTACCATCTGTGTTTATGTGAACACTCCCTAAGACAGGTATTTTGACATTATTCTCTGTGTATTTGACTGTTTAAACACGATAAGCTGCGATAAAACACTCAATTGAATACTGGTGTATGAGCACAAAACAAAGTCTGTCAGACACGAGTTCTCTTTCACAGCTTATTAGACTCGATCGGTTTAAAATTGTTGGATGTTTAAACTGGCAAAGCTTAAAAATGCATGCAAATGATGAACTTTCGTGATGACAGGCATTAATCAAATTCCTACTGGTTTATTGTGTCTATAATTATATAGCCCACCCCTAGTTAAATGTTATTAAGTTTATCCATATACATTTGTTTCACTTTTTGGAATGGTTAACAGGCCCTAGACGTGGTGCTATGTATCCTTGAGGAAACTAGACCTGTCTCCATCATGTCACTAATCACTAATCAACTATTTCTCTCCAGACTATGTATTCTTTAGTGGGTTACTTCATAGCCAATCAATTTTCATGGACAGGGGCTTCGCGAGGGAAGTGGCCCCACAACATATTACACCTAATGATCCTTGTAATAATTACTGCTGTCATTTAGTAAGATGTATACTTTTATTTGGAAATGTTTCTAGAACCATCCAAACATCAGAATGTCAGAAATCATAACATCTTGAATAGATTTTGCACATGTCTATAATTACTGGTGTTTCCGTGTTGTAAATAAGTTCACGCAATATGTTCAGTCTTACTGACTGTTGTCATTGGAACTGGAAAGGAGAACACTTTGTCTTGGAGTAAAATCTCTCTCTAGAGTAAAGGTGGAGCTTGAGAGGGGCAAACAGGAGAGCGGAGATGGAAATGCAGTTAGCTCTTGCTCACGCATATTACACTGGGGTATAAATCAAGACAGTGAGAGAGAAGGAAATGCATTAGACGCCCAGCGGGACGGTGTATACACTGAGTTTGAAGGGCAGATATCAGGCTGGATGGATGAGGCCTACCACACGATTGAGCTCAACTCTCAGCTGAATCTAAACTATAAGATTTCGTTCAGACATGAGATGGAAATATTGATGGGTTGGAACAGTTTGGGAGTGTGTTTCTGTGTGCGTGCTAGAGAAAAAACAAAGAGAGAGCTTGGAAATACAAATGGCTCAAAAAGAAAGTATTACCTTTGTTTGTCCTTGTCTTTGGCCCTGTCGGTCTCTTTGTCTTTAGTTCTGTCTCGTGCCCTGTCTTTGTCTCGAGTTCTGCGCTGGCCACGATCTCGTTCTCGTTCTCTGCTGCGACTGCGTTTCCTGCTGGACCGGCCACTGCTGCCACTGCGAGACTTTCGGTGACGGGAACGAGACCTTCAAGAAACACGCACACCAAAAATACATATAAACTGGAAAAGCATATCAAATAAATAAAAAAAGCAGAACCAGCCCTAAGTAGTGGTTAGCTTAGTTGTTAAACATCCAGGCTGGATTGGCCAAAAGATTACGCCACCATTGTGGCATTGATCAAGATTGATTAAACCTCTAACTCAACATGGACGTTGCATGAAAGTTGCAGAAACAAATTCCAAAAGCAATTATGCCATTCACAACTCTTACTGTGACTGTCTATGGCTCATCAGTGGCCTGGTGTCTGTTCCATTGATATCTCAAAATGTTACTGATACAATATGCATCTATTGAAAAACATGAGATTTTAAATAGTTAATTTAAGCGCGTAATATTAATATGGTTTTGCGCAAACTGAGAAGAACGACAAAAACGCTGCCGCAATCACAAATTAAAACTGTTAAGTCATCAAGTGTGTGTGTGTGTGGTGCAGTGTGCTCTGCGTATGCTCTAGACATGTATGAGAGCTGTCGGCCAACTGTTGGAGAGCCAAGTTCAGCCCATGACCCAATCATCTCTCACCCCGACTTTCCTGTCTACATTTGACTGTCATGAAAAAAAGGCAAAAAAATGTAATTAAATGTGCAAAAGTCATGCGTAGATCCAAATTCACATACTCAATTCATTCAATACTTGCACACTGTGGCCAAATACCAGAAATACGTAACAAGTAGGCAAGTACAAAGACCCCAAGTGTGGTTTATTGGGACAGATCCTATAAGTGAAGTACTGAAGTTCTGATGTGACACGCTGCAGTGTAAACTCTGTGTAAACTGGGTGTTAAAGTGATAAAGAATTTTTCTCAGACATGATTGGTGCATGCCTTCACCTCAGGTACACTTAATACGTGGGCAAAGACACTATAGTCACACACATGCTTGTTTTTATATCTCTGTACGTCTTTCTTTTGACTTTTACTGTTTTTATACTGAGCTGATGATATTTTCTATGCTCTGACTGTACCCCTAATCCTAACCCTCACAGAAACCATTCAACGTTAATTAAAACAATGTTCATTCATCTGTTGTCCCTGTGGACAAAGATTCTTTTGACAACGCAATCAAAGTTTATGTGTGTGTACAGATTTAACTTATACTGCGGTGAACAAATGTCTTCACAAGAATAGTAATCATCTATACATGGTGGGAACCTTGGTAGAAGCCTTTTCATAGTGTCTTTCAGTGTCTCGCATATTCAGTATTATAGACCTTGATGCAAAAGTAACATTACAAAAAAAAAAATGTTTTTTTGTAATGTAAATCCCTGTGTTTTTTTTTGTTTTGTTTTTTTATTCTAAAAAATTCAATTTTGCACTCCTTTGATTCACAACACAACGTCTTAAGTCATCGGTTTATATTTTGAGCGGTCGACTTATATTTGGCCAGAAATGTGGGGGGGGGTTGTGTAATTTGTCCTTTTGCCTCGGTCACATCCAAAAGTGAAGAAAAGAAGGTCCAGCTACAATGATGTGGGAAAATATGATGTTTTGAAGAACATTGGTAACCAAACAGCAATGGTGACCACTGACTTAGATTAAATTAACAACAACAACAAAAAAAAACACTTCTCAAGTGTTCTTCTGAGACATTGAGACACTCAAAATATCTTCTTTTGTCTTTCACAGAAGAAAGATAGTCATACACATTTGGAAGGACATGAGGGTGAGTAAATGATGACAATTTTCATTTTTAGGTGACCTGTCACTTTAAAGGTTTCCTGCCTTATTAGTTTTTTAACAGCATTGTGTTCTGAAACTAGTGCCCTCTTTCAGTGGCCAGTATTGGTGTTGAGAACAAATGGGCCATTTTTTGAACCATTCTGCACACCATACTGAAAATCTTGTTATAATAACTAATAACAAAATAAAGAAAAACAGGCCCCCACACGTGTACTGTAAAGCTGTTAATTTATAATTAAATTCAGTAAAAACTCACAGCACACAATCATGATGATCAGTTTTTATGATCGATCATTGGTGTCACTTAGTAGTGCTCGTGCAAAATCCCTATTGGCTGTATGAAGTGGCCATTAGGGAGGACCTCAAAATGACTGTACACATGCTGTATTGATCCTTACGGACAGGCCAGAGAATGCCCGGAGATTTAAAGGATTTTACTTACCAGAGCAACTGACTCCATAGCCATACATCCACACTGTGACATACAGACATGCTCACGCAAACACACCGATACGTAAACACACAGAGTATGGGACATGGTAGAAAGTAAACTGAGCTGATTCTATTGTCAACAATCCATTTGTGTACTTTTACTGTAAAAATGTTTGTAGAAAAAATCTCCTACAACACACATTTCACTAGTTACTTTGTCCACTAGAAATACCCAAAGAGAATTTTGGATTTTTAATGAAAAGTCCAACCACTATGTCATTTCTGATGCATTGTTTATTAGCACTGTACATGACATTACTTTTTTTTACATTTATGTAAGAACTCCTGAAATGACTTATGCTATATTCACAGCTAGACAAAATAATAATAAAACCTGAAACACCACCGCTGTAGCAAAATACTAACATATAGGCCTACAGTACATATCACTGTGTGAGACATGAAAATATGATTTTGCTTTTTTTATATACTGAAAATGTTCAAATATTTGATCAGAAGTGCCCTTTAACAAAATTGGATCATGAAGCCACACGACTAGTTTTTAAATCTTTTTTAAAAGTCTCTAATGCTCACCAAGGCTGCATTGATTTGATCCAAAATACAGTAAAAACAGTAATTGTGTGAAATATTATTACAATTTAAAATAATTGATTTCTGTTTGAATTTATAGTAAAATGTAATTTATTCCTGTGATAAAAGCTGAATTTTCAGCATCATTAATCCAGTCTTCAGTGCCACATGATCCTTCAGAAATCTTTCTAATATGATGATTTGCTGCTCAAGAAACATTTCTGTCATCGTGTCTCATATTTCATCTCCAGCATGCTCTTCACTGTCTCCTTGGTAAACAAGTACACTAAGCTTTTGATCGAATTCATTAAGAACAATATTGTTTAGTGTGGTGGAAATTATGGCAGTACAATTCCTTGCCTCGTGCATTTTTATTTTTGATTGATTGGTTAGTTGGTTGATTGGTGATTGATCCACAGAAGAAAGTCATACAGGTTTGGGACAACATGAGGGTGAGTAAATATTACAATTTTAATTGGGAAGGCAGCCAAAATCTTTTTATGAGGGATGTAGGCAATCTTGTTTCAGCTTTACCAATTTTCTCGACATTACAGATAGGGTCTAGAAGCAGATCCTCGTTTGAAAAATGTGAGTCTGGAAACACTAAATCTGCTGTACTTCTATTTCTTATGTTGTTTTATCTGATCGTTTAGCAGGCAGAGCAAAAGCAGTTATAGTTACACGAGAGAACACGAGAGGTCTTATTTTAGCAAAATGTACTTGTGGCCAGCGCATGTAATAAACACCAGGGCCGTCGGTTTGCTGTTTTTTCATCTCTTTCTCTCTTTCTGCAGCCCAGCTCACTTCTGGGCCTGTTGCAAATTAAATTTATTGTAGTTAATAGACTGTGGTGCGGCTGCTAAATGTCAATTTCATTACCAAGGCCTTACCCTTAGAGAATTATGACCTCATTTAAGGCGAGGGGGTAAATGTGTTAATGCAGGATGGCCAGATAAACATCCCCTGCCACAAGCACACATGCGTCCAGCAGCATCATGCCAAGAGTGGGCTATTTTACATGACTTTCAGCTATTATCGCTGGAGGAAAAGCCTTCCCCTATGGCCTAAAAATATTTAAAATTCTTTTGAAAGATCCTTTTTTTTATTTCCCCCTCCCTCCAATCCATTAAATCTAGCAGCAACGATTGGCTCAGGCAATTTTCCCTGCAAATTATCAATAAAGTAATTACCAGTGTGTGGGAGCACACCGGGCGCTTATCGCTGATGCCCCCTGCCCAGCCGCGGATCTGATACCTCCCAGCATTGCATTTGGGTAATTATGTGAGCAGGATGGTGTCCTGCTGTTATCACACCATATTATATTCCTGCTAAACAAGGTTTCTTGCTTCATATGAAATTGGATATTAATGGTGGCAAATGATAGCACTAGTGCAACTAACAGACGTAAGACACACCACTGGAATCCTAACCTGGCCAAATGATTATTTATTCCTGCCGTGGCCTTTTCTCTCTTCTGCTCTTCTCTTCGGTTCAGTCCCACACACACACACACACACACACACACACACATTCCACTATCGGCCCACGGTGTAACACAGTCACACTGTAAACACTAATTTAAGACCTGCTATAAAAGAGAAGACAAAAAAACGTCAGTTCCGACCACCAAATCACCATGCTTCTCTTTGCACTTTGTTACTAAGAAAGAAAAAAAAAAAAATATATATATATATATATATATTATATATATACATATTTTTTTTTTATTTTTTATTTTTTATAAATAATAATAATAATAATGACTTTTGTGTGTATACATCAGAAATCTATCATGAGATGTAATAATGGACTCTAGAAAGAAATAAACTCTCTAATCTCCTGACCAATATCAGCTGTGTGATTTCTTCAGAAACATGGCCTTGTGATTCTACAAGGAAGATATTCATGGATATTTATATACAGGAAGGAACATATTAGACAATTATCGTACTGTACCTTTTTACCTAAACCGGCCATTCCCAAACTGTGGTCCGTGAGGGTACTGCAGGTGGTCCGTGGAAAGGCAAAATAAAATATAAAATAATATTTTTTTACCTTCATTTTACCAGGAAATTCCCATAAAAAAAAAAAAGTAAAAAGAATATGTAGGCCTATATTGATATAAAATTTTAATTAAATTGTCAAGTTATTGTGTGATTACTAAAATAGGCTACTGGCGCTCGGCCGTGACGTTCAAGTCCAGTGCAGTTAGAACCACAACATGGATTGGTGGATAGCAACAGGTTCTCTGAAGAGAAAAGTGGCAGAGGCAGATATGTTCTCATTATCACATCACACGCATAGCCTTTATAGGCAGTTTATATGAAACGAAATGTTTATAAATGGAATGAATAAGGCCTGTTACTATTTTAATTTCCAGTTAGTTTCTTGATCTCGCGTTTCTGAAATGTTTCGCGGATGTGCTGTTAACATTAAGTGGACAAACTCAAGCCTACTTTTTGAGGACTTGTAAAACTCTGAAGATTAATAATCCCCTAAAATCGCCAAAGGTTTTGATATGTTGACTATATCCAAGTGTTATTATTACTGTATAGATTTCATAATCCATTGCTATGGAAACAAGCCTGTTGTTTAAATGAACCTGATTATGCCCTCGGGCGCTTGAGTAAATAAATAAATTAAATATGTGGCAGCCATTGTTTGCAGTAAACTTTTTTAACAAGCCTGTTGTACTGATGTGATGACCAGTTATAGTTTTAGTGCTAGTAAGCCTATTTAGAGGTGCGGATTAATTCAGGTAGGACTGTGTGTAGACATATTTTATTATGTGTATAGTGAGGTGGTCTGCGAAAATTCTTGATTACAAATAGTGGTCCACACACACAAAAAGTTTGAAAACCCCTGACCTAAACTATAACAATAATATTCATAACATGACAACTCTGAGTGTTTGGCATGTTAATGGATATGGCAATGATATGTTTGGTCTTGGCAGAACTGCTACACTGCTGCTGAAGTTATTGCTTTTTACAGTTACTGTTATTGCTGTTACTGTTACTGTTACTGCTGTTACTGTTATTGCTTTTTACTGTTACTGTTATTGCTGTTACTGTTATTGCTTTTTACAGTTACTGTTATTGCTGTTACTGTTACTGCTGTTACTGTTATTGCTGTTACTGTTATTGCTTTTTACTGTTACTGTTATTGCTGTTACTGTTACTGCTGTTACTGTTATTGCTGTTACTGTTATTGCTTTTTACTGTTACTGTTATTGCTTTTTACTGTTACTGTTATTGCTGTTACTGTTACTGCTGTTACTGTTATTGCTGTTACTGTTATTGCTGTTATTGCTTTTTACTGTTACTGTTATTGCTGTTACTGTTACTGTTATTGCTGTTACTGTTACTGCTGTTACTGTTATTGCTGTTACTGTTATTGCTTTTTACTGTTATTGCTGTTACTGTTATTGCTTTTTACTGTTACTGTTATTGCTGTTACTGTTATTGCTGTTACTGTTATTGCTTTTTACTGTTATTGCTGTTACTGTTATTGCTTTTTACTGTTACTGTTATTGCTGTTACTGTTATTGCTGTTACTGTTATTGCTGTTACTGTTATTGCTTTTTACTGTTACTGTTATTGCTGTTACTGTTGTTACTGTTATTGCTGTTTCTGTTATTGATGTTACTGTTATTGCTTTTTACTGTTACTGTTATTGCTTTTTACTGTTACTGTTATTGCTGTTACTGTTGCTGTTATTGCTGTTACTGTTGGTTATTGCTGTTGCTGTTATTGCTGCTGCTGTTATTGCTGCTGCTGCAGTTGTTATTGTGGTTACTGTTGGTTATTACTGCTGCTGCTGTTGTTACTGTAAAACTTTGTTTACAAAAGAAATAATAGGTTAGCAATTAAATGTTACATCGCAGCCATGGAAAAGTTTGGATTCATGACGAATGAGAGAGTTATACGTGAGCCCATAAATTTTAAGCTTTGTCGGCTTTGAATTATCAGCAAATTTAACAATATTCCATTAGTTACTCCATATAGAAAGCTTGAATTGTCTACTTTTAAACAAAACAATTCAAAACTAAAATAAACTGACTAGCCTATGCTTATGTATTCTGTATGAACTGTGCATTTCTCTCTATAGGCGCGTTCACTGCAAAGATGACGAGTCAGCATCGTCAACTTCATCTTTGCAGCCGACACTGACACAGAAAACACTAGTTTATTAATAAACAATTCAAATGTCTCCTTGCTATATTTGACACATTCATAATCATTCCTTTTGCCGGTTCTTTGTGACAGCTGTTATGCGTTATTGGCAGCGTCACCCTCCGGTTACATGAACCGTCACCACCGCATCAGCACCAGAACATGGAGATTTTATTTTAGAGAATAATCACACAACCTATTAGATATTCTATAATTAAATCAACTAATCGAATATTCAAAAATTGTGACTCATTCCTGCATGGAATCTCTTGTTTCTTTTCCCATATCATCACTCACCCGTTTCCGAAGGGGATTATAAAGCTTTCTTCCTTTGTTCGCTTTTAATTAGGCCTATTATTTTCGTATGCTTTACTGGGGTAAAGTAGAAAAAACGCTGTAGGACAGATAGCCTACATTTTTACTTGTACGTCAAATTCTTTTTAACACAGTTTGTGCTTGTTATTAGACATGGTAATTGGTAAGGCGCGTCAAGTTTATTTGTAAACCGCGTTTCACACACGCAAGTGATTTTAGTTTCACTTTCTCTGGCAGCGCAATATCAAACATTGCCTAAATGCCTTGCCCTTGTGGAAGATAAAATTCGCTCTACATACCTTTTACAACAAGTAGAAAACATGAAGATTTCAGAAAAGAGAACAATGGTCTCTTTCCTGCTCGTGTCTCACATCCCTCTCAAAGCAGAGCGGTAGGCTAACACTCGTCTTTGTGTGGAAATATTAAACGAAAGTTTTTTTGTTTTTTAAAAAAAAATAGATTCAACTTTATTATATTATTTAAGTTCCCAGTATTTACTAATATTTATTTCAATGCTTTACAGGGTTTAGTATGTTGTTTCTTTGATGGAATTGCTCAAATAAACACTTTTTTGCTCAAATACATACAGGCTTATATATATATATATATATTTTTTTTTTTTTTTTTCAAAACAACCCTCCAACCACCGCACCACCGCCGGTAGTTGGTCCATTACCACTGCGGTGGTAAAAAACTGCCACCATCACAGCCCTATATCCGTATGAATGTTGCATTTCTCTCTAAAGGCGTGTCCACTGTAATGCGGAGATGGCGAGTCAGCATCGTCAACTTCATATTTTCAGCCAAAAACAGAAAACACTCGTTTTATAATCAATAATCAAAATGTCTCCTTGCTATTTTTTTTCCAAGACATTCATAATCATTGCTTTTGACAGTGCTTTGTGGCAAGCTTTATGCGTACGCTTGAACGTGGAATAGGCATATTAGCATTAAGCCTACATTTATTAAAGGCTCAATATGGTGTAGTATTCCCCCCAGTATACATTTAAGTAATTAATTTAATATAAATGTGTGATTAGTCAAAACATGGCTTAAATGAATGACTACTAGTCAACTAGAAAAATATTTAGTCAGGAGCAGCACTAATGTATTGCACAGCAAGCATCTACGGCAACACTCACAGTTGCTTTTACAGAGTCAGTCTAAGACGACGACGGAAAACGCAACAACAAAAATGGATATGCGATAAGGTCAGAAGGTGTTTGTACATCTTGAGTTTGAAAATGTATAAAGATGACAACTCTGTCCTCTACAGGTAAAGCAGAGTACCACAAACTACAGTCATAGGGTGCATGAATTCATGCTTAATGCAGTAAACTCAAACAGGCAGGCTGAAAAACAGGCTTTAGACAATGATCCTTCCTGTCTGTGACAGACGGGTTTGCCTCAACTATACTCAGGTGCAGAGAAGACCAAGTGTGATAATGATATCCAATCAAATCAATATTCAACCCCAAAAAAATTGCTGCTATATGATGATTTACAAGGCAAACGTTGCAGCTTCAGAATCAGATGATTGTTTCACTGACTTGGCCTTGTGTACACTGACACGGTCATCTTTCATGATTTAAATAAAACATTCAGTTTTGTTGTGCTGCTTACATTGTAAAAGAAGAGTTACAGTTAAAAAAGAAATGGAACACTACAAGTGTGAAAAAAAAAAAAAAAAAAAAAATAATATATATATATATATATATATATATATATATATATATATATATATATATATATATATATATATATATGTATAAGCAACTTCTAGTCGACTCTGACGGAAAGAACCAACAAACAGCTTCCGCTTAATTAGTGTGACAGAAGTTCTCAATATTTTTTATTCCAGAGCACCGAAGTTCACCTTGAATAAGCAATGTGGGTTTCCTACAGGCGCCGGTGCTCCAAACAGCTGTTCCTTCTTGTTCCCAAGCGCTCCACGTAATGAAAAATGTTAACAATTCAGGATGTCTTATTTCGGAGTGCTCTTTAAATGCAGTGCCACTCAAGTGTAATTTATGAGATTCCTCTAATTGCCAGAGCTCATGAGAACATTTCCAAAGCTGTTTCTTTCTGCTTATGTTCACTGCTCTTTTACAAACACAACAGTTTATCACGTAAAATCAAAAATGAAAAATGAATAGTATTGGAATTGACTGTTTTAATATCACAGCAAAAATACAGATTTTGGTCATTTGTATTTGTGTCGAAGAATAAATTATGAGAAAATTCTGAGATAAAGGGAAGTGTTAGTGCTTTGCATTTATAGGGCAGTATTCCTTTAATGGGTGTCCGTTTTAAACTGGTTAGCACCAATTTGATAAGCAATTTAAGACACATTAACTAATTAAATTTCTGGCTTTCCGTGTTTTCACTGTTAGATGGTAGGGGGCGCTATTACGCATCTTCTGAAAGAGCGCTGAATCTCCAGATCAAAACACAGGTGAAAAAGAAGCAGAAACAAGTGATAGCAAATGTAAGCAGATGCATATGTAAGGTAACATGAATATCAACAATAAACAACATATAAAATCAAAACTGCCTAATGTTACTGAATGAAATGTCGACCCAGGATGAGCTCTAGGACTGTGAAGCTTTGGGGGTGTTGATGGACTCGATCTACTCCATCTGTGTTTTGATCTAATTCTTTGACAAAAAATCTGCTTTTCTCAGCTTTTTGCTCAAAATGTTGCTTTTTCTTTAAACTTGCATGAAAAAGAATGCATGAAGCTATAATAAAATGTTGTTGTTTTTTTAGCACAAAAACGCGCACTGTTCTTTTTTATGATATACTGCATTTTCACATATTCATACAACAAAATATTCTGGGGGCCATGAAAACTTTCTTAAAATTTTTTTTACAAAAATGGCTTGCAACATTTTTCAAAAACGCTGGCGGGGAGAGAGTCAAAATAACAACTGATATCTAATCTGTAAATTTTGGTTACACTTTATTTTAAGGTGTCCATGTTTCAGAGTAATTAACATTGAACATAAAATAACATTGAAGTGCTGAGTAATAATAATTAACTACATATATTTACTATAGTCGGGCTAGGGTTAGTTGCATGGAATTATGCGTAATTTATAGTTATTTCTATAGTAACTACATGAAACGTGTGGCAAATACACTTTTTTAAAGTTTACTGAAATTTCTTAGATCAATCTTTTTCGCTCTCTGAGACGAGAGGAAAAAAAAATCTGCTCACACTTGGGCCACCCACACTTGCAAGGTTGTGTCTTTCAGTCCAGTTCAAAGGTCTCTGAGAAAGCTCTGATCTACATGAAGTCATTTGTTTCAAAAGTTTAGGGTTGGAGTTTTGGAGTTAAGAGTTTTTTTTTTTAAATGATTTGTGAAAAGCATATGTGAGCGCCATCACTCAACAACAACAGTTACATCCTAAACGCTCCTATCTAACTAACACCACTGAGACTGTATTAGATCCCTATTAGTGGCACAGAGGGCACCGCAAGCAGAGGTCAACGAGAGGCAAGAGGTCAGAAAGTCAATAAGTGCTAACTCAACACTGTCAACACACACAATCATAAGACCGACTGTGCCTAAACAAGACACACTTCAGATGCTCTGGAGTACATTACAGATTGTAGAAATATAATTAGATTTTTCCATTATGATAAATAATCAGAAAAGTAAAAAAAAAACGCATCCTTAGTAATGACTTTCTATGACTTCATATAAAGGTTCTTTTGGAGAGAGTTTGGGGGCAAAAGAAGAGTGAATTTTTAAATGATGTTGGAAGCATGTGTTTTTAATTAGTAGGTGTTCTCGAAGGGTAAGATGATGGTTTTCTGTTCTTTTTATGATAAGGTATTTATGAAGTGACGGTAGATCTGAAGGTCGGTCCTTAAAGACTTTTATTGTTTAAATGTGGAGGGTTATGTTTCAATTTAAGCACTCGCACAAGAAAAAGCATAAATATTGAGACTAAGTGGACCGACCATAAAACTACAGCACAGAGACAGCACTGTGACAGAGAGCAGACACTCATTCCACTACTAAAAGAAAAACCACACTTAATTAAACTCTAAACGAGCATCTGAAATAGCACCTGCATAAAATCCATAAATTAAGCAAAAATAGCATCAGAAAAGGAGTGTTTGATCATATATACATAACATCAGCTCTCCCAGAATCCCGATGGCAAAGCTAAGCTACTCTGCTGTAGCCGAATACATCAGTTGTGTCTAATCACAGCTCAGTCCACCTCTAATGAGGCCATGAAAGAGAGATATCAGATTTCAATAACCATCAAGAAAAAACAGTTGTGACAGGACAGTCTGTGTGTCTTAGGGTACGTTTACACGACAACGATATGCTTAAAACGGAGAGGTTTTTCCTTTGAGTTTTCCACGTACAGACGACATCATTGTCAAAACGATCCCCATTCACACGGATCCGCAAAAACGACTAAAAACGCTGCATTCTGCTGCCAGGCCATTAGATGGCGATGAAACACTATAGACTGAACACATGTGCATGACGTCAACGTCTTCAGAGATTTGTGTTTTTGTTGTTTACACTGACAGCGTTTTCAAAAACTTGCACTCTGAAACCCGTTTTTAAAAGTCTGCGTTTTCAGGCACCCAAAACGCCGTTGTGATGTAAACGAACGTCCAAAACGCATAAAAGGTTTTATGTTTTTAGTTGAAAACGGTGTTGTGTAAACAGCTCCTTAGACCCTCACAACCCAAGAACTACCTCACATTACTCTCCATTTCTCTTACAAAAGAACTACAACTAGAACAACACAAAAAAACTAATTTAGTAATGCATGACGACAAACTATTGAGAGTATGGGAAATGTCACTTCTTTTCAAATGTAAGGTGCCAGACACTAATGAACTAAAGAATTATGGTTCAGCTGATAAAACATAGAGGTGGGCGATATATTGTACCACAAGGTGGGTCATTTTCTATCATGGTATTGGTACATATCAAAATACAGTAATAGTTATCCAATCTGTAAAGCTTGGGTGATATTGTGGGAAGTGCTTTAAAATTAAACCTGATTTAACTTGACCAGCCCATCAGTCACACAGAGGGTGTGTGTTTAGGGTGCTGAGAAACTGTATTTTAGCAAAAAACTAAATTCACAAGAAAGGCATAAATGCATAAAGCAGTCCTTACTGATTAATAGGTATGGAAGGGACTGCACACATTTTTATTGTTATTCTTTTCATATACACACACACACACACACACAAACGCTTGTCACTGGTTTATGTTCTGTTGCACAGTACTAAAAGTAACAGCAGTTAGATTTAGAGTGTGTTTTTTTTTCTTTTCTTTTTTCTAAAATGGTTAGAAAGGTTTGACTTATGAGGTTTGGAGCCATAGTTTTGGCCCTGTGTTTCTCTGTTAGACATTTTAGAAAAATGACTTGCAAGTATCAGGAAAGAGGAAAGTGTTTCATTATTTTCCAAGGGGTGTCACAGTTTCAGTCAAGAAGCACATAATTCAGCTTTAAGATTTCTTTGTGTTCCCTCTTTCTTCCTTACACTTAAATATTGAGCATGAAACTGGATCCATATCCAGACTTTTGTCAGAGGTGCAGGTTCACTGTGAACCTGATTATAGTACAATTTGCTAAAGTGCTTTTGAGAGGAGAGGGTGATGGCAGATACGTGGCTTTGAAGAAAGAAATGAGCACTTCTACAGGTCAGTGGATCTCCTGAACTCCTGGCTAAAACATGAGCTGAGAGCCACACAGGAACTTACAGCTTTATGAACGAAGTATATTAAAATAAAATGCCTTCGATGATCACTCCTTTCGTTTTTATTTATTTCTTTTTTGGTACTAACTGACAATTATGTACTGTACATACTAGTATGTAACCAGAAAGGTTATCATGTAACCATTAAACATTATTCACCAAGCCTTCTTTCCTTTTATATATCAACTAATAAAACAAAGTATTTATGAATTTAAGTCAAATTACCTTTATTTTTATAGTACTTTATACAATACAGAATGTTTCAATGCAGCTTCACAATAATCAACAGGAAAATAATGATTAAATGATGCAAACAGAGTTCAGTTCGGCTGTAAAGCATCTCTTAAAAGAAAAAAAAAAGTGTCACTGTTCCGTTGTAAAGATCGTCAAATATTAAATTAGTTCAATTCGGCTATAAAGCAGTTCTGTAGAAAACAGTGAATCATCGTCCAGCTCAGTTCAGTTCTCATACAACAGTGTCAGTACAGTCAGATCAATACTGTTGAATATTAAGTGTTCCCAACTAAGCAAGCCAGAGGCGACCGTGACAAGAACCCAAACTCCATCAGGTGACAGAAAAGCAACATAATTCCAGGCTGCATAGCTAGTCAGAAGTCGGATTGTCTCATTTATTTTAGAGTTGTATACAATGTGCAGGGTTTCAAAGCAGCTTTACAGAAAAATATTGCAGTACAAATTTCTGCAATTCCACCAACACCTATTTAAAGTTTCATAAATGTATATAGGGTTTCCCATATATTGAGTTATCTGTGGCGTCACGCCACAATATCAACACTGACCGGCACAAACTGATTTCAATGCTTCCTATTCATTAACTAGACTGTGGCGGCCCAAAAATATATTTACACTTCTCACAATAACATAAAAGAGGTTTAATGTTGTGTTTTGTGACCATCTTTTGTCACTCAATAAAGGCCCCTCTGGGGTAATTTCACCACTATTCGTTATCCCCGCTTCGGCTACGGATTATGCAGCGTTAAAGCAGGAGATATTGGCCTGGGTGGGGCATATGACTCCCGTTCCCCGGTTCGAGTACAGGCAGCCCAACTTTCCAGGTTAGCCCATCTATGGCTTCTCACTGATCAACCCACGGCATTGCAAGTCACTGAGAAAGTGGTGGTAGACAAGCTGCTTCGATCTCTTCCCCAAGTACACCGGAAGGCTGTGGGGATGCAAAATCCAGTCACTAAATGTGAGTTGGTGCAAGGGGTAGAATTAGCGGAGGTGGCCCAAGCACAGGACATCGGAAAGAGAGCCAGAGGATTTCCCCGGAGGGTGCCGAGTGACCGACGACCGCTAGAGGGCACCTCTAGGCCAGTAGGCAGACCAGTCATGACAGGGCCCCGTGATGAGCCCATGCCCACCAATCCCAACCCATCAGAAGTGCGGGCGTGGCTGGCAGGTTGTATCGTGCACCGTGCTAAACCCTCTGGGGCACCTGAAAGGAGAGTGAGGATTGATGGGCGCCCAGTGAAGGCGTCATTGGATTCTGGTAGTTCAGTGAGCCTGGCCCGTCCAGATGTTGTACCAACGAAAGGCAGGGGTAGGACTGTGATGCCCATCACATGTGTGCATGGGGACACCCGGTATGTGCCAGCCTGTATGGTTACCATTGACACAGACCCCGGAAGCTGGAGGATGGATGTGGGGGTAAGTACAGGATCTGCCGGTACCCCTCCTGCTTGGTTGCGACTGGCCTGGATTTGACCGCCTTCTGTCAAGCACAATGCAGTCTGCCAAACGGCGCCGGCCAAACAAAGGAAGAGCAAAGAGGGATGCCCCGCAACAGCCAGTGATGTTCGCCACCGACAGTGAACAAGAGGGTGAGTCACATGCCTCCCAGTTAAATGTGTACTCTGTTCTGTTTCAGCAGGTAACAGCAGGAGGTTCATTCGGCAGAGGACAGAGAGAAGACGAGCGCCTTAAGAACTGTTGGGATCAGGTCAGAGTAATTAATGGAGAAGAGCGTCTACCCCAGTTTCATCCAACACCACACTTAATTGTGGAAAATTGTCTGCTCTACTGCGTGGTAATCAGGAGGGGTGAGGAACGGCATCTACTGGTGGTGCCCCATACCAAGGCGGAAATGGCATCTGGTTGTTCCAGATGCCACAATGTTCTTGGAACAATGTTCCACTCTGGAAAGTCACCTCCAAGAACATCACCAAGGAGTTGTTCCTTCTGTTTAGCCGGGTGGGCATCCCCAAGGAAATATTGACTGACCATTTGTCTCTCGGCTTATGGCGGACTTGTGCAAGTTGTTAAAGGTTAAATAACTGCATACCTCAGTCTACCACTCACAGAAAGATGGACTGGTCGAACGTTTCAATCAGACCCTTAAGAGAATGCTGAAGCGGGTGGTAGCCGAAGATGGGCGCGATTGGGACCTCTTGATTCCGTACGTGCTGTTTGGGGTCCGTGAGGTTCCTCAGGCCTCTACTGGATTAACCCCCTTTGAGTTACTGGTAAATTGAGGGGCCGGTAAATTATTGTGTTCGCCCGCCGGGACGGCGACGTGGTGAACAGATCTACCACATTAACTTGCTGAAGAGGAGGGTCGAGCCAGCCAACCATGAGGCAGCGCTTGCCGTAAAGGAACCGGCTGTGGTGGATCTGGGGACACAACTCTCAGCAGTCCAGAAGAAAGAACTGGAGGCCCTGGTAAGCACCTATTCTGACGTGTTTTCAGAGACCCCAGGCCGGACCGACATCCTATCCCATGAGATTCGCACCCCTCCTGGAACCATCATTAGGCAGCTGCCCTACCGGGTACCAGAAGCTCGCCAATAGGCTATAGAGGAGGAAGTGCAACGAATGCTTTATATGGGGGTAATTGAGGAATCTGGATTCCATGGTCCAGCCCTATAGTTATGGTGCCCAATAAATATGGGACTCATCGGTTCTGTAATGACTTTCAGAAGCTGAATGAGGTGTCCCAATTTGATAGCTACCCCATGCCCAGAGTAGACGAGTTGGTCGAATGCCTCGGCAGGGCCCGCTACATCTCAACGCTCTACCTCTCTAAGGGTTATTGGCAAGTGCCGTTGTCTAAGAACGGCAGAGAAAAGACAGCCTTTAGAACCCCCGGGGGGCACTGGCATTATCGGGTCCTACCCTTCGGCCTGCATGGGGCAGCAGCAATGTTCCATAGGCTCATGGACATTGTACTACGTGTACCACCTACCAACTACATTGTACCACCGCACTGAGCTTATGCCACAGCCTACATCGATGATGTGGTAATTAATTCAGAATGTTGGGAGGACCACTTGGATCACCAAAAGAAAGTCTTGAGGGAACTAAGGAGAGATGGACTTACCGCTAACCCAAAGAAATGTCACCTGGGCCTGTCAGAGGCACAGTACCTGGGTTCCAGGATCGACAGAGATGTGGCTTGCCTCATCAAGCCACAAGAACAGAAAATAGACCCAGGTACGTGCTTTTCTTGGGTTGGTGGGCTATTACTGGTGCTTCATTCCTAACTTCTCCTCTATAGCCAGTCCTCTCACACACCTGACAAAGAACGGGCAGCCGGAGAAGTTACACTGGACAAAAGAGGCGGAACGAGCATTCGAAGAACTTAAGGCAGCACTCACCGCTTCGCCAGTTCTGAATGCCCTGGACTATAGCTGCCCCTTTATCTTACAGACAGACAAATCCGACATAGGAGTAGGAGCAGTGCTGTCTCAAGTCCAGGAAGGAGGAGAGCATCCCATCGTCTATATCAGCCATAAGCTCTCCCCTGCTGAGTCCCGTTATGCTACAGTGGAAAAGGAAGCCCTGGCCATAAAGTGGGCAGTCCTGGAGCTGAGGTATTACCTGACAGGAAGCGGTTTCACCTTGGTCACAGATCACGCTCCCCTGCAGTGGATGGCTTGGGCTACAGATTCCAACGCCCGAGTGACCAGGTGGTTCTTGGCACTCCAGGAATGCTACTGTTGTTAAATAGAACAGTAGTTCTATTTAACAACAGTAGCATTCAAGTAAGACATTAAAAAATGAAACGTAAAAAAGCACTTTATAGTCTTCACTTTATAAATTAACTATACACTAGGCTTGCTACGATAGTCGGTGTTGACGGTGTTGACGGTGTTACCGGTGTTCAGAAGCAACACCGGTAACATCACTTGCCACCCACCATGGATTTTTTTTTTTTATAAAATCCTTTAGTTCAGTTAGAGAACATACACTATTAAACTGAACAGTGTCTGCTTAATAAATCGCGAGCCGATCGGGAATCGCATCACAGATCAGCAGCAGGAGTCAGATTTCATTTATCACGCTGACTGACAAGGTGACGGTGGAATTTTTGGTGTCAAAGCGAAATGTAAAAGCGCCTATTTAAGCAAATTTTTCATTGAACTGTTTTGTTGTTGTGTTTTTCATTAAGAATAATAGACTAATGAACTAACCATCCAAGAAATCCGTGCCCGAATTGGTGCTAATTTGACAGCAACACTAAAATGTGCGGAGTGAGCAGAACAGAACGAGCGTTTTCAGTTAATTCCTATGGAAAAATGCTTGCTCTATTCTGCTCACTCCGCGCCCGTGGACACGTGTGCCGTGCGCATTTTAGTTTCGCTTTCAAATTAGCACAAGGGCTGATTGCTTGAATAGTGAGTTCATTAGCCTATTATTCTTATTGAAAAACACAACAACAAAACAGTGCTGCTCCGCACCATTATGAATGCCTGTGCGGACGTGCGCATTTTACTTTTGCATAAAAAACCCCCGCCGGTGATACCGGTATTATCGGTATTGTCACACGTCGATTAACCGGTGGGAAAATATCCTCACCGTCACATCCCTACTATACACCAATTCTTAAAAAAAAAATTAAAGTAATTCAGTCAAGCAGTGGGTGATTTTGTTTTTTATTTTGTTGTTTGATTAACATTAAATCGCACAGACAGCAGCAGGTTTATTAGGCTGTCGTCTCTTTAAGACCATTCTTTCACAAATTTCACAATACAAACATAAATAAAAAAATAAAAAAATTTTTTTTTTGGTCGGGCAGTGTATATGCCTTATGTTTGTCAGCATGACCCCATCAAGCAAGCCAAAAAGTGACTGTGGCAATTAATGAAAAACACTATTAGGTGTTGGTAATGAAGAAATCATGGGAGAAACCAGGCTTGACCAGGGGGTGTTCTCCTCTGGCTATAAGTTGTATTTTTAGTATATTTATATTTATATTTGATGAGCTTCATATTCATTTGATGGATATTAATCAAACTGTAAAATGATCAAGTGTTTATGTCTATCACATATTATCTACTGAGGTGCATGTAGGACTGTCTTGTGTTGTTGGTAACATTCCTACTAGAATCAAGGTGTGCTCAATGCCATAGAAGTAGTCAACATTTGAAGTTGTCTTAAGACAAGAACAGGTATTGTTCAAACTTCATTTATAACTTTGATGAAAGGTTTTGATCCCCTTCAAATGTTGAAGTCATGAAACACTTTAACACTAAACATGAAACACTAAACTTCTACGATTTAAACAGAAGTGTCTGTGGTGCATTTAGATGACATAAGCATCCGTTAATTTAAAACGTAGGAGAAAAGTGGTTAATAATTGTGTACTATTTCAAAACTTCATGGAGTCAACATCACAGGATGTGACGTTTTCTCACATTATAGTACATCGAGGACTCATCTGTGTCTCATATTTATTCATGTAAATTTCTTTGTGGCATAAAAGCCCAAGTCTCAGACACAAATGTGACCTATCCATACCATAAGTGTAACCTGTCTTAAGAGTTCACTGATATCACCGATAAAAATAATTCTAAAAACATGTATGTTAACATATTTTCGATGTAGAGTAAAAATGTCATTTGTCACAAGATCTATGTGGATTTGTGTAATGTACGATGAGATTACAAAATCATGTATAATGTGTCTCATTGCATGCAGTGATGAACAGCGTACAGCTGTTAAATTAACCATTTTTTGAGGTAAAAAAACAAACAAATCATCTTATAATTTACAGCGAAAAGCCGTAAACTGTGATGATTTGATGATTTTTTGTTTTATTAACGGTTTCTTAGTTGTTGTTGTTTTTTTGTTTTTTTTGTACATTGTAAATTTTTTATGTACATTAGGGTTTTATGTCACATCTTGTGTTGTTAAATAAATGTTTATTGCACTATTTAAGTGTCACGTGTGTTTTGTGTGTATGACACAGTGCAGCTTCTATTATATTAGTTTTTACCTCAGCTTGTGTAAAAGCTACTTGTGATTATCATGTGGTATTATAGGTGATGCCAGTATAAGTTAAATATTATTATTTATTTATTTATTATTTATTTTTTTTGTGTGTGTGTGAATTACAATTTTAAAGTATAAAATGTACCGCTTGTTCTGTAAATATGTTTATATTTTTTCTGTATTTTTACAAATTATTATGGCAACCACAGCAGCCAGTTTTTTGGTTTGTTTACTTGTATGTTTTTTTTTTTGTTTTTTTTTTTGAATAAACGATGTCTTTTTTCTTTTTTTTTACAAAAGCATAATCCCTCTCTGTTCAGGTAAGGTTAAGTGACAATGTAATGTAAATAAAGCAAGATTAAACTGTGTAAAAATGTGTCAAATCTAGGGTTGTCACAGTAAAAATGAACTGAAAATACGCCAGTGGCCACATACAATTAGGGCCGTTTTAGCAAAGAACAGGAGCAAAGTTGAGATGGCGTTCTAACTATAAATTTGCAATGACACCAACATGCAACGTCAGCAATCACTGACACACTTCACCAAGCTTTTGTTATACAATCACTATTTTTGAAGGCTGGCAAAGAATCATCATAAAGGACAGGGAAATATACTGCATGTATGTCCTCCATGCTTTTTTTCCTTATTTCACAGCCGAACTGATCCCAGCCCATCTGAGATTTGAGATTTGTCAATGGATGTGTACGACGACGTGTGTTGTACACCTCAAAATGCACCATCTCCATTGAAAACAGCTGATTATTCACGGTTTCATCACAGTAGGCAAAACTAGTTTTAAAATGCCTTTGATTGTAAGTCTGGTCAGACTGCTGAAAAAACATCTAGAATTAGACTTATCAATAAGCTTTCTGACGGGTCCTTTATTTTCTAGTAGTATAGATGGCTTCTTCAGCGTTTTATAAAAAATGAAAGCCTTGTCATTTCTCTTCAGAAACAGTGACAGGTCAGTGACAGTATTTCATAGATTTCTAAGCGAATGTACGTTTCAGCCCTTGGGTAGATGCTGTCTCCTAAATACCGACTCATCCCATCAATGCAGAGACCACATTTGGGCCTGCCAATTAGAAATAATTAGGCAGTTATTGCAGTGGCGAGTCTTTTTAAGTGCACATATAACGATGCAATGATGCTGATTAGCGGGCTCAGAGTGAGCGGGGCTCAAACGGCCAGCGAATAATTATGCCAGTGATCACAAAGCTATTGCATGCCTCTGTACTTCACCTTAATGCATTTCAAAACGCCACTTAATTATGGCCCGTAATTAATCCACCATTAATTGCAGGAAGAGCCCAGTTTACCTCGCTTCGTTTCTAATTATCATCTTATAAATAGTTATGGTTCTAATTAATGTGTTCATTAGGCAGGATATTTTCTTTCAAAGTCATGCTCTGAGCCAAAGATTCGGCATGTGCTCTCAGAAGCCTGGTCAGCCAGAAGGTGAGGCCATTCTACTAGCACTGGCTTTTATTTTACTACATTCAACCTCCTAATTGGCATTTAAAACGTAATTTGGAAGAACTTCAAGAAGGGCTTAAATGGGGGATGGATAGCAGGAAAGAGAGGCCAGTTCATTTTATATTAGTTTCCAATAGCAGAGGCTTGAAAAGGAGGCAGCCACCACACGTAACTTTGAATAGGATGAAATAAACTAAGCTCACGGTGAATTAGCAGCCAGCCATGTCTCTAATTCCCACAACACAATGCTCTCAATGGAGGCTCACGTGATGGATAGAACACAATCATTTCTTCAAAGGTTATGCTAGCAATCATTGTAGGCACTCATGAATTCTCACAAATAATGATACATGGACAGGAGGTCTAACTAGTATGCTGGAAACCCAGTGTTGTGAAATCTCAAGGTGACGGCACCAATAGATTTAATTATTTGTAAGATTTTGACAATTTACCCTAATGGACACATACGTATTCACAGCAGCTAAATGCAGTTGTCCCTTCACCCTTTAGTATTTAATCCTGTTCTGTACACTAGACACACAGTTCAGTGTTTACGAGAGTGACAACTGCATTCTTCAGGAAAACTCAGGAAGGTCACCAACACACTGCAAATCAATCACGTTTAGAATGTGGAAGTGACTTTCATAAATGGACATTCCAAGAAAATGAGGTCCTCCCGAAATCGCAGTGATGTAAGTGAGAATCATACCAATCTTTTGGCATCCCGTGACTGTGAACAAGAAACATGAAGTTTAACCCTTTTGTTGATCACTCTTTTTGAACCAAAGTAATATTAGTGGCCAAAAATGCATATTTTCTGTCAATTTTAACTAAACTACGGTAACTCTTTTGGCCCTGTCCACTCATTTGAGACTTTTTTTCCCCATAAACTGGTTAATAAATATGTGCAGTTGCAGGGTGCAATGTTTGGGTCTAATTTAGGATTATTTTGTCAGACCCAGTTGATTTTTTATAGCAAGATCTCTAAGCTGTAAAACTTAAGACAAAGGGCTGATGAGAGCAATTGAAATAAGCAGACTTGTGTCAAAAAGAGAAAAACTTTATTTTCTTGCACCACTCGTGGAGAAGAGAGCGTCATCTCTGATGCACGTTTGAATACGTCATAGCCACTAGTTGTTCAGTGCGTTTTTCTGAACACACTCTGTGGATTTAGTGTTAAAGAATCGTATTACAAGTCTGTCTCTTTCCACAGATCCTTTTATCAGCCTCAAGGTTTAAAATAAAAAATAAAAAAGTTTGGTTTTGAATAGAATTAATGGATTTAGCTCTTCACACAAGGTGCAAACATTAGCCTGGCATTATAACCATTTATATATATATATATATATATATATATATATATATATATATATATATATATATATATATATATATATATCTAATTTGAATATCTGAAGTCTTTTCCTCAATTATTTAATTTGGCAATATAATTATGTATTATTATTGTTATGTATTATTATTGCCACTTTCCTCAAACAATGACTTTTTCTATTATTATTATTTTCTAATTTTGAATATCTCTGTAAATATAGGTGGATTTGATATTTATTGGGGGCTTCTTGACTATAAGTCAGAGAAAATGATGACAGTATTTAAAATCGAATTGTTTTCTCCTTATATTTAAAATTATACTTTTGCTGCAGATGATCAAATACAACCAAATAAATAAAACAATGTTTTTATGTTTGCTGCTGAAATGAGTGTTGAACCTGTTTCTGACTAGCATTTGACCAGCCTTTAGAGATTAAAAGCACACGTAATTTTAAAAAAGTTTCTTGGACAAGTATGGAGTAAAAATAAAAATGAATTTTTGGGTGAAATCTCTCTTTAAACATGCTCGCTCCATGTCTGGATACGAACTGTAATTCGCTCTGCATGTGATGCTTAGCTTGCTGTGTAAAACCACTCTCATGTCTGCTCCACGAGCGTGTGTATATTTTTTAATATTCTCCGCTGTTTTGGATGGAAATCAATCGGTGGGCATTCCCTTTCATGAATAATGTGGAGATCAGAATCTAATGACATATTTCTGTTCTCTGCAGCTCTGTACATCAGTCATGATTCATTGCATACTTCAACCTTTCAGTTTTTTTAAACCGGAACAAAGAAATGACAAAAACATTAAAAAAAATAAACACGTTCCCTTCATTTTCAAAATAACATGTGATTTTATTTGCTTTCATTGGTTTGTGTTTTAGGGTTTCATGATCATTTAAGCAGATAATGCAGTCTGACATTTTTGATCTTGTCTTTAATGCATCATTTATTAAATTTCAATTAATAACGAAGTGGGTTGTCTAAATAAACAGCATTTACCAAATTTACCAGCATTTCTCAGTGTACGGAGCTGGAAACATGACAGACCGCGACAACCTGGCATAATCTGCAAGGAACACCTGAATAATCTCTTAAAAATGCAGAAATGTTACTGAAAATTAATCTTTCACAACAGCCATTCTGCTTTGCGTGAAGTCTGCATTACCACCAGAGGTGTGCATTAATTTTCAATAGGCTAATACAATGGTCTACTATTCCTTATTCCTTGCCTATTTTACAGCTCATAGCATCCAGACATAGGTACAAATGTGTGTGCGTACATATCCACATATGCTCAGTCAAAAACAAATGTGTTTTCATTTTCAGGGATAATTTAGGCCTATATCACTTTTCAGTCATCACCTACCCCACAGTATGGGTTCGGTAAGGTGTTTTAATGTTTTTCTAAAGGAGTCTCTTATGCTCACCCATACACAAAAGAAATATATTTGAAATACATTTTCAGAATATATTTTGGAATATATGCAAATATTTGAAATTGGCCCAATAAATATATTTCACACTTAACATCATATATTTTTGTTATATTTCTGAATATATTTCAATGTATTTTTTTCTGTATGGGACCCTGTCAAAAATAAATGTGGCATATATTCCAAATACACTGAAATATATTCAGAAATATAACAAAAATATATGATGTTAAGTGTGAAACATATTTATTGGGCCAATTTCACATATTTGCATATATTCCAAAATATATTCTGAAAATATATTTCAAATATATTTCTTTTGTGTATGGGCACCAAGGCTGCATTTATTTATTTTTATCAAAATAAAAATGTATCAAATTGTATCATTAAAAAAAGTAAAAGTGTGAAATATTCCAATAAAAAACAAAAACTATAATAAAAACTATATAAATGTATTTTACAATTGAATTCCTTTGATGCAAAGCTGAATTTTTAGCAGTCTTCAGTGTCACATGATCCTTCAGAAATCCCTCTAATATGCTGATTCGGTGTTTAAAAAATACTTCTTATTATCAACGTTGAAAACAGTTGTGCTGCAGAGTACTTTTGTGGAAACCGCAAAACATTGTTCTTTGATCTTAGTTTTCTTTGCTCAGTCAAAATGACAGAAACCACTTAACGATCTGTCAGTGTTTTTCAAATTCCGCCAGTGAAGACTGACAATAGCCTTTGTCATGTCTGTCTGATCGTTAGTTTTATCGTGACCAGTTACTGATGCTGGTAAATGTGTTTATAAATGTGCATCCCCAGTCTGTACATCCAGTTTGTGCATGTGCATGTCTAAAAATAAGCAGGTGAATGGTGCGTCCATGTGTAAGGCAGTGTTTACAGACAGCTCTCTGGTTGTTTCTGCCCAGGGGAGACGGCTGGAGGAATCTGTGGATGGAGGGGTGGGGTGATGGAGGTTTGCTAGGTTGCTGTTGGTAGCAAGAGAGAGCTGAGCTTGCGGCTAGCCAGGGATAAAAGACCCTTGCCATGTCACTCACTTACGCCCCTCTTTGGTAAATAAAAGTTTCTGACAACAAAGGCCAGCAGCGTTTGACTAGCCTTTAGAGGAGATAATAAAAAAAAGCAGACACTCGGGACAGAAGGAGAGAAGAAAGGCAGAGGAGGAGAGGAGAGCTGTCTCTTAGATTGAGGAAACTGAAGCATGTTGATTTGATGAAGCACAGAACACACACCTGAACCACGCCAGAACACACATGCTAAAAGAAGGTCAGGCTTAGGTTTGCATCGAGTCAGATAATAATGTGCATGTGAATATTGTTCTCTGGAGCTACGCCAGCGTGTTTAGGAGGGGTTATGGAGAGACGTTAACCCCCACTGTGAGCCCCAGGAGCAAAGCACAGGAGAGATCCCAGAGAAAAAAACTAAACCTAGCTGATTTCCTGCTTTCACTGTAGAAAATACATGCAATACCAGTGTTCGCCATTCAAAGAAAAAAAACATAGCAAATTTTTTTTAAAAAGTGTTATGGAGAGAGCTGAATATCAAACAAAGATCACTGCTATCATCTGCAGCAATATCACTGATCTTTAGCGCTGTGATGAAGAAAACTTCCAAACATGTGATGAATTACTGCTCTGTAGACATCAATACCAACACAATGTATAATATGGTGCATGTAAATCATGTCTGATGCCTGAATCCTCATATTCACAAGTGCTAAATAATGTCATTTAAGTTAACTACTGTATATGCCCGTGTTGTAATATAGAGAAGTATTTCTCTTTGCAGCAGCAGAAGGTAAAGGTAGGCTTGCACTTATGGCTTTTTTACACAATGACAAAAAAATCTGTTAGTTTTCTTATTATTGTTCTTGAATGGAAGTCTATGGCAGCCCATAGAACCATTTGGTAAATAGTTTTGAACACTGGCACAGAGAATAAAGAGGTCAGTCCCAAATTTGGGGTCAGTTTTTCAGTCCCTCTAGACTAGAGCCACCAAAGGCACTGATATTTAGGCTAATAACTTTTGAACAATAAGGCCTAGAAACGACATTCTTTTCCACCTTTTTTGCTATTTCTACTACAAATTTTGTCTAATCTTTACAAAATTTAGCAATTAATTATGGGAAAAACAATGTGTTAAAATGGTTAACATTTAACCCGGCCCAGATCTGCAAGTCATCTTACATCACATGAAGCTTCACCCAAAAAACTAAAATTCTGTCATCATTTACTCACCCTCAAGTTGGTTACAGACATTCTTCAAAATATCGTCTTTTGTGTTCAGCAGAAGAAAGAAATTCAAACAGGTTTGGAAAAACTTGAGGGAGAGTAAATTAAATGTAGGGAAGGCAATAGGGCTGTGCCGGTAAACTTGACAAGCACATCACCCGGTGGCTGAGTAGCACTGCCGGTGGTCCGCCAAAACACATTTCTGCTGTTTTACGTGTTTTACGTTAACTTTATGAGTGAAGCACAAAGCTTTGTTTACAAAAGAAATATTTAGCAATTAAATGTTACATTGCAGCCATGGAAACATTTGGATTTGTGCCGAATGAGAGAGGTACGTCACGTGAGCCCATAAATTTAAGCTTTGTCGGGCTTTGTATTATGTTTTGCGATCTGGTCACCCGATTAACAGCGAATTTAACAATATTCCATTGGACATGGAATATCTTGTTTCTTTTCCCAAATCTTCACCCATTTTCCAGGAGATTATAAACGTTTCTTCATTTTGGTTCACTTTTAATTTTTCCTACAGTGTTTTTTCTACTTTACCACAGTAAAAATGCGAATTATAATAGACCTGATACCTTTTTGCTTGCACATCAAATTCTATTTAACACAATTTGTGCTTGTTATTAGACTTGGTAAGGCGCTTCAAGTTTATTTGTAATGCACGTTTCAAGTTTTACTTTTTCTGGCAGCACAAAATCAAACATAGCCTAAATGTCTTGACACTGCGAAAGATAAATTCACTCTTCAGACCTTTTACAACATGTGTCAGTTGCTTGGAACATCAGGAGAAAACATGAAGATATTAGAAAAGAGAATGACTGTCTCTTTCCTGCTCATGTCCCACATCCCTCTCAAAGCGCAGAGCTAAGTAGGCTAAATGATGCATCTTTGTCGTGAAATATAAAACGAATATTTTTTTTTTAAATAATACGTAACTTTCTTCTATTATTTAGGTTACCAATATTTACTGATATTTATTTAAATGTTTTACAGGCTGTAGTGCTGCGTTTCACTGACAGAAGTGCTAAAATAAACATGTGCGTCTGTTACAAAATGGAGGTTTAAGCCTTGTTTATCATTTTATATTTGGAGACGCTCTGAAGGGAGGGTGGGATCTCATGCTTTCACAGCTAGCTTGCTATTGCTTGCCTCTCTGGAATTGCCTACCCTACCTTTAAGGTTACTCTGATTGATCGGGGGGTGATCGTTATCGGCCGATAATAGCTTTATATAGTTTGACAGGTGGTCTCCATAAAGGCCAATCAGAAGAGCCAATCAGATGACGCAAAGCTGGCGAGACAATACATTTGCAACGTTTTTGTGGAGAGCGGAGACATTGCAACGAAAGCAACCCTACAGCAATGACAGCAAGAAACTAGGGCTGTGTGATTTTAGTGCAATTCTTTCCTTTCTAGGGCTGGCTATCGAGTTCGATACTTTTTAGGCACAGATCGAATTGCCTCGACACCATCGAGTATCAAAAAATGTCTTGTGAATTTTGTTGATACTGATTTCATTTGATTGGAAACTTATTCTTCCTGTTTGTATCTTAACTCAATTTAGAAATTTGTGAATTTGACATAAAATATGACACATTTAGGTTAAAAAAATGCCACAGCAAGTCATTTTAAGTAAAATATCGCCTCATAATGGGAAGGTTAATTTCTGTCATTGATCAGAAGGTGCTCCTAAATGTTTTTGCAGCCCAAGCCCTAAATGCAGCCCAAGTGCTCCTAAAAGAAATGTAAGAGTAGAGCCCTGTCTAGGGCAGATTATATAAAAGCACCTGCTTCAGCACTCAAGCATCTCTTTTTATATATGCAAATTATATATTTTTATACATGCTATGTTTATTTATCACCTTGATAGGGGCAATTTTTATGAATGAAACTATTTAAGTATAGGCGTGTTTGCGCAAAAAGGAACATCAAAGACTTAATTTAAGTATTTAAGACGCTGCGCCCACTAAACTGGATCACGTGGGTTAGTGAATAAGATGCATGTATTTGCGCTAACATGCCATGCGCAGAAGTAGCGTAACTATTTAGTGAATTCCCCATGCGCGTCAATTACAGTTACCAACCTATTGTATAATGCAAGAGAAAGGCATTCAACAATATTTTGTTCCCAGTAGTACCCTGGCTGAATGAGCTGCCAAACTTGATCAAAGGGAATAGATATTAACGTCTAATGGTTTATGAGCTACTCGTGTCTGTTTTACATGTCAAGGGGGAAAGACTGAGTCTCTATGGGTACCCACTCTGTTCATCTTATTTTCTGACTACTCTGGAAAACAGCAGAGCGGAGTGGTGAACACTGAACAGCACACCAGAATCCACACATTTCTAACTTTATGCATTTCTCTTGCATTACTTGTTTATTTTTTTATGGCGGCCAAGGAGTGTAATATGCCCAACTGAACTGCCCTAATCTTCTTTCCTGCAATATTTCCATGCCGCAGTTATTGTTCTCATTCTCTGAATAATATCCTCCACTCCTTGGATCTTTTTTTCTGTAGGCTCTATTCTTTTCTTCTCTTTCCCGTTCTCATATCCTCTATCTGGTATGGCACTTGCTCATATCCTGTCAGTGTATCAATCAAAGAGAGCTGTCCACTCAATTCACACCTGATTTATCAGTCTGCCTCATCCCAAACGCCATTATTAGACCCAAACCTTTTTAACGCGACAGTGACAGATCGCTAGCCCGACCCAGGTAACCCGTTTCACTCTGTCTAGCCCATCGCGCGCTTGAGGCACGCTCCGTCACTTTTCACCGATGAGGGTGAACCTGGGATAAATAAAAAGCAATAACATGGCTCAAAATAAACAATAATAGTGAAAACTAATATGGCTTAACAGGCTTCCTAACGAAAGGGCTTTCATTTAACCTGTTTAAGTCACTTGTAATACAGCTAGTCATTCATTCAAAACCTGCTATTGTGCTCTCATTAGGATTGTAAAAATATTGACTTAATCTCCCACACACAACACACGATCTTCTTCCAATTTAGTCATTTAAACATGCACTTTATTTTAAGTTGCATTGTTTGCCACAGTACATACTTAACTGACTATTAGATGCATTTGTTTTAAGCCTGTAGATATTTCATATTAACCTTACAGGGATAGTTCACCAAAAAATGAAAATTCTGTCATCATTTACTCACCCTCAGGTTGTTCATAACCTGTATGAGTTTGTTTCTTCTGTTAGACATAGATAATTTGAAGAATGTCTGTAACCAAACAGTTGATGGGCCCCATTGAATTCCAAAGTATTTTTTTTTCCATACTATGGAAGTCAATGGAGTATAGTATTGTGTGTCCAACAGAAGAAAGAAATTCATACAGGTTATGTAGTAAATGAGGATTTTCATTTATGGGTGAACTATCCCTTTAAAGGAACAAGCCGACTTTGTGGGACTTTAGCTTATTCACCGTATCCCCCAGAGATAAGTCCATACATACCCTTCTCATCTCCGTGCGTGCCGTAACTCTGTCTGACACACACACCGCTGGCCTAGCTTAGCACAAAGACTGGATGTAAAGGGCTCCAGCTAGCACACTGCTCCCAATAAGTGACAAAATAACGCCAACTTTTTCCTATTTACATGTTGTGATTTGTATAGTCACAGCGTGTGCAAATAACAAGGTCACATGAGAGACAGCCATCTAATAACCGTATACATACAGGGAACTATATTCTCAGAAGGCGAAGCACTGCTACTTGGGTGGAGTGATTTACTCGCAGCACCTGAGAAGCCCCGTGGTGAGGAGCAGAGAGTTCGCTCAGAGTTTTGCGCAGAAGTAGCAGTGCTTCGCCTTCTGAGAATATAGTTCCCAGTATGTATACGGTTAGAAGATGGCTGTGTCTCATGGGACCTTGTTATTTGCACACGCTGTGACTATACAAATCAAAACATGTAGGCTAAATAGGCAAATGTTGGCGTTATTTTGTCACTTATTGGGATCAGTGTGCTAGCTGGAGCCGTTTACCTCCAGTCTTTGTGCTAAGCTAGGCTAGCGGTGGGTGCGTCAGACAGACTTACGGCACGCACGGAGATGAGAAGGGTATGTGTGGACTTATCTAACTCTAGGGGATACGGTGAATAAGTCCCAAAAAGACGGCGTGTTCCTTTAAAGATGCTAAATGAAAATGTTGTCACATTAGAAAATACACTTTGTATACATTACCTATAACCAAATAGACAAAATCCATAATGCCTGTAGTATCCAATGTATAACATGTGAATACATAACATTTTGTATATTTGATTTTCAAAACTCAACACATTTCTCCTTCTGAATGTACAGTGCCATCATGTGCTGATTCTTTTAAATATTTTCCTTGTTCTTGTTCCTTTTCAGTCTGTTTTCAAATAGAGAATTCTTAAACTGCATCACGCCAAACATGACCTCAATAGTTAACAGTATGGTCACATAGCTTGCATTAAAAAGAAACCTGAGACACTAATAAATCTATTACATTTTAGGCTGTTATGACACTGGCTCAACTACTTGGTTTCCACTGCAAGTTCAGAAAACAGCTTTCACACAAACTAAACAAACCAAACTCTGACATCATACAGACTCGAATGCCAAAAGCTGTGAAAAAGCTTTCACGTTTCTTCGTCACCTAAACTTCGAAAAAAACATATTTTTTTTCATGTAGCAAATGCTTTTATCACGGTCAGCTTACGCTACATTTATTACAGGGCCAATCATCCAGGAGGAAGTCAAGGGTACGATGGTCATGGCCAAGAACTAGTAACCTAACAGTTATCAGCCCAGATAATTAAACAATAATAGCTACTATTTTCAATAGTTAACTAATCTAATATTTTCATGTCAAATAATCTCATTCCCACAGGGTAAGAGTTAACGTAAAATACTGGATTAAAAGGAAACTGCAACCAACAATACCTTTAATACAGTGTGGACAAAATGCTATAATCCCTGCTTATCTGTGTCAGTCTAATTAAGATATGAATGAATCATTTCCAGACTTATTTAAATGATTCCAGCATCTCTTACAGCCAAACACAAGTAAACAAAGGCTTTAGCCTCTATGTATTATGAAAGCCATCTTAACACTTCTAAAGTGTTTAACAAAACACTCCTTCATTTACACACATTTGCAATGTTAATGAAACAGCCTACCTTTAAAAACAAAAAGCCTACAGTTCTTATTCCTGTGAGTGTCGATGTGCATGAGAGCTTATTTTAAATAAAAAATGAAATAAACGGCTGATGGATAATTATATTTTAATTGCATTAATTCATCAACCTAAGTGCCCCCTTTTTTCTTCCAAGCTCCAAACAGGCACAAGGGCAGGCAAACGTGGACTGACCCAAGGGTGCTTGTGCCAGTGCTTAATTAATACAGACAAAAACAATAATAATCTACACTAATAACCCCTGTAATGAGTGTGAGTATCTATGTGCACAGGACAAGCAGCTGTGAGAGTGAGTGGCTCTGCGAACAGAAGGTCTTTAATGGCAACCTGTCATACGCTAATTAGCCAAGCACATGTTACCATTTGAGCCCGAATGAGGAGGAGGAGGGGGGGCAGAAAATCACTGTTGCTGCTGCTGATGAAGATGATGATGAAGATGTGGCCAACATGTTTAGATTTTAGCTAATAAAAAAGTGATTTTATGAAAAAAGTATGAGATTCTGGTAGATATTTAAATTTTTGGCCTGTTTTATCATCCACCAGTTGAAAATCATAAATATGATAGCAGCATAATTCACGTCCCCAGCACAAACAGTGCAGAATAAGGTTTAATACTTCATTCTTGCCTTAGCAAACATCATGCTTTGCATGATTGACATATATATATATATATATATATATATACACTCACCTAAAGGATTATTAGGAACACCATACTAATACTGTGTTTGACCCCCTTTCGCCTTCAGAACTGCCTTAATTCTACGTGGCATTGATTCAACAAGGTGCTGAAAGGATTCTTTAGAAATGTTGGCCCATATTGATAGGATAGCATCTTGCAGTTGATGGAGATTTGTGGGATGCACATCCAGGGCACGAAGCTCCCGTTCCACCACATCCCAAAGATGCTCTATTGGGTTGAGATTTGGTGACTGTGGGGGCCATTTTAGTACAGTGAACTCATTGTCATGTTCAAGAAACCAATTTGAAATGATTCGAGCTTTGTGACATGGTGCATTATCCTGCTGGAAGTAGCCATCAGAGGATGGGTACATGGTGGTCATAAAGGGATGGACATGGTCAGAAACAATGCTCAGGTAGGCCGTGGCATTTAAACGATGCCCAATTGGCACTAAGGGGCCTAAAGTGTGCCAAGAAACCATCCCCCACACCATTACACCACCACCACCAGCCTGCACAGTGGTAACAAGGCATGATGGATCCATGTTCTCATTCTGTTTACGCCAAATTCTGACTCTACCATCTGAATGTCTCAACAGAAATCGAGACTCATCAGACCAGGCAACATTTTTCCAGTCTTCAACTGTCCAATTTTGGTGAGCTCGTGCAAATTGTAGCCTCTTTTTCCTATTTGTAGTGGAGATGAGTGGTACCCGGTGGGGTCTTCTGCTGTTGTAGCCCATCCGCCTCAAGGTTGTGCGTGTTGTGGCTTCACAAATGCTTTCCTGCATACCTCGGTTGTAACGAGTGGTTATTTCAGTCAAAGTTGCTCTTCTATCAGCTTGAATCAGTTGGCCCATTCTCCTCTGACCTCTAGCATCAACAAGGCATTTTCGCCCACAGGACTGCCGCATACTGGATGTTTTTCCCTTTTCACACCATTCTTTGTAAACCCTAGAAATGGTTGTGCGTGAAAATCCCAGTAACTGAGCAGATTGTGAAATACTCAGACCGGCCCGTCTGGCACCAACAACCATGCCACGCTCAAAATTGCTTAAATCACCTTTCTTTCCCATTCTGACATTCAGTTTGGAGTTCAGGAGATTGTCTTGACCAGGACCACACCCCTAAATGCATTGAAGCAACTGCCATGTGATTGGTTGATTAGATAATTGCATTAATGAGAAATTGAACAGGTGATCCTAATAATCATTTAGGTGAGTGTATATATATATATATATATATATATATATATATATATATATATATATATATATATATATATATATATACAGTACAGGTCAAAAGTTTGGAAACATTACCATTTTTAATGTTTTTGAAAGAAGTTTCTTCTGCTCATCAAGCCTGCATTTATTTGATCAAAAATACAGAATAAAAATGTAATATTGTGATATATTATTACAACTTAAAATAATTGGTTTTCAATTTATTATACTTTAAATTATCATTTATTTCTGTGATGCAAAGCTGAATTTTCAGGATCATTACTCCAGTCTATCACATGATCCTTCAGAAATCATTCTAATATGATGATTCATTATCAAAGTTGGAAACAGTTCTGCTGCTTAATATTTTTTCATAACTTGTGATACTTTTTTAGGATACTTTGATGAATAAAAAGTAGAAAAATAAAAATAAAAAAAAAGAAGCACATTTTTTAAAAATAGAAATCTTTTAGAAGTAATTTTTTTTCTTTCTTTTTTTGAAATAAATCAATACTTTTATTCAGCAAGGATGTGTTAAATTGATAAAAAGTGATTTTTTTTTAATAAATGCAGTTCTTTTTAACCTTTTATTCATCAAATATATTAGGCAGCAGAACTGTTTCCAACACTCATAATAAATCAGAATATTAGAATGATTTCTAAAGGATCATGTGATAGACTGGATGTCACATGTGACACTGAAGACTGGAGTAATGATGCTGAAAATGCAGCTTTGCATCACAGGAATAAGTATAAAATAAAATACTTATATAATACTTAAGTATATTCAAATAGAAAGCTATTATTTTAAGTTGTAATAATATTTCACAATATTACTGTTTTTTTTTTCTGTATTTTTGATCAAATAAATGCAGCCTTGATAAGCATTAGAAACTTCTTTCAAAAATATCAAAAAACGTAACGTTTCCAAACTTTTGACCTGTACTGTATATATCTGAAGTCGCCTGCTCACATTCATTCCACCAGCATTAAGGAACAATTATTACCATAACTATTTATATTAAACAGTGTGCTCGTCCTTACCTCCTATTTCGACTGCGGGATTGAGATCTGTGTGACCTGTGGCTCCGCCCCTTATCTGCGCTTCGGCTCCGCCTCCTGTGAGCGGACCCTCTGGAAGAGCTGCTGTTGGAGCGCTTTCTGTGCCTGAAACATCAGTAACAAGAGTCCATTAAACACACACGCAGCCACAGGGTGCATTCTCTGCTGCGTACTCTGTTCATCTATATGTTCAATGCTCATCAAAAACGTTTTTCATGACAGTCAGGTGTCAGTATAAGATGTTTCAAGAGTTTACTTTTGAAATAGGTTTCGTGAACACCGAACCACCCACCATTGCTTGGACAAACAGATAATCCCAGGCCATGCAAACCAACAGAGCAAGCCTGCAGAGCCACAGTGTTTAAAGTCTTGAGCTTCTGGCCATCAGCCAGTATGACTCTCTGCACTGTTTAGAAAGGCTGACATCACGGATATAGACCAGTCTGACTGCATTATTTTAACTAATGAACTCGATTTCTCTATCCTCCTTCTCTCCAATGAGCTTCTGTCAACTTCCCTCTTCTCTACTCCAGCTGATAGACCAGGACTTCTTAGAGGCACTTTCAAAAGCTAAATAAAAAGCGCGAGCCCATTCCCCACATCATGAATAAATAAAATGTTTATCTAAAAACCATAATTAAATTTATTATGCATTTCTGCATCGGACGGTACCCGGCTCAGGCATCAGGCCGTCTCTCTCTCCGTGATTGTGTCAGCATTTGAGGACTAAGTTAACGTTAGTGCTGCTTTAGAGAGAGCGGGAAATGCATAACCCTCAAAGCATGTGGGTCAACGTCCACAAAACCTATTTCTTTATTCAGAAAAACATTCAAATGCAAATCATACAATGACTTCAATACACCTTTTGTTTGATTAGCCATGTTTTAATTTTTTATTAAAATGCATTTCTTTTTTTTTTTGAAGAAGAAGAAGAAAAGAGCCTCATTAAAGAAATGAAATACTTGAACAGAAAACATAAGTAATTTGGCATCGTCTTTTATTATTTCTTATTAAACATATTTGAACAACTTCTTCACTGCTTATACAAGGCAAGTTTAGTTCAGACTGTAAAAAGTGCTGACAACCCTTCAAACACTGAATTAATAATGCATGATGTTTGGGTTTTACCTTGAAAATGTGTTTAAAATTGGAAAGAGGTGTACACTCACATTGATCCCAGGTGTAAAATACTTTTTACATAATGGCGTACGTCATATTCATTTTTTAGAGTCATGAAATTTCCTCTCTAAAGGGTTTCAAAACCTTATGAAATAGTGTGTACAGTCTGACCAAAATAATCTGCCATTGGTCAGACTAACAGATAATCGGGGATCACAAACAGAGCGATGCTGAAAGCACAGCAGTTCACACTCTTCAGGTGAGGTTAATCAGGGCATTAAACGTCTGCATAATTACACAGATCAGGCCACTTAAAAAGAGCGAAACAGATTTACAGATGCATGTGTGGATAATGCAAACAACGGCTGATCAACAGCACTCTATTTTAGCTCCTTGACCTCCACAGACATCCTTCTTTCTTTGAGAGCAGCTCTTTCCCATCACATACATAATGGCAGCAGAGCAAGCGTCATGAATAATTGAGCTCAGGCAGACAGTGCTAAGTGACTGCATAAAGCAACGTCTGGGTTCAAGAAACTGCACGTGTCTGTTTGTTTGGGACTCATGTTCAGTTACAGAATGTAAGAGTGCAGATAGCATGAATGCAATAACAGAATGTTTTGCATCCAGCTTTGGTCCAAACGTCTAGATCACTAAACTGAGACAAGTCTGTACTGTAATGTGCTGTTGTTCACCTCATGCCTCATGTACTAGCCTGGAGCAAGTAGTTTTAATATACCGCTAACTCTGTAAATGCTCATGGTCACACAAGCCGATCAACGCTGCAGTCTCGGAGCGATCGGTCACATTGGCCGTAGTTCTGGAACTGAGTGTGCACTTTTCCCGGGATCAGTGTGCCTGCCGAGCAACTGCCATTGACATAAACGGGGATGCTAATGGAATAACTCTTTCCAGGTATAGGCTATTAGAAACTGTATATGACAGGTGCTTGGTCCGGGGTGAGAAATAGGAGGGCTTGTGATGTCAGGCGAACAAGAAAATGGTTTCAGAGGAAGAATAAGTTATTACATTTTGATGAAAGATTACAGGGAGAAACTTTTTATCTCATTCTTCATTGTCTACCTCCTGTCTGTGACTCTGTTTCGGTCTCTGGAGCGAGTGCGTCTCCGGGAGTGTTTGCTGCGGCTGGTCACTCTGCTTTCAGCGGAGCTGGAGGAGGAAGAGCGCTGTTTCGGTCTCCTCTTCCTCCGGCTTCGACTGTTGTCCTCACTGTCTGAGGAGTGGCGGCCCATGTTCACTCCGGTCACTGGGTTAAATGGGGAGATGGAGAGGAAAAATGTGTTGATGATGGTAGGACACAAAAAAGTTTATCAGATGTTCAGATATCAAAAATGTTTTGTTTTTCTTCTCACTACTACTACATGCTGTTACTGTGATTCAGTAGCTCAAGCACAAGGATGAAACTTACATTTATTAAGTTAACCGAGCTGTTAAGACCCCATTCTGAATTAAAATGCAAGTACACTCATTTAATCGAACATAAAATTCTTAATTCCTCTTATTTGAAGTAGTAATATGAGCTGAGAAGAGCGGTAAAACATAAAACACGTGATTATTTATCTGCATAGACTGTCGGTATGTCGTACCACGGCGAGAAATGTGTTTTCACGAAAGATTATTTGCTACTGTCCATAAGGTCTAAGGCTGTAACGTTATTAAAACCCAAACATAACCTTTAAACTAGGCGAAACTAGCGTTAGAAACGCTGCCAGGTATGGTTTTATAGGACAAATGCGAATATGAAAATCGCGTCCCTTTAACTTAACGTTACATGTCTGTGAAACGATACATGCTAACAAACACTTCAATACCGAATGTTGTCAGTCTTACTAGCTAACGTTAGATATCTTTCACATTTCCTTCCTTCCTTCTCTAACACACGTTACAAAACAAACAAATAGCGCGTCTGCTAATATATTTTTACGTTTATATGTAAAATAACTGATGTTTATATCAATATTCATACTCTTACCTAGGCAACGATACACACTCCTATTGTGTCATACCAGCAACTGACAGAGCAGCGCCATGAGCCGATGAACAGACTAAAGTAAGCGATCCTGAGATCATCGATGCGCGTGCAGCCGGCAGGCATTACAAATCAAACACGATCGTCAGTCGCTTTCACCTTCTTGTCAGGGAAGCGCAAGATAAGCGTAATAGCCAGACTGTATAAAACAAGGTAATAGCCTACAACATTTTTTTTTTCTCAGCGACAAGTTCGTCATAAGAAACACGATCACAAAACCTATGTTAATTTTGTTTGTTGAGAAATTGCAGGATGAGTGAAATGTTTTGTTTAAAAAAAGGAAAAAAGACCGTAAATTTTGTCATCAGGTAAAAATGTTGGCTAATATTTTGTCGGAATGTAGGCTATTATGGACAAGGCTTTTCTGTCGCAAGACAAAAATAAGGAAATCACAATGGTCTAGCCTAACTGTCAATGGGACATAGACAAATTAGAAAAGAAACAATTGTAGCCTATTGGTGAAGGTAAAGATGGTTTGTCTCAAATGTAGAAGGTAAAAGCTCTCGACTACCTAACGTTACACAAAATGCTTTTTAAATAAAGTCAAACTGAATAGTATTTAAATAGTTCAGTCCCTTTTGAAGAAACAAACGCTCACACCAAATTAAAGATTTGAAGATTAGCCTAATCATCCAAATATTGTAGGCTATGTGTTCACTCAACCTACAAGCCAACAGATTACAAGAATGTACAATTGCCTCGAAACTGCACCCTTTTAGATACAAACACACTGATAGGCATAGCACGCATTTAGGCTAATTTATTTTATTTTTATTTTTTTTAATGAAATATAATTTTATGAAGATTAGCCTATTATTATCATGAGGCTGGCGTATATGAGATGGGTGAAATGCTTAAAAGTATTTATTTTCTGCTGCGTTTTGAATAATATCGAAGGCATGGATGCTCAAGCCTCGAAGAATAGTGTTATAAATATGAAGAGTAATATAGCCTACCCTACAAGATAAATAATTTTGTGATGTAGCCTAATTATTAAAGGTGAGGTGTTTGATTTGACAATTAAAGGCGTGTAGTTTTGTATCTCATTTAGCCCACCGCGTTATTAGCCTACTTTTATTATTATTATTATACGCTCTCGATCCCCAAAAAGCTACATTTAGCTTATTTACTTAAACGGCTACACTTGTTATGCAAATATGCAACAACTTTACAAAGTTTGTTTATTTAAATAGCAATAAAGCAGCATAGAATAAAACTGAAATTAATCATTAGAAACAGCTGTCCTTTGATAGCTGAAATATTAATAAAAAGTTTTTTTTTTTTTAAATAGGCAAAATATTTCTTTAATGCTGTGCGACACTGTGAATAAACACAACAAACGTAAATACAGCACTTTTTAAGCTTTTCGAATATGAGGCTATTTAATAAAAAGCTGCTCAGGAATATGTAAAAACCTGTAGGCTAGACTTGTAAATTGTTAAAATTGGTCATTTGTATTCTCTTTAAATGATTCCGATTCAAGGTGTTCGTTCTTCATATTATCATTACATTCATAACTAGCCTATCACTAAAAAAAAGGCGTTAATTATGCAAGACGACTCTCATTCATAATATCATTACATTAATTATCAATTGTATAAAACAGACTGTTAAAATAATTAGCCCGCAAAAAGCCTGCAGCGGTTTTCTGTGAAGATGAAATTTAGATTTCTCTTCTACAAGTCAATTGTGGGCCAAAATGCGATTCTTAACGATGTGTGTGTCACTTCCATGATCACAAAGTGCATATTTCTCTTTGCTCTTCTCGTCTTCCAGCTCAGATCAAAGAGTTGCCGAATAAGATGTCCACGGTGTGCCCTTTACAGTATAGTTTCAGACCATCCTCATCATCCTCATCATCACGCCTGGTGTTTCCAAACTCTAACCAGTCCAGCTTAATGACATTAATTTGCTCCTCTTGTCAATCTTAGCCAATAGCAAGCACGGACGGGTGATGTGGATCTGAAGGACAGATAAGGTCCCCCCCCCCCCCCCCCCCCCCCCCCCCCCCTCTTCTATGGGAAGGAAGGGGCTCGTGGAGAGGGAAGGTAACGCGCGCGGATCAAGGGGCAGAGACGCTTCGCTAAGTATAAATAGTGTGACTTCAATAGTGAATCGGCAGCAAGTCTGTACAGTCCGCAACAAGAGGAATTGTGAAAGATCTCCTCGCATCATCTCGCATTCAGGCCGATAGAGAGAGAGAGAGAGAGAAAGAGAGAGAGAGAGAGAGAGAGAGCACTGTTGATGTCTTATATGGTAGACTGCTGAGGATCTAAAGGGAAGAGTGTGTTTTTTCTTCTTCTTCTTCTTGGGTGCAGTGATGGAAGAACTTACCGCGTTTGTCTCCAAGTCGTTTGATCAGAAAGTGAAGGAAAAGAAGGAAGTGATCACGTACCGGGAGGTGCTGGAGACCGGGTCTGGGAGGAACAGAGAGAGTCTGTCGGTGGAGCCGGGGCGCGAGGAGGGGAACAGTATCACGCGGAGCTCCGTGCGCTCGTCGCCGGCCAGAGACGCGGACATGCTCGCGTCCGAGAGGAGCAGAGACTCGAGCAGTCCCAAACTTACAGACGGTGAGGGTGCTTTCTGTGACATTTAGCATGAAAATCATGTAATCACGCTCTTTTTCATAGGCCCATCTCTGTATTTTAAGGTTTATAATTTCGCTTTCAATAGCATTTATATAGCCTATATATTTTTATTTTAAAGTTGCATTGATTTAATCCAAAACTACACGAAGCATGACAAAATAATTTGACAGGTATCACTGTCATTATATGACTGGAGCAGCCTGAAAAACAAAAGTGCCGAGAATAAATCAAAAGTTCTCCAGTGATAAAAACTGAGCGCTGTATTTTATTGGATAGTTGCATGTGGGCCTATATTTGAATTAATATTGTTTGTAAATATTGTTTGTAGCTATAGGCTTGAAATAATTACAGATTATTCTTTAGATAACAATCTAGACTGATAAAATATAAATGTAGGCTCCTCGTACAGCTTGCTAAACAGAAAAAGAAATTACTGTAAAAAAAAACAAAGAATGTGCAGTTTATTATAAATCAATACGCATGTTGTATGAGACACACTGAAGGCCTATAATTCATCAAGTCTGAAACTTAAAATAATATCAGAACATACAGCCACAACAACATAATAATAATAAAATAATAATAATCATAATAATAATAATAATAATAATAATAATATGAATTAGCCTACAGATAATTTCGATACCTATTATTTTTCCTTTAGATATAATTGTGAACATGTTGTTTTGGATTTTTCACATTTGAATAGAGGTTAATTATTATTTTGACAGCAGGGATTTTCATTCAGCTATACGTTAATTGTTGTCTTTATTGATTTCATTTAACATTGACCCGTTTTGCCAGGTTGTTCATTTTAACGTGCAAAAGGATAATATTCCTGTAAGCATCCGGTGCAGAGAGAGAAACTCCATGCATATGTATAGTGTGTAAATAATTAAAGAGCTGTGTGTAGGACAAAACATCCGTGACCGACATCAGTGGGCAAAAACTGCCCTCACTTCACATCACTGGATCAAGCGTTCATTTCTGTTTTCAGGGAACACAGATATGAAAGAACGCAAAGAGGATTGTAAGCCGCTGGAGGATGAGACACAGACTAAAATCAAGCAGAGAAGGAGTCGGACTAACTTTACCCTTGAGCAGCTGAATGAGCTGGAGAGACTGTTCGATGAAACACACTATCCGGACGCGTTCATGAGAGAGGAGCTGAGCCAGAGACTCGGGCTGTCGGAGGCCAGGGTGCAGGTCAGACCCAGTGTGTGTGTGTGTGTGTGCTGTCATGTGCGCTGTGTGTATGGAAAGGCACTTCATATGTGTGTGTGTGCTGTCATGTGCGCATGTAGTGGCAGTGATGGTTTCCCTTGCGAGAGACGAAATCATTTCGATTAATGCTAATGTTAACCGTAACAGGCCGAATGCAATTACATATTAAGTGCAAAATAATGACCTGCTAATGAATAAATAAATATATGGTCACACTTTATTTTACAGTGTCCTTGTTGCACATGTTAGCATACTGTAGTGATAATTATAAATTATGCATAATTACATGTAACAAATATGTAACCTAAATCAAACTCCAATCCTAACCCTATACATGTAGGCTAGTTAATTATTATTATTCAGTACTAAATTGTATAATTACACTGTAACAGGGCCACATTAAAATAAAGTGTATCCTTATTTGTATATATAATGCCTAATGACAAAATATATGCCTAATGACACGTGTGCAATATATATATATATATTGCACGTGTCATAGGCATATATTCAATACACAGGAATTAAACTGAATGTAATGACACAGCAACTTTAACACTGCTCTGTAATGTAGCGTTTTATTATTATTATTATTATTATTATTATTTATTTAAGCATTAAAAATGTAAATGGCATTTGAAATAGGATCGATGAATAAAAAGAGCTAGGTAGGCCTTTTTAAAATGTTACATGGACACTCTTTCTGGCGATATTGTAGTTCATGTTTACAAATGTCAAATTAGATATCAGCCTATAGGATATGTGTCGAACGGAGGGATGAAATTGTTGAAAATAAAAGTGCTAATAATCCGCTTAAATAAGCGCCGCTGTGCTATAATGAACAGAACAATGAACAGAACTGATTCCGTGATTCGCGCGCATTGGCCCTGCAGGCAACATCTGTAGTGTGCTTTTTAGGATGGGGAAGACCATCTGCACAGAAACATAATATATGTGTAACAAGAGACGAGCGACCGAGCCGAATAATGACATTCAACATAGACATTGGCTCTGCTGTGATTGATCAGGGAAGAAAAAAAAAACAATATCTTATTTCATTCTCTTTTATCTATTCATTCCTTGGGTGGGGATATAAAATTCACTCTTTGAATACATTGGTCCTTTTTAAAAATGGGCTCAAAAGACCTCCCTGGAAAAAGTTAAACCATCGTCTCTCTTTGGGATCTTACCAAAAGGCATTGTCCCAAGCAAGGCCTGCGGATTTACATAAATTATCTATCATTTTTACCCAAATAAAGATCTGATGCTCTTTTCATATTCAGTATTCACAGACGAGGCCACACCACTGGCTCAAAGGATATACACCCGTTTTAACGGATGAAGTCATAATGTCCAGGCCATTTCATTATTTAGAATGGTGTTTCCACTTTCACTTACAGCAAAATATTATGCAAATGCAATGTCGATCGCTGCGTTGTTATGGTGAAACAAAATGAATAAACAATGCAATGAAACTGCGCGTGATTCAAAACAGATGCAGAACACACAATCATTTCCAAATCTCTAATGCCCATGACATGGCTAAATGGGCAACAAAAAAAACTTTCTCTCGGATATAGGCAATTAATGCCCCAATTTTTGCCCACCCCTGACATTACAATCGTCCCATGCTGGGTGTTTGCTATGAAAGGATCAGTTCGCTTCTTCTGGGACTCTAATCCCTGGATAGATCCAACCATTGGAGAAAGACGATATTTTATGGCACTATTTCAAATGCATTACATCAAGATTCTGTTTCTTTCCGATTGTTTAACATTTGAACAAATCTGTTTGTTTTGTGGTTAGTTGGCCGCGCCGCTCGTTATAACGATATAATAATAATTAAAATGTGCGGTTACGCGTTATGAATATTTTAGAAGGTCCTCCTCAGGGATACGGAGTTTTACTGAGACTGTTGTCATTTTGGGAGGATGTACACATGCCCTCACCAACAGCTGTCAATCAATGTCTTCTGCTTTCAGGTTTGGTTTCAGAACCGACGGGCCAAATGCAGAAAGCAGGAAAACCAGTTACATAAAGGTGCGCTGAATTTAAACACAATAAACAAACAAATCAACATTGGTTTTCTGTTTTGCTTTAATACATTTTTTCAATACAATTTACTTTTTTATATACTTTATTTTAATATACGTTTATTTATTCTAATATATTTTCATATAATATAATCTACGTTGTGCCTAATGTGTATTTACTGTGAAATATAAAATCTAGTAGGCCTAGTTCGTGCAGTCTCTCGTTTGCCTAGCTAAAGTGGCCCGTAAAGAAAACTCGATGTCACTATTTTTCAGGGGTTCTCATCGGAGCGGCGAGTCAGTTTGAAGCGTGTCGCGTCGCTCCATATGTCAACGTGGGAGCTCTGCGCATGCCATTCCAGCAGGCAAGTTACCCTGAACACAGAGGCGTCCCAAGACTTTATGTCTGTGGGTCCTTTATGGCGCACTGCACACTCAAATATCTCTCTTTGTTATTGCTATATTGCATTGTCAGCATAAGAGAGAAATTTGTCTTTGACGAAGAATATAGCCTACTATAAAGACGAGATGAGATTTGTGAATTTGTCTGTTTGCTTTATGGTTTGAATCGGATTCAGGGGAGCATATAGTTACCAAAACAATGGAATGGTGTCCGAATGATTTTTTTTATTATAATGATAAATAGCCTAAATGCAATTGATCCAGTGCCCAGTAACAGCTCTGCATAGAGTCTCTCTTAAGTTAATGTGTTTCTCCCCTCTCTTCCCACCCGTGCGTCCATAGGATAGTCATCTCAACGTGCCGCCCTTCTCCTTTCAGGTGCAGGCTCAGCTGCAGCTGGACAGCGCCGTGGCCCACGCGCACCATCACCTGCACTCACACCTGGCGGCGCACGCGCCATACATGATGTTTCCCGCGCCGCCGTTCGGGCTGCCGCTCGCAACGCTCGCGGCGGAATCCGCGTCAGCAGCTTCGGTGGTCGCGGCGGCAGCGGCCGCGAAAACCACCAACAAAAACTCGAGCATCGCGGATCTGAGACTGAAGGCGAAAAAACACGCCGCGGCGCTGGGACTGTGACGTCACAAACAAAGCATCGCGCGCACCGGTGGCTTGTTGACGTGAACAACAGAAAAACACATTATTTATGTTTTCTTGTGAAGGACACGCGAGGGGGGAAAAGGATAGGCTATTTATAAGAACACAAACTGTGAAGTGGACAACTTTACGTGGATCTTTTCATGGATGGAAGGATGCGAACAACTACAAAATGTTGAACTTTGACTGAACTTTTGCAGAAGAAGCTGAATCTGAATATACTGATATAAAGCAGCGGGGACGATTGTTCGGCTGTTTGTGTGACAACGCCAACATTTCTGCTTTAATTCTACGTTATTAGTAAATAATGAAAATAAAGAGGCTGGCCTCGTTTTATTTGAAACAAAGTTTCTCTGTGGATATTTGTGAAATATTACAGAAATCACTTTTGTTGCCAAACATGAAAACTCCAGTGTGGAACATGCGTTTCTGTCCTCACGGATAATAACACGAGATTTAAGTTCAAGTTTATGCTCTTTGGTTTCTGAAGCAAAATAAATGAACATTAAATGAAATGACGATCATTCCTTTACTTATTAATAATTACTGAGTGTATTGTGAATATAATCATCAAATATCAGGTAATTATTCAATGGAGAGTTCCAGTTGCATTGATGCCCAATTCATATGAACACACATCAGGCTTTTATTCTCGGTGTATAAATCAAATTCAGGTAATAGACTAATATTGATATGGTACGGGCACATGTAAAATACCTATGTTAATACCAACAAAAATGATTTTGGTTGTTTTATGCTTCATCAAGGCATTGTGGGAGCACTCTGGATTTTCATTGCTGTTTTTTTTTCCCTTCATCTCTTTCTCAGTGTGTAAAACCATGTGAATCTCTAAATGTATGTTTTATAAGGGTTATAAAAGCATCGACTGCGGGCACTCATTTTTATGATATCTCTGATTTGATCATGACTGTGAAACCTGAGCTCACCTAAACACCGTGTTTTCGATTCATAAAATAAATGTCAAGAACTGTAGCATCTGTGTCATCATACTATATACGTACCAATTCGTTTTATTTCATTTTTAATGTAATGGATACATACGTTTAAACAGACGTTTGCACTTTATTATTGTAGAATTGGACTGACGCTGGCGGTGTCTCTTAAATTATAAATTGTAAATAGCCTAATTAAAAAATCGACCCGTTTCTGTTTTGTTTGGATGGATATGTTGTATATGTTAAGCATTATATTATTACTGAAGATTATTTTAAAATGTTGTCAAAAATCAATTAGCTAATATATATGAATATGTAAAAACATATGTTACATATATTGGGGGGAAAACATTTGTCATAAAATCACACCGACCTCTCTCAGTTCTGGATGTGAAATATATGGAGCTGACCTTTATAGCAAACACTTATTCTACACTCTTAAAAATAAAGGTTCTTTATTGGCATTGATGGTTCCGTGAAGAGCCTTTAACATCCATGGAACCTTTACGTTCCACAAAAGGTTATTTATAGTTTCTTTAGATTATTCAAATAATCTTCACACTAAGGGAAACAAATTTAAAATAAGAACGGTTTACTAAAAGGTTCTTTGTGGAACCAAAAAAAAAAAAAAAAAGGTTCTTCTATGACATCACTGTGAAGAAAAAAAAACTTTATTTTTTAGAGTGTACAGTGGAAAAATTACTTAAGAAAAAAAGGAAAACAAAAAATAAAATAATTAAAGGAATAAATATTTGAATATATATATCTGATCATTTTGTTTGTTTCCAAAGCCAAACTAATGGTGACAAATAAATGAATAAAATGTAATAAATTAATTTAAAATGAATAATTAAATACTACTAAAAACATATTGACTTGTATTTGCATGTGTAAAATGGACTGTACCTTTATAAATGGCACATCACTCGCAGTCTTCTGTAGAGATCTAAAACGGTTCTCTTGAGAATTGGATAAATACCAAACGCCATCTCTTATCGTGAATAACCTGTCTGCTCAGTTTACTGTCTGGACACAAAGCACAATGTTTTGGCCTATTAATTAATCCTGCTTTAACAAACGCGTGTATAACGAGGGCTTGTGTCTCCAGCGCGGGTTGGACTCGGACGCCAGCGCTATTGAATTATTGATTCCTGTTACTGTCTAGTTCAGACAAACTTGTGAATGCATGGGGATCGTACAGTACAGAGGGCGAAAGGTGGGTATTAAAAATTAGCGCTTCGCTCCAAAGTGGATACATTTATCAGCGTTTTTGGACATTGAGCATTGGATATCATTTTTTCTTCCACAAACGCACAGCAGTTTTCTTAGTAAGTGAGAGTCACCATGCTAGGCTGTGACCTTGAACTTGAGCTAGAAAAGTGATTTGAAGATTAAGTGATTAAATTAGAGACCTGTACTGCCAAAAAGCACTTTAACAAATTGCACAGTAAATATGACAATAACAACATAAATTCTGAAATTACAATATGTAATTTGATATTATGAGATGTGTTCCTCGAGCTGCTGCCCGGCCTTGAAAGATGCTTTATTGTAAAAGCATGTAAAATGCAGTGACTAATGGGATGCCAACACTGAACTTCAGATTGTTCAGACAGGTTAAAGAACTGATCTGTGAGTCTAAAGATTACAGGTTCAAATCAAGAGCTGTTTTAGAAAATACAACGTGATGATGTTTAGAATTGTACAAGGAAATCAGTCTCTCATAACACGATTAATTACTCTATAAAAACAAAAAATAAGTACATTTCCTTGCTTTGTAGGATCCCACAATGGGGGAAAACCCATTAGCCACTACATGAACATGTTTAGGCAAGCGTAGGGACTTATCAGAACAGTTTAACTGACTCTTCCTCTGGCTCAATTGTTAGAGCAAGGAACACATAATAATAACTAAAACTTCAATGTGTTGTGTGTTGCTGCCAAATGCATAGAGGTTTGGTTCTATTTAGTTTTGTTGTTTTATATTAAGAATAATTGTTTAATCATTAGGGCGATTAGTGTTCACTTTGGTTGGGGATCCAGTAAAGTCTCTTCCTGTTCAAACGTGTTTCAAATGAATCAATTTGCTGACACTGATAAATTTGGAGAACATTATGATGTTATCTTTTTTTTTTTTTTTTGATAATCATTATCATTGTCATTATCATTCAATTCCTCCACAATATTAGAAGAGCTACCAAATATGCTTTAAAATATGCAATGCCAGATTTTGTTATACCAGACATTAGCACTCAGCATATACAAAATATGACAATGGTGACAATAAACAAATCATTTTTATATTAAGATAAACCCAGAACATTACAATATGAGCCACAAAAACAAGCGCAACAAACCAGCAAGCAGTAAAAAAAAATGCAACAGCATCATTTATTCATGCTGAGTGCCTGAAGAAGACAGTATTACAGTTAATCTGACAAATATACAAGAGATTACTGTAATGTAGTCACAGCTAATCTTCCTTATTATACAGCTGAAATGACTCAAATTTTACTGTGAATTTACAGAAAATGACATTGCTTACAGTAAACGGCTTTTTCCAGTACTGTAAAAACTCAAATGTTTTACAGTAACTTACCATTTCAGCAAATTGACATGCACTTTAAAATATATTAGCATTATTTTAGGAATTCAAAACGTTGTATCCAATGACTTAAACTTCCCCAAAAGTCCCCTCTTTTTCTTTCTTTTATCCTCTATATCTCAGCGTTAAGTCTTATCAATCTACAAGTACTCAAGGAGACAACGGGACGGGAACACTGAAGTACTTGTTAGATTAATGATGGAGAGAGCAATCGTTTTTTCCCCCACACTCTCTTCAGTCAACAGGCTTCACACCATACTGGCTCCATGTCTTTCTGTGCTGGCTCCACATTCCTCCCTCTTCCTCTCCTTCGTCTCTTTCCTTAACTCTCTCCGTTCTGCAATGATCTTTAAGATGTGCAAATGTGTGACTCACCGGAGTGGGAGGTTCACGCTGTATCCCGGCACTTTATGGCCTAGAAATGATACCGAGAGCCATTTGAACCCCTGCAAACTTCAAGCAGTTAACCCTGCATTGACGATAAGACAAGTGAAGCAGCATTTTGAGGGTCAGGCTCATCCCTTGAGCTGTCGATGGTGTATATCGGAGCTTCATGACCTGTTGCTAAATTTACCACTGTACAGACAGTTAATGCTGAACAGTCATCTCCGAACAGGCTCTGTCTACCCATTACAGAGGCAACCATATCTACACTTCAGTTGTTTTATTGTGAAACCTGAAGCATGCAAGTTCGCTGTCTCCACTGAAGATGACATATTAAATATGTCTCTGAGCCCGTAAGAGAGACAGAGAGTGGTAGTGTGTTTGAGAAAATGTCAATGAATGTTGAATCAAACTCCGAAGCACTCATGAAAGGAGGTGAAGAGAGCGAGAGAACACAAAGATAAGGTAGATCTCTAAAGGTTTGCCTTTGTTATATATTAAGTGCTGCGAAAGAGAAATGTGCGCACATCATCAGACAAAAGACAAGCAACATCAGGGGAGAGCAAGAAGATGAAAGAGAGACTTCAAAGGTGTGAAATGGAGTGAAAGTGAGACAGAAACCTGCCTAAAACTTGCTCAAACAGACCAATTAAAGCAGCCTATTGCTCAGATGTATCATATGAGAGTGAGTCTGTATGAACCACTTCATAACCAAAGACTTCATAACTGTGTGTATAATTTCAGATGGGATGCAGATGAAAACAATGGGACTGACCAAATAAAGCGCTGGGAAAAATGGCAACACTTGCAGCAATTTAATTTATCTGTTAGGAAGAAGGCTTCACAATACCAAATGAAGTCAAACAAAGTGAGGAATTGTTGTTCGGCATCCTGTTTAGGTAGTGCAGACGGACCAGCAAATCTTTTATGGACTATGAGCATTTATTTATTTTCGATGTAATTCCTGTTGCAGCTGGCAGTAACACAACTGAATAACAACAATTAACTGGCACTGAAAGGAGGACAAAACTGCTATGAGGCATTTCATCCTTGCAAAGTGAAAATCACACAAGATGTAAAAGCGCATTTATTCTTGTGATAGTAATACTGTAAGTTTATTCTCTCCAGTTGAAGTTGTAAATTAACCATACATAATTTTCTATTTTGTTTATTTGACTTGAATATATTTTCATCAAGAAGGAACATTGGAATATTCTTTGAAACAATGTGCTATGACAATAGCCATACACTCACGTCATGTGATATTTATACTAGGAGTCTTGAATTACACAAATCTCAGTATGAACTCTACCGCTTTGTTGAAGTCAGTTTTGTATACAGAAATTAACAGAGTGTGTCTCAAAACAGCTGGCTAAGTATGGCAATTCATAAAACCAGGCAAAAAAAAAAAAAAAAAAATCTCTACAGATCCACTTTCCACCAGGAGAAAATGAATACTTCAGTTCCAAATTCAGCTTTAACATAAAGCTTGATTTAATAACCTAAACTGTGCCATTTCTGCACCAGGGTAAGACAAAAGAAAAACACTCTTTCTTTTTCTAAAAACGTTCAAGCCGAGATTTTGAGAGCAAAACTTTGGAATGTGTATTTAGCATCAAACAGGAACACAGAAGTTTTCAGACACTCTTTAGTAGCCTATCAGATGTCTAGTGTGAGAGTTTGATATTCAAGTTGTGATATTTAGATTATTTATCAATTGAATATATTACGAACAGTGAACCTAGTCATCTTGCTCAGAGTAAATTCCTGATTTACTTAAAGTTAAACAAAACCCTAAATGGACCCACTCTAATGGGTTATGCTATTATAGACCTGAGCAGGCAAGAATATAAATGTATATAAAAATAGCTCAGGTCAATTTCAGCTGAACGTGCGCTTGTGGTTTGCGGATAATGCAGATGAATAGATTGTTACTCAATATAAAATTATGTCACAGTCTTTAAAGAGACAGACTAAGTAGACATGATGTTCCAGGGAAACATCACAGGGGCTGTCAGGGGCAAGCGGGCTTTGATGGAACAGGATTTAACACGGCTCCTACAGAGCTATTGGATTACCTATTTGGCCCAGTGATCTGGCAACATTTAATTAAATAGCCATGCATTAGCGTCCATGTGTGCAAGGCTGGTGTGGCGCGCACGCGCTTGTGTGTGTGTGTGCGTGTGTCTGGTTCTGAATACAAAACTGAATTTTGCAAGCATGCCTACAGATTCCGTCTATATCACCTGTAGTCTTTACTTACTATTCTCTCTCTTTTGGTTCACTTCAAGGCTTTTTAAACAATTTAGCACTGTACTCACAGTGCTGTCAATCATCACACTATTTGAGACAGCAGTGAAAACTGTGCTTAAAGGAGTAGTTCACTTCAGAATTAAAATCTCCTGATAATTTACTCACCCGCATGTCATCCAAGATGATCATGTCTTTCTTTCTTCAGTCGAAAAAGAAATTAAGGCTTTTGAGGAAAATATTCCTTTTCTCCATAGTCGACTTCAATGGGGTCCAACAGTTTGATATTGCAGTTTCAGTGCAGTTTCAAAGGCTCTAAATGATCCCAGCCGAGGAATAAGGGTCTTATCTAGCCAAACGATCGGCCATTTTCTAAAAAAAATAAACATTTAAATACTTTAACCATAAATGCTCATCTTACTCACGCATTACGTAATCACGTTGAAAGGTCACGTGTGACATAGGTGGAAGTACCGACCTAGTGTTAGTCCTGACCTGAACGGCCTTAACCAAAAAAATAAAAAATATTAAAAGGTAAAACAACGATGTCGAACGATTTTGAAGTTGGAGGAGAAAATGAGATGGTTACCCCCCCTGACCTTTCCAATGTGATTACGTAATGCGTGAAGTCGTGGACGTGCAAGATGAGCATTTGTGGTTAAAAGGTATATAAATGTTTTGGTTTTTTTAGAAAATGAGCGATGTTTTGGCTAGATAAGACTCTTATTCCTTGGCTGGGATCGTGTAGAGACTTTGAAGCTGCACTGAAACTGCAGTTTGGACCTTCAAACCGTTGGACCCCATTGAAGTCCACTATATGGAGAAAAATCCTGGAATGTTTTCCTCAAAAACCTTCATTTCTTTTCGACTGAAGAAAGCAAGACATTAACATCTTGGATGATGTGGGGTGAATAAATAATTAGGAAATTTGAATTCTGAAGTGAACTTATCCTTTAATTAAAGAACATTTTTTCTTTCTCACAATATAATATATGAAGACTCTACAGTCACACATGCTTTTTCCATGTCTCTCCAGAGTCAGATTATTTAAGAAAACATGCTGATCTCACATCAGTTTTTGCCTTTGCACTCAGTGAAGTCAGAAGGGGTCACGTCTGACCCTGGATCAGCCCCTGACTGCATGAAAACCCAACACCAAAAAGGGATGTGTGCACATCATGTGACAGAAGAATGTGAGTGATAAAACCCGAAGAGATAGAAGGAGAAGAACCCTGGGAGTCTCACTGTCGTGGGATGAGTACAACAGCGAGGTGGCGCAGACACAAGAGGAGTCCTTTGTCAGTTTGGAGAGGGCCTTAAAAACGCTACATCTTATCTTAATGAGTACAGAGGGATCTTTTAACAGGTCACACTCCAGAATGTTTGACAGACAGTGTCATCCTTTCTGATTTGCCATTTAGGCAAAGAGCTGATACCAGATATACATGGATTTCCAACTCTCTTTAATGTTTTAAAGTCCACATTAAATAAAAATGGACATAGCGCACATCACCAGTCTTGTGGTGAACAGTTAAGCAGTGCAAGTAGTTAATCTTAGGCAGAACATCCTTAACCTCTCCCACCCGGAGGCCTGTTGCATGAAGCTACTGTACAAACTTCAAAGTAGGATAGAGTTGACAAAACATACAAATCCAACCTGGTTTAGATCAGGCTCAAAATGAAAGTTTTCTGTCAACTAATCCAGAGTTTGTGATTGTGAAGCGTGTGCACCTGAAAGGACTAGACAATGTGACAGCAATCCATGTCTCTGCTGCAGATTAAGAGATCATAATGAAAGAATATCATGAAATTAAACACATTTACAAGGCAAGAATAAATACTGCTGCTGCAGTGAGAGTTTGAGAAGGCAGCTGAATTAAAACATCTGACTATATCAATGCATGTGTATCGACTGAATTGAAATGATCATTTATGTAAAGGTTCACAAAGAGCTCAAAAGAATACAAACTAATCCCAAACTTACCTGTTTAGGAACTGAAACCGGCTTCATGCAACAGGCCTCAGGAGGTGCCCTAAAATTAAGCCCTGCCCTCTATTCAGTACTTTGTTTCACTTGGAAATACGTCACAAAACTGAAAGAGTAAAGTCTGTCTCAACTTCCACTTCACATGGATTGATTTTTAATGTGGGACCAGTGATATCCAACCTTCTGATGGAAACCAACATCAGAAGAGGGCCAAGTCATTCAAGACTGAATCCACATGGTCCAGAGTCCATGACAAGACCAAGAAAATATGTTCTTGGATTCACTTGGACCACATGTTTCAAAGTCATGGACTCGTCATGTCTCGGACTCAAATTAGTTGGTCTTGACTACAACGCTGAGTGTGATGCCATTCAACAGTTGTGTTTCCACATAAATCCTACTTTTTTATGATAATGGATTAAATGTTAGTGTATAGCATGCATTTTGTACAGCACCTCTACTTCCTGAGATTCAAACTTTAATGACACATAAATGGAATAAAAATTTCACTTAAATGTGGTTGGACAAGGAAAACAGGAAGACTGAATAAAAAGAGAGAAAGAGTGAGTGTATGAGAGAGAGAGAGAGAGAGAGAGAGAGAGAGAGAGAGAGAGAGAGACTGACAGCGCACAATGGTAGGAGAGTGGTTCCTGCTGTAAAAGTTTATCCCTCTGGCACCATTATATAAGCATACATATGGGACAGCTGCAATGGAAGACGACACTTTAAATGACATTATTATAAAATGCAATACTCCTGGAATGATCCCTTATTGAATTAGGTCCCATGATCCAAGATGAATTTCCCGGTTCTCTAATCCATCAAGGGGGGAATATTAAAAGATAGGACTCAACTGGCATTAGAATCGCTCTCAGTCTTTACTTTCATTATTTTGAATTAGGGTGCTGCTGGGGGAGAGCCTCTTAATGAGAATTACAATGATTCAGTGGCCTCGACCTGCCTTCTGACAAGTGAAATATTAACTCCTCAGTCATAGCTGTCTGAATTAAAATACTTGGGAGCTGCGGACGTGCTAAATTAAATTGGCCTTTTATGTTCCTTACACGGCTGACCCCCCGTGGGGCTTGAGAAGCAAGGACAGTGGTGGCGCATGAGTCAAGGTGTATGAAAGAGAGAATAAGGGAGACCGCGCTGCTGCCGTGGATCAGAGAGTAGCAGTTAAAGTTCTTTACCTGCTCAGCAGGTGATCTTTCTGCGCCTCGACTCAAACCAGGCACTGGTTCTTCCTCTCTGCCTCCGTGAAATGGCACTGGTGCTCAGGCATGGAACGAGGTCACCACCAACACCTAGTCATCTGTTTCCACCTAAGCCTCTAGCTTTTATTGAACTGTGAATCGAGGCCAAATATGCTGATAAGGAGCTGATCCAGCGCAACTTATCAAAGGGTGAGGGTAACCATAGCCTTAGCGAATGACCGCTCGCATTTAACTGCTCCGTTTGTTGTCTCATCTTGCATTATGCATTTTGACCGCTGCATGCTTTGGTGAATTTGTAGGGTTGCAGAGCGGCGGTTCTTTGACCTCATGTTTTTAACAAACACTCTGCGTTGTCAAAACATGAAAGAGTCAGTTAGACCGCATCCAATCTTGTAATCAGGCTTTAATAAACAGAGCTCCAGAAATTTACATCCATCTCTGAAAAACTTTTCAACTTGGCAGCTGGCAAAGGCACAAGTGGGGGCAGAGCGCAGGGTGCGAGCCAGGGCAGTTTTGCACAGGGGCCTAGCGGTCTTGTACCCGTGCCAATACACCCGCTCACCCTGACTCTGAGGTCACGCTGCCAGCGTTCCCACTCAGGAAAAAGTGGGAGAGCGCTTTCTCTTCCGCCTGCGTCCCCACCAGCGTTTTCCCTTCGCCTGCGCTGCTGAAAGACTCCAGGGTGGACACATGCCGTTTGAGCTCTTTAGAAACAATCGATTGGCTGGGAGGGCGAGGGGAAAGGAAAGAGGAGGAGGGGAGAACACGGATTTGACCTTGGAGTCTGGAAATGTTACACTTTAAATCACTGAAATTTTCAAAAATAATCAGATGCCTCAGGACAAGTCACCTTTCCTCGACAAAATACAACCCCAGAATGAATATATGAATGAAAAGAACTAACAAAGAAACAGCAGGAGAAATAAAGTTTTGTGTAAAAGTAATCAGGCGGTCGTGGAGGTCTTGTTTTCAATTTGAGCTACTCTGATCATGCAATATTACACTTCACAGAGGCCAGTGCTCTTGGCCACACAGCACACTTATTCCAGACAAATTTCAAGACATTTCGAACTTAACATTTCTTTTTTTTAGATGAATTTGAATGGACTTACACCAACTGTTCCAAGTTTTCACTTTGCATGTCTGTCTTTCTTCTGCAAAACACGAAAGAAGATTTGTAAATGAAGACAATCTTCATTTTTGTCTAAACTATCCCTCTAAGTTTGGATAAACAGCTGACAATATAGTGTATATTTTCTTGGGACTTGGTGCTCTTCTAAAATTGTGGTACAGTCTTTTAGGATGTCTCTAATATTGGTTGGACTGTCATAGTGAAGCACTCTCTCTCTGACAGTGCATTTCCAAGATGACAAAATCCATCCTCCTGTATTGATCAGTTATTCTACTATCCCCCGCTGGCTACATCTCACGCTCCTCCCCGACTGGCTCCCTATTGATCTTTAGCAGTGATTGGTCGAGCGGTAATTTGAGACGGACATTGACGGATGGCTAGCAACTGTTTTTCTTTCTTCTCATCCACTTTTCCCAGGGTGATGAAGTCATAATGCAAGTGACACTGCCAGACTGAGACCAATTGGGTGAGCAATAACCTTTAAAGCCAATAGAAGCTGTCTGTGCTGAAAGGGACTTCTCTTGTCCTTTACTGACACCCCATGGGTGTCTACTGGATGGTTCTCATAAACACAAACTCCCAGTAATGGCTCAAGATCCTGTGCTGGCCCGTTGCTGACTACTTCAGCATGGCTCCACTGGGTTGACCAACCAATTAAAAAAAGGATTTGAGAGTAGAGTGTCTTATTTAAGCAAATAATTTCTGTTGACATGGACATAAAAAATGATGCAGTCTGAATAATGATTGTCCGTACCTTCAACAAGTAATGATTAAGAAATTAAAAACTGATACTTTATTCTCAAATTGGAGGACACTTAAAGAGGCAGACTGATACTGAGCCAAACTGTGCTGAAGCATTTCCAAGAGAATACAGATATTCATTGCCACAAGTTTCAAGACGTCATGATGAGAATTGAGCATGGAAATTATTCTCCAAAGTTTTTCTTTAGCAACCGCTAAAAAGTTTAAAAGGCATTTTGTAGAATCGCGAGTTCATGCATTCATTGGTTTCATGATCGTGTTTTCCCGGTTACCAAATAATTATCTATTGGTTGCCAATAGTTTTATTTTCCTCAAGTCATTTATGTCTAAAATAATAAGTAAAATAAGTAATTGGTGTGAAATGTGTGCCATGCGACCACTGACCACAGTGACGTTAGATTGTCGTTGCAGTTGGCGTCGGCCTCTTTCGGGCTTTTTAATATCAAACACGTCAAGCTCATGATTTTCTTATTCATCCAATAATGTTTTTTTTTATCGTTCGTATCTGTAACTTTAAGCAGTTCTGAAAGCTGGATATATTTACATACCAAAAAATAAATGAAAAAACGAAAGCAAAATCTACATCGACTGACACAAGTCTCGTCCTCATTATATAAGTAACTTCTGTTCTGTCACTTGCCAGATGTGTTGCAGGGGAACTTTGTCATTAATGTTAGTTTTTATTTTCATTTACAGGTTTTTAACCTATGCAGTGCCACTTTTGAACGTGTTCTTCACCACCAAAACTTCTTGATTATTCAGTGTTTTTCAATATTTAAATGAAGGTATTTTCACAAAATAACCCGTGTTGGAATTTATGTTAATAAAGTGATGTGATAAAATGTCGACCGTTGTCTGTGTTCTGTATTTTGCTATATGTATTTTATGTTTTTCATACAATTTTTATTTTGGGCCAGTGAGAAATAAAATTGCTTCTACAATGTAAAATATATGATTGAACCAACAACACGGTAGGCTATAGTAAACTAACTTTTTTCCATTGACTCAACATATTATTTCTGATTGAGCCCTTGTTAACAGACTATTGCCACAACTGATCAAATTAAATTCACAGAAATTCAGTTGGGCCAAATGTAATTCAGATGTGATCAGTCACTAGAAATTTTTGAGTTTGAGGAGTGACATTTTTTACAGTGCATATCTTATGCATTGATATATTCAGCTACTTTCCTCTTGTCAAGACTCTACTGTAGTCTGATCTGTTTTCTTCCTTTATATTTGATTTTGTTTTGTGTGTGTCTCAACTGATGGTATTCTTCAGTTACCACGACTGCTTACACACCTGTTAGCTTTTTCTTCCTCTTTATTGGAGAGGAAAAGGGCTGCCAGGCACTGACTCTGTTAAATTAAGAGGCCAGAGTGTCACTTTCTAAGTGTATAATTTAGTGTTTTTTTATTCCTTCAATTTATTTGTGTGTGTGTTTAGAATCAAATATAACCCTGACACATGTCCAGATAAAAGGCATTACCCTCTTAGCGCAGCAAACTCGCTTGATACAAAATGGCTGCATATACACATAAAGACACCTGTGTGTAAGTGAGAGGAGTGTATACATAATGATCATAATAAAAGTATGTAATAAATGTTGCTTGTTCTGGAGCATTTACATCTGCACCCATAGATGTAGAACAGGGACATTGCTGGTGGTGTAAAGGTGGTAATGACTCTATCTAGCTGTGCAAATCCCCCATGTTGTCACTAAAAGGTGATTTAAATGAGTTTGATTTGAACCGTACTAGAGGCCTAGTTTATACCTGCACTTTGATGAAGACATCTGCCGACCTCACATGGCCATTAACACTCTCGCTAAGTATCTGAGGGCGCATAACCATGACAGCCATCTTTCTCTCAAATCGGGAGGAGATGAATGGCATTTCTGCCTAGTTTGTAAACAGGGCATGTCTCTGGTACATCTGGGCCAGAATTGATCAGCCAGTGCTTGTGATCTCCAGCATCTGCGACTCAGGAACTCAGCTTCTGGGTATACCACTTGTGATAAGGACCCATATGGTTACCCCAAGAGTAGACTATTTAGAGTCACAGAGTCAGTGTCTGCAACATTGATCAACACATAGCCAAGCCATTTTGAGCTCAATATAGCCTCCACCTCTAGTAAGACTGTCATTAGGACCTCCTCTGGAACTGGTTGAATGATGACCTTGACAGTGTGTGTCTTTTTTCCCCACGTCCTGCCAAAGTGCGGGGCTGCTTGGGGGTTGAAGTGGAAGTTGAATCTCTGCTTATATAGATTAGGGGCAAGTAATGTTTCATAGAAGATATACTGTTGTAACATTATCTTCAGAGAGTTCTGTTTTCGAATTTAATGGATATGGCTGTGGTCTTTAGTGTACTTGTTCATGCATCTGCCTCTAACAAGGATGAGGCAGTGTCTAACACTGCGAGTGTGAGTATGACATACACTCTATCAATTTAGCTTGTGTAGTAAACTAGTTGAATTGAATATAGCCCAATAAAATGACACTTTCCAAACCAACTCAACTTTATCTAATTCAGATTACTATTAACTAGTGATACCACGTTAACATGCAGTCATTTCTGCAGTCAATGAGTAAAGCAACATACAGAACAGTCATCTCATAACAACCCTCAACCTAAGCACACTTAAGCATAAAGGTAACCCCTAAAATGTCAACATAACAGAATGTTGTACCCCTGAAAAGGGGGAGAATATTTAAACACAGATCTGGAAACAGATCACAGATCTGGATTAAACACAGATAAATCTGGAAACTAGAAATGCCCCACCCAGTTTCTGTTAAAGCCAACTAAATTATGTAGTCCCAACACAAATGGATTAAGTAAACTTTTTACTAATTTAAGTTGATTGCATACAATTAAAATATTTTGTGAATTAATCAATTGTGTTGCATTTGCTCATTTCAATTACAGTAGGTGTATGGATCAATAGCAACAAAACACTTTTGAGTGTGGAAAATCATGAAATTGTTCAATAAAAATATTAACTTGAGACACTACAATAGCTGAAGAAATGGACAAAGTTTCTTCACCTATACATTTTGTAGATGCTGCACTTCGCATAAAGTTAAAATTAACAATGTTGATGGACACGCCCACATCCTGACATAAAAAATAACTCATGTCAATAGACGTGGCCTGCTCTTACTGAAAATGAATTCCAGGTTATTCCAAAAAGCATGTTTAACTTACTTTAACATTAACCCTGAACTCTAAGTTGATTAAACCAAACACTGTTTGCTCACAGTAATCACTACCAGAAAAAAGCGGTTTAGCTCATCAAGATGGATCCATAAGTCATTATAGAAAATAACACTAATAAGAAAAGTGCAGCACTGACACTGAGCTTGATGTTTCAGTGGTGGAGAAATACTGGCAAAGGTAATACAACTGAAAAAGGAGTGAGAAGTAATGTGAGAAAAAAAGTTAAACTAAAAGTCCTTGTACTACTATCTTTGTAACATCTAGCTAAGGGCTTTCACACACACACACACACACACACACACACACACACACACACACACACACACACACACACACACACACACACACACACACACTCAGCCTTTCTGGAAAATGACCCCTAATTTGCTAGATGAGAAGTTACAAGTAAATTACAAATATGCTGCTACAGTTTAAGCATAAGATTTCTGGTATGAGAACATGCTGATGTCATAAAGTTGACGTAGATATTTACCGCAGATTTTAATTGTTTTTCTGTGTCATCATGTGCTAGACAGACGTCTTTGCCCTAACTGCTTTGCCAGGTGGCGCAGTCGCTCTCCTCTGTATGTGCTGACTGAAGGTAAGATGATTTAAACAAGCATGTTTTGTTCACTTCTAAAAGTATTGATTTTCTACCTCTGATATTATGTTTTCTATGTGTATAATTTGTGTGTGAATATTCCATTCTGATCACTCTAACAGTGCATCCTCCATATAAGATTGGTGATTTTTGTCATATTTGTAGGGCTGGTGGGATTAAAGGTGCAGTAAGCAATTTCTGAGAACTGCTGTTGATCGGACACCACAACAAACTTGTAGCCAATCAGCAGTAGGGGGCGTGTCACTCATGATGGGGGAGGAGCTCAGAGGAATATCACTGGAAAATAAAGGGTTATGATCAGGCAAGAGCTTTAGGACCCGCGGTAATATTAGAAACGTTTTCCAGCGCTGGAGAGAGCTAAGTGGGAAAACCTCACTGAACCAAAATATGCTGTTCTTGTATTGTTAGCTATAGTAACAAGACAGTTTTGAGTGTCATTGTTTGTCTGAAGCTGCTGTGCTGCTGGTGACTAACAACCAACTCTTGCTTGTATGTACTCTTGTGTACTGTGTTCATTTATTTTTTGCGAAGCATTATCTTGTTTCGCCTCAGCTATGATAAACAGACATTGCATTTTGGGGGCGAAGCAATGAAGATGTTTGTTTGGGTTGATTTCAAATACCAACAGTATTCATAATTACACATTTTGTTCATAAAATCTCAAAATTGTACATCTGTAAATAACATCTTAAACTGTGCACCTGTGAATAACATATCTGTACATTCATAAAACTACAAAAATTTCCAGGAATTTCCAGGATTAAAGAATATTATTTTACAATAAATTACTGTAGTCAGAAATTTACAGTGAGATTAATGCATGCTGGGTCATTTTCTAACAAATTACTGTTAATCAACAGCAGAATGATGTTGACATCACAGTAATTTACTGCTCTTTTTTTTTTTTTTTTTTTACTGTGAATTCACATTATAATGTTGTCTTTAATCATGCCATTGTAAGAAATCATATTGTAATTGTTTTAATTATATTGTAATTATTATACTGTAATTGTTTTGAAGTCACCATCATGGTGAACAGTGTTCCATTTGCTTGGGATCTTGGACCTTCTATATTCATATTCAAATTATTGATCTAGACAAGTGTGACAAATGAAAATAATGTAAAAACGATGATGAGCTAGAATAAGCAGAATAAGAATAAGCAGAAATAAACTGAATGGCTGATTTTATGTTATAGCATGAAGCATTTTAGCTGTATTTAAATATGAAGATTTACTTATTTAGAACTTATTTAAAATTCATAACTGTTTGCAGATGGATCTTTCATAATAGTGAAGCAACTGCTGAGATTCATCTTGGAAAGATGTGATATCATCCTGCAGCACAAGATTATTAGCATCACTTAATGATGCACGACATCAATACTCAACAGACAACACAACAATGGTGACACTCAACAGATTTAAAAACATTACAAAATAAACCAACAACACAAACTGTTAAAAAAGTGAAGCAAAAATAAGTTCAGCATCACAGATAAATCCAACAAGCATCAAAATATTCTACAGCATAATCTATTCATACCGCACTGCATGCTGGGCACCTTCATAGTACATGTGCACTGTAGAAATACAATATGATATTTACAGTCATTTTTGTGTTTTCCAATACTGTAAAATCACAGTAAAACCAGTACAATTGTAAAAACCTGACTAAAATTGCCAGTAAAGTACTGTAGATTTTTACAAGAAATGTCCCACTGTGCAGTTGTAATGCAATTATTTACCTGGAATAAACTGTAATTTAACTAAAATTGTGCAGTCCTCAAGCTTCAAACAGAATAAATACTGTGTCATGAACAACAAGCCATTAGATCATTAGCACCAGTTCATCTGGTAAAGTGGCAGACGGCTGGAACTCCTTGACTAGCATCGGCCCTTGGACGGGCCGTGGGGGTGTACTCATAAAACGAGGCATTGGAAAGTTTGTAAGTACATCAGGAGTTTATTTAAATAACACTTGCCTGACGGCTCATGCTACCGCTAACCCGGACGTCGACGTCACTTCCGTGATTTGGGAAAAGTCCTGGCAGAAAGCGATGCATAAGGATGTAGTGTAATGATGCACAGTTCCAGGAATGGACTAATATTTTGTTGGTAGTACCAGTTTGCAACAATTATTAGTTAATACTAAGTTGTCAACACTTCGCAAAAATTTCTATGGAGTCTTAAATTCACTAGCTTTTCCCTTACACTTGTGAGTTTTGCAAAGGACTTTTACGGGGTGAGGATGGTCATGAGGGTGGTCTCGTTTGACTCGGGGCAATAAACAGCCAAACATGAATCATCTCAACACTTCCTAGCCCCTCCCTAGCAACCATTGTCGAGCACCTTAGCAACCAAAATCCATAGAGGGATATCTTCCATTCTGAATGTCACAGAGGCATGGGAGTTGGTTTATATCACTGTAAAAATGAATATGCTATATCTAATCAATAAAATTGTGGCAACAGATTACAAGCAATACTATTAATTAAATTTAACAAATTAGAATTGAGTAATAATTAATCAAATTCCTTAAAAGTTAACCATTTAAAATGAGTAAAATTTACACACACACAAAAAAAACATTTTTTTTTTTTTATTGCCAACATTGAAGATACCTGGTGTTAACAAGCAGAATCACTGAAGGAGAAAACCGTAATTTAAGTCACCATTATGGTGATCAGTGTTTGTTTTACTTGGGCTCTTGACCCTTAAATCATTTACTTTAGATTTTTAATTTTAACATGCTTTATAATTGTCACCATTGTTGAGATAACAGGCTGATTACTGATGTCTGTGTGTCTAAAAACTAAAAAAAAAACCATATATATTTTTTTTTTTGTTTGTTTGTTTATGAGACATGTTTAAGAAATCTTTGGATTACATTAGCCTGGTTAATGTCAGACCTCTTCTCATTGAGACGTGGTCTGGGAACCACATATTCATTTTCTCGTATTTTTTAGGCGTGGTTTACGAATGCCCAGAGCCGTTTATTGGGCGCTACGAATGTCTATCAAATGCGCCTGTACGTAGCTCATAGCCAATCGTTTTAATTATACCAGATGACGTATGTAGAGCGACAGAAATTCGACGAGGAAGAAGACGAAATAAACTTGCGTTCTAAACTACTTAGAACACTATCTAAGGCTGCATCGAAAGGTATCTTTGCGTCTGCTGCCATGTTGGATTCATAGATATAAACAAACTGCTTCGGTGTGTCGCATAGACGTCGTCATCGTCTTGCTGCTCCCTCCCCGGTCTGTGATTGGTTCCCTTTTTGAGTAACACAGTCTCACCCCAAAACGTCACATACTGACGGGTCTTGACCATACGGCAACATACGACGAAAAGGGTACCCCTTTAACGTCCATGTGTGACGATTCGGGTTATGGGTAGGTTTAGGTATGCGTTAGGGTACCGCTAGGAGGCTGCTGGTGCGCTTATGTCTGCGTCTCATATTGACGTTATAGGGGTACCCTTTTCGTCGTATGTTGCCGTATGGTCAAGACCCGTCAGTATGTGACGTTTTGGGGTGAGACCGGGCTGTTTTGAGGGGAAAATCTGGTCCATGGTGTCCAGGCTGCCTAGCAGCGTGAATAAAATCACGCTGCGCTCAAGGCAGCATGGGGAAACCCAGGCTAGGATTACATTGTAAAAGTTCAAAATATTATGCTGTGCAAGAACAGTGCTGCTATAATTAAAAACCTAAATTGATAAATTAGGTTCCCAAGTAAATTGGGATCTATATGAGTTCAGAGATGCAGGTCAAATGATTGTGAAATAATGATTATGTTAAAACACAACCAACACCATCAGATCACCTTTTCTCGTTGTTCATCTGGCTGTTATAACTCAGGTACAGCAGCCAAACAAAATCTAAAGTCAATGATTTAAGGTCAAGAGCCCAACTAAAACAAACACTTAAAATTACGGTTTTCTCCTTCAGGGATTCTGCTTGTTAACACCAGGTGTCTTCAATGTTGGCAATAAAAAAAAAAATTGTTTACATTTTTTTTTTTTTTTTTTTACTCATTTTAAATGGTTAACTTTTAAGGAATTAATTTGATTAATTATTACTCAATTCTAATTTGTTAAATTTAATGAATAATATTGCTTGTAATCTGTTGCCACAATTTTATTGATTAGATATAGCGTATTAATTTTTATAGTGTTCATAAAATAGTTAAATAAATAAAATGCTGGTGCTGGCTGGCACCTTAAAAAAAAAAAAAAAAAAAAAAAAACTCTGGCATGGAAAGTGTTAAAGCTTGAAAGCGCCTACTGAATCATCATTTTCTTTGATTGCATTATTTTTTTTTTAAATACAATAAATAAAAAGTAATTGGTGACTGAGGCCAGGGCCATCACTAAAATGCGCATAAGGCCCGGGATATTTATTTTAGGGATGAGACCATAGAACTTCACAGGGCCAAGGACAATGTGCCTGCCTGGTTGTCTCCTCCTTATTGAGCGTTTCATTCTGCCTAACATCTCTTTTTTATTGCATGGAATGAAAAAAGGTCATCCAGATTCTGACCAACATGAGGGTGAGTAAATGATGACAGAATTTTCATTTGTGCGTGAACTATCCCTTTAAGGCTTTTCTTCCCATCATTCTTGAGCGCGCACGTGTCATCTCTCTCTTGTTCCAGGCGCGCGCTGGTGCTTGTGTGGGGAGTAATTTCAGTGTGTGGTGAGTGGACAGTACCTCCACTGGGAGTGCTGGCAATCATGGGGGAAACAATGTTTACATCGATCAGCTGTCAGGAAGATTTATGGCTTCATTTTGCTGTAATAGAGAATTAGTGGGAAGATTATCAGGGACTCAACACCGGCGCATGTTACCTGTGTCTAGGCCAGCAATTTGTCTCCCTGAAGCAGCATAACATTTGTGACAGCACCAGCACTCGCCCTAATTCAATCAAGAGAAAATGTTGGAATTAATTTGTTACAAGAAAATTTAAATATGTGCAGCAGACCGTGGCAGTGGAGTGGAGAGGGAAAACTGCTGATTTATAGTCCGGGCAAAATATCGATCCTCTTCTATCCAGGGCCCTTGTGGAGGGTTTAATGTGTAATAATTTCCAATTTAAAGCTGCTCTCAGAGATCAGCAGGTCTTTGTCAAATGACCTGTTAGGATGGTAATGTTGGTGTTTATCTGTCCCAGCATCTTTAACGCATCAGACATGGATTTTATTGTGAATCACGCACACCCACTAGACCCATAGTGATAAGACACATGTAAGGAAATCAATGCATGTAACCTGTCCGCTCAGTAATTACAACAGGGCCAAATGCGTGAGGCAGGAGTGACTTACAGCAGGGAGAGAGAAAGACAATTGCAGGATTGATTCTTTCTTTCTTGCACATTGAGTTTTGCATACATTTTCTCATAGCTTTGACAGTGATATCACTGTCACTCATGCTTTCAATGACATGATAAAAATGGTCACACACACACACACACACACACACACACACACACACACACACACACACACACACACACACACACACACACACATTCATATATTCCCCTTCACTAAACTAAAGCTACCCATCACAGAAAACTTTCCAAATTTTTACATTTTTAATAAAACATTGTTTTTTTAAGCCATTTTAATTACAGGGACTCAGGAAATGTCCTCATAAACCACATTTACGTTGTAATATCAGTGTAATACCAGTGTTTTTATACAAATTTGTGTCCTCATAAATCATATAAATAAGCACACACGCACACACACACACACACACACACACACGCACGCACGCACACACGCACGCACGCACGCACACACACACGTTGTGTTTTAATGTTTTATTGGCACTTTCCATAGACATAATGATTTTTATACTGTACAAACTGTATATTCTCTCTCCTTACACTAACTCTACCTCTACACCTGCCCATTACAGAAAACCTTCTGCAGTTTTACATTTTCAAAAAACATCACTTTATATGATTTATAAGCTGTTTTCCTCATGGGGACCAAAAAATATCCCCACAAGGACGAGAATTTTCGATATTGCCATCTTTTTTGGGACATTTTGTCCCCATAATGTAAAGAGAGAGAGAGAGAGAGAGAGAGAGAGAGAGAGAGAGAGAGAGAGAGAGAGACAGATGGAGAGAAAACCTGCTCTGACCTGTTAGGGTTTCTCATCTCCTGTGTGTCAATCAGTCTACACACAGCAGAAAACTCTTCATCATTCTCTCCTTCATCCTCCTTTTATCCAAGTCTCCGTATTCTATCAATATTGTGAGAATTCTTCATATTCAAATTGATAAAAAAAACAAAAAACCTTCTCACCAGGACTCACTCATGACAGATTGTAGATTCACTTTCATTCTGTTTTTCTCTTTCCCATATATTTGATAACATTGAAATAACAGTAAATCTGTTCCACACTGTTGTATATGAATCAACTTTACAGATTACAGAACAGAGTCAGACACAGCAGAAAGGCAAAGCATACCCATTAGCATGTTGTAATTGGTGCCTAATTAATTTCTCTCACCATGAATATATTAGGGCTGCATGGGAGATTCAGGCAAGGGTGATTTGTTTTAGTATGGGCACAAACATATGAATAAACATTAAATCAGACCAGCAGGGCCTATAAGAGTTTTATTGCCGATAATTGCCAGGTGTAGAAGACACAGAAATGTACGGATCCAACAGGAATAATGTGAGCATGCACACTCGTCTTTCTTTGTTTTCGTTCTAATTTTTGTTTATGAACATTCAAAGCGAGTCAGCAACTATTACATGTTGCCCTGTATGCAAGCAGTGGCAGATTTAGGGATGGCGACATCGGCTGCCACCCGGACCTGCATCTTGTCAGGGGCAAAAAAGAAAAACAAGAAAAAGGAATAGTGGTTTTTTTTTATGATCATTTGCATATGACAGCAGTAACATCATGACACTGCTCTACGCCACCTGTGTAATAAATTGATTGTTTTATTTGTATTTACAGTATAATTCCTTTATATTTGTCTTTGTTACTTTTTGATATTTATGAGTATTTTTGTATATATTTATATAGTTTTACATTTCATGGTTCTTTATTTGTGCTGTTTCAAATGTTTTAATAAAAATTACAGTTTTTTTCTTCCCATGGGTGCCATACAAGCTAGAACCACCACTTTATGCAAGATTGTAAACATTCTGTGCAATATTCTCCAGGCTACAAACTCCTACACCTATAATACTACATAACCCTCATATAACCATACATATACAGAGCGAACATTAACTTCTCAATGTGTGCCTCATGTTTAAGACTGTAGCTTCCCAAGCTATAATACAAGCTACTATAAAGAGAAAAATAATACAAGCTACTATAAAAATCTCAATTAGGGTGACAGCATCCAAATTTAATTGATCCTTTTCAGATTCTGAGAAGCAAAAGTCATCATAGTTTGGCAAACTTCTATAGTGGTGAATGTGAGATTACAGCAAATATAATTTTTGCTTTCCCATTTGTTCCAATAGGAAGAAATATTTTTTTTTTTTTTTTGAGAGAGATTGATTACAGCAGTCAGAACAGAGAAAGATCATTACTCCCTCCCCTTTTTGCATTAAAAACACCCTTGCAGTAATGTTAACAAGTTGTAGTTGTATATTGTACATAAAATAATGTACATAATTTTTTTTTTTTAAGAAAAAGAATGTAAATGTACTCATCATCACAGATTCTTCATCACATGCTCTCTTCTCACCCTCAGAACAAAAATCCATCATATAACAATTTCTGCTCACCATTCTGTTGCAGCAAATGCCCTTATTGACTCTGGTTATGCGGGCAACTTCATTTCAAGAAACTTACTCTGTCATCTCAACATCCAAAAAGCCCTCGCCAAAAGATCCTAAACATCAACACTATCCTGGGTAAGCCGCTTGGACAAGGGGTAATCACGCACCGCACACCAACCCTCACACTCCGCATTGGTTGTACTCACTTCGAGGTGATATCGTTGCTGGTGCTTGATGGTTAAAAGCTGTCATCATCCTGGAACTCCAATGGCTTCAAGCCCATTTGCCTCACTTCTCCTGGACCACCTGCAAAGTTCTGTCCTGGCGGGGGACTAATGCTTCGCCAACTACCACAGATACCTCCCCATACTTCAAGCGAACCATCTGCTCCACTCCAAGCCACAAAAATCGAAAGTCCTGTCCAGTACAAACAGGTTAAAATACCAAGGGAGTCTTGGGAGTTCTAGGATGTATTCAGTAAGCAACTAGCTTCCAAATTCCCTCCATATCAGCCATGAGACTGTCCAGTCGACCTATTACTGGGTGCCTAACAGAAAGATGTATCCGTTGCCTATCCCGGAACATAAAGTATGTGGAAGAGGCGCTTTGTCAGGGCTACATACTCCCTTCCACATCCCCTGGCGCTTCGAGCTTCTTCTTCGTGGCAAAGAAAGATGGAGGCTTGTGACCCTGCATCAATTACCGTGCTCTCAACCAGCAAACTATCACATACCCCTATACTCTTCACAGCAGCCCTAGAGATGCCCCATGGTTCCAAATTCTTCATCAAACTGGACCTGCATAGTGCCTATAACCTCATTCGGATACGGAGGGGGGAATCCTCCACACCATCAGGGCACTCTGAGTACCGGGTCATGCTGTACGGGCTAGCCAACTCTCCCTCCGTATTCCAGGACTTTGTGAATGAGGTGTTCTGGGAGTACCTACTCCACTTTGACATAATCTACATCAACAACATCCTGATATACTCCAGGAAAATGGCCGACCATCGCCTCCACTTTAAGCAGGTCCTACAGAATCACTGTGACCGCTGTTTGTACCTCAAACTTGAAAACAAATCCACCGGTCATCTATTCAGTTCCTGGGATATATCATCAACACACACAGCATCAAAATGGACCTGGGGAAAGTCAAAACAATTCACAACTGGCCACTTTCATCCACCATCAAAGAATTACAATGAATCTCAGTGTTCTTCCGCCGTTTAATCTCAAATTTCAGCAAGATCTCTTCTCCATAAACATCCCTGCTCTGCAGCTGGCCCAAGTCTCTGTCCTGGACACCAGCTCTCACTGAACCATTCCACCAGCTCCAGGAGGCCTTTACCACCACTCCCACCCTTGTTCATCATTATGCTGATCTGCCATTTGTCGTGGAAGTAGACGCATCCACCACTAGGGTTGAAGTGGTGATCTCAAAGCGGCAGGTTGATCCATCTACACTCTATCCATGTGCGTTCTTCACTAAGAGACTGTCCCCGGTGGAGCAGAACTATGACAGTGGAAACCGGGAGCTCCTTGCTATCAAGCTGGCCCTGGAGGAGTGTCGCCAATGGCTGGAGGGAGCGAATCACCCATTCGAAATCTTTAGTACCTACGAGAAGCTCGCCACCTAAAAACATAACAAGAATGATGGGTATTGTTCTACACACGGTTTAAATTCACAATGACTTATCGACTCAGAATCAAGAACCAAAAAGCTGATGCCACATCTTGTTTTCAGGAGTGCCTACCGATACTCCTTATCACATCCTCCCTCCAGCCACCAGTCAGTCCTATTCAGTAATCAGATCACAGAAACCACCCTCTCAGAACCTGCTCCGCCGGGAGGTCCTGAGGGACAAATCTATGTACCGTCAGTCCTTGGCCTGTCCCTCATGGACTCTTCTTTTCCCATGTACACTCTTCCATCCACTCTTAAGAAAAATGGTTCTAAACAGTACCAAATTAGGCTTCTTCGGCTTGTAACAATAGCAGAACCCTTTTTTTGTGCAAAATAGAACCCTTTTTATAAGGTTCCATAAAGAACCATGCTTTGAAAGTGCTATATAGAACCTTTATGGTGTTATAAATAACCTTTTCAACGATATTTATTTTCATTAATATTAGTATCTTCATATTAGTAATATTACTATTATGACTATTATTTTTTTTATAAATGATTTATGAATATTGTTTTTTAGCCCTCTATCTGCCTGGTCTTATATTTTGTTACCTCTATTTGGGTTTTACATTAAAACAAAACAGCATGTTGTGCCAATTAGGTACTTTTATTTTTTATTGACATGGCAGATTGTAGCAATAATTACAGTGCTCTAACAACAGAGGTTAGCTGAATACATTAATAAATAACAATTGACATTGAACACAATGTAGATGTAATGAAGACCAAGTTTCAGTGAAATATTTTCACAATCCTCTATGATGTCTTTACGTCCTTCAATGTGTGTGTATTCTGAGTGGCAGTTTCTCTCTGCAGATGATGAGGTTATAATACGAGACAGCATCTGAAATACACAACTGAGTTTAGAGTTACATAGTGTCTTTTCCAGTTGATTATGTAAAAACAATTATGTTCGTGAAGGCCAAAATTAACAAAAATGGACAGAATGAGCCCTTTACCATGTTAAAAGGAGAAAGTGATATAAAGTCATGGTATAGCTTTAATGTTTTTTGTGACTGTGTATGTTTAGGCATAAAGTCATAATTTAAAAAAAAATCAAACAATATGGATCATAAATTCCATATCTCTGTTACTTTGTGGAGAAGAGAAGAACAGTATCCTTTACTGAACAGAGCTGCTCACACTTACATGTTCTGTTAAACTAAAAAGAGAAAAATACATGATTGTTAGGAAATGATTAAGTTATGATAAAGTTATAATTTATAGATATTTTAAGAAATAAATCATTTACTTGTTGAGAGTATGCTGACAGTGTGTTGTAGTAACTGTGGTTGAACAGCTGAGCTCCAGAAGATCAGTAATGAGGTGGCTTTGACAGTTACAGATTTGAAAAACTAAAAGGCGGGAATAAAGAACCCTAAACTCTAACACAAAGAACCATTTCAGTATATAAAAGGTTCTTCCGGGCGATTATGGTACTAAATAGAACTGTTACTACGTGTAAAGAACCTTTAAAGAAACATATTTTTTTAGAGTGTAGGCTCTGGTTACCCCGGCATTCAACAAACCCTCTCGCTCCTCCACAACCATTACTGGTGGCCCAGTATGTCTCAGGAGGTCCACCACTATGTCCAAGGATGTCCCACCTGCGCCATTTTCAAATCTCCTCGTTATCTGCCTGAAGGAAAACTCCTGCCTTTGCCCATTCCTTGCCGACCCAAGTCACACCTAGGAGTCGACTTCATCATTGACCTACCTGAACCTGTATCCTAATAGCAGTGGCAAACAAGAGACTACTAGAAACAAAAGAAAAGACTATTAAATCAAGCTAAGTTACCTGCCTGAATTCCATAGAGTGCCTTACGTTCATTTGTTGTCTGTTGATGAAGTTCGCTTCAACTGAATAAAACTCATCCCGTTGTATGTTCTCCCATCTGTGACAGAAGACCACACCAACAAAATATATTGTGGATCCAGGGATTTCGCCTTCACCAAAAGTGTAACTGTACTTAATTATAATCTGAACTGTAGTGTGTTTTTAAACATTTAATTTAAAGTTAATATATTTTAAATTGACTAAATTGCAATGTTATCATTGCAATGTGTAATTACAAATATATATATATATATATAAAAAAAAATAAAAAAAAAACATGACAAGTTTTGTTGGTACATTCAGCAGTACACTTTAAGCATATTTCAAATTAAAATTGTGAAATTACATATAAAGATGTACTCAAGACGGTCACATTTAGGTTGTGTTTTAGTTTGTTTATCATTATCTCCTGTTCCCTTGTTCCTGTTTTTTCCCGCTCTTCATTAGTTACTATGGATTTTGATTAGTCTTTAGTTTTTCTCTTGATTAGTACTCCCTGTGTTTATTACACCTTAGTTTCCTTTGTTCAGCATTGGGTCTCATTTGCATTTATGTGTAATGGTTCTGTTTTCCTGTGATTACTTCTACAATCTCCTGAATGTATATTTTATTTATTAATAAAGTGTTTGTGTTATAATCTCCTCGTCTTTGTGCGCTTCCAATAACAGCCAGTTCCTCAGCCCCGGCCCCACTGGTTACCTTCAGCCCCTCCTCTTACACAACTCTATTGTGTGGATATTTCATAGGTGTGGCCTGGCAGTAGCAAGCATCCAGTCTGGGGTGGTCTCCGCCTTGGCTCCTCCCTCCCTCGGCTCCACCAGGGACCATTGTCCTGATGGCTCCACCGGGCTCCCTCGTCCCTCCAGCTCTTCCTTGGTCAGACATACCTCTGCCTGCGCCATGGACTTACGGGCCTTCAGCTATGCTTCATCTCTCCACCCCTTCAGCTCCATTGGGCTCCGCCTTGGTCATCAGTCAAATTTATGTTTGCATTTGTCAGTGGTGCGCTACTGACAAATGCTATGAAAAAAAAAAGCTATGAAAACCACAGATGCATGCAAGTGGGATCTATCTGTATAAAACTGCACTCTAGACCGGGATGACTAGACTGATGAACCAAACATTTTAAATGGCAGCTCTTAAAGGGATAGTTCACCCAAAATTGCAAATTCATTCATCAATTACCTCAACCTCATATCTCTCCAAACCTGTATGGTTTTCTTTCTTCTGTGAAAATGACAGGGTGGATAAATAATTAAATAATTCTAATTTAGGGGTGAACTGTATCTTTAATTCCTGAAAGAAGCCCTTATCAATTCACCAGAGAAGTGCTCACATTTAGCCAAGAACTTCAGATCATAACATTGATGGGAACAGGAGAGGGAGCGTAACATTAGATTGTCCATTAAATGCATAAGAGTTATTATGATGCTATATAATAGCTTTTATGGTTTACTAAATCTGAACAGAAATCTAACCCGATACTCTTCAGCATAGAAGTGATTTCACCAGTGGGATATTTTGTCTGCGATTTTATTTTTTAGAAAGCACACCCATGATGGAAAACATTTGATAGTTATTTCATAAGTGTTTTCTCTCACTCATCTGGGGAAAGCCTGACAGGTGAGTTATTAGATTGTCCCCACTTTGATATACATATTAATTTATGCCATGACTGCATGTGTCATTTAAATATATGCCTAGATGAAAGCGTCCTCCATAATTGCCTTAAAGGAGAAAAAAAGTAGCTGAAAAGATGCTATCATACGTTTGTTTTTGTGTGATTTTGCACCTCTAGTCATACTATTTAAATGGGTATACCATCAGTATTGTATACATTTTACATTGTATAATTGTATTTTTTTGTCTCAGGGTGTAATGAAACCTGCTAAAAGCATAATGCAAAGATGAGTGATGATTAATTCTGATGATATAGACCTAAGTAGATGGAAATAAATTCAGAGAGTGCATAAATCCTTCTACACCAATAAACTGTGGATGACTACAACCAAAATATATAAGTGTACAAAGTTGCAAAGCGTCTGCTAAATTAATAAAAAAGTAAATGTACACACATCTATAAAAAAAAAGATGGTTGCGATGGAGCTACACTGATTTTCTCCACTACACAAAAACAGTTGAATATTTTTAATGTTTAATCTTAAACTCCAGACACTGTGATTTTAGGTCTTAACTGTTCTGTAGAACTCATGACTCTATCTTGGGATCTCTTCTTTTAAATAATACCATTGAATATGTAACCTATAGGGAATAAAATAAGAGAACACAATACTGAATTTAAAAGCTACCATAGTGATACACAATTTTGCATTGAACATTTGAGATACCTTCACAATGAGTGGCCAAACACAATTTCATAATAAATGAGAGAAAACTGTGGTCACAACCCAATATCTGAGTGACAACAGGATATTCAAAGAGAAAAAAAAGCTGGGTATAGGGCGGGATTTGATTTTATCCATCAAGAATTGACAGAATGGTATTTATAGGGCATGTGGTTGTCTGTGAGGGGTTGTAGTACATGGAGAATAACATAAATTAGGGCAAATCTGATTTCACAGTGACTTGAAGTCTCCCAGCCTCTTACAAAGACTTCAGATGCCCCAACACCTGTGAAGAGATGACTCTTGCAAGGACTTCAGAGGAAGCAAACTCTGAATCAACATGCACCAATGCTACATTTCCTCTATATTGTACTCATTATGTTCACACCATGTAATTAAATACTTCTGTGAGCTCATTGTTTCGGCCTAAAATTTACATGATGTTAGCAACTGCGTGATTTTTATATGTTTTGAAATCCATTACTTGGACACAGACACATCTGATAACAGATCACTCTAAATTGTAATGTAGACACATGCATTTTCTGTAAACCTGCTTTGAAACGAAATGTACTGTGAAAAGCGCTTTTCAAAAAAATGTGAACTGAATTGAATTGTGTTTGTACCTACACACAGATCTGAAGGTGCTCCTGTAGTCTGCATACAATATGAAAGAAGCATCAAGATTTATGTGACCTGGGGTTATCACAGTCTGTCCACGCTTATTTATTTTATTTTTAATTAGTAACTTTTGTGTGTGTGTGTCTGTGTGTGTGTGTGTGTACTGCAAGATAGCAGTATAAACATATACAATCTATTATTGCTGAGGTACAGAGTTACTGTACACAATGACTGTGTCACTTCTAGATTCATTGTCTCTGCTTTTCCAAAACAATACGTCTGTGAGACCTGTCTCAATGTTTTTATAGCTGTTTGAATTAATACCCATTTTGACATGTTGATACACAATCTGTCTTTCACAAACTGCTGGTGCCTCAGCAGAAGACACATTGTGCAACAGATAGCAGCTCATCAACAATAACGTTTAATCATAACAATGGACATCCTACTTTCAACAAAGGGAAAAAACACTGTATTACCCTTTTACTAATTTTGTGAAGTCTGTTTATTTGATACCTTTCCTCATCACCCAGCTTATTCCTCATCTTATTTGGACAGTTAACCATCCTCTGCTCCATGAAAACAAACACAGATTGTCCAACACATAACGTCATTCAAACAGGGATTCACTCTTGGTTGCTCTTAGTTGATTGTTGTCTGTGCACGCAAGTAGCATATTTGCCACCTTAGTAGCCAGATCTTCTATTCTTTGTTACGGACATGACATAAACATGCAAGGACAAATGATGGAAGCCTGATATTTCCAGCCAAATTTAACCGAACAGCTCTGAATCTTTATTTTAGGCTCACTGTATACTCTAAGCAAGGCAAGAACATAGTTTTGAACAGATTTGCACTGGCTTATTTGCAAATGACTGGAATAATAATTTACTTCTAACAAAAAAAATAAAATTTACTAAAAAAATATTTCCTGTAATGTGCTTTTAAGGGAACAAACCATAGGTGTAGCTTGATATAGCTTGGGGTAAATAGAGCCACCATTTGGATGTAAATGGTCCTCTTCCTGACATAAATGTAAGAGCCGCTACAACAGAGCATCCTGCGGATCACCTTTCTGAGATTGTCCGGGTCCGGAGTCGTCAAGCATCAGCTTCAGTAGCTTTATATAACTTTATTTTGGTTCGGTCCAGGTTTCTCTGCAGTTGTTGTAAGTTGTAAAAAAAAACAAAAAAAAAAACAGATGAATATCCAGTCACACCACACTATAGGCAAGCAGGATATACTATAAGCTATTATCCGTCAAAATGCAGATTCGTCATGCGACAGCTTCTTACGGAAATGAGATTGGGGGAGGCATTAGGAAGTTTGATTTGATTTATTTATTTACAAAATAACAGTTTAAAATATATTAAAATATTGATAATATTATTAATTAAAAAATATTTAGTAAAATCCAGGCCCCCTTGCAAGCTATTCCCAAGGGGAAAAACGTCTCAGGTTACGACTGTAACCTATGTTCCCTGAGAACAGGGAACGAGACACTGCGTCAGAATGCTATGGGGAACGCCTCCGCGTGAACCGGTGTCGGAAACGCTTTACAGTCTATGATATCATCACTGGTGCGACCCGGAAGTATATAAGGGGAGCCTGGAGAACATGTCAACAACTTATCGTCTGAAGGGACTGTTCAGCAGGCATCCCCTCAGCATGGCGAAAAGACTCAGTGTCTCGTTCCCTGTTATACAGTCATAACCTAAGACATTCCCTTTTGAAAGGGAACTTGCACTGCGTCAGAACGCTATGGGGAACGATCTACCCGTGCTGCCATGCTGAGGGGAGTACATGCCAAATTATGGCTGTGACAAAAAACATCTAAAAACGTCAGTTTCACTGAAATGCCAAAAATACTCCTCCTTCGGGTCACATACAGGCTGTCAGTGACAGTATTTCTACGGCCACTGCCCAAGCCTCAAAGAGGCCTCCGATACAATGAAGGCCTACCATGGCTGCTCAAAGACCGGATCATAGAGATGGGCATCCTGGAGAGTAGAACTCAGCATAGCGCTTTCTAATCCTTGCGAACGAAGGGAGTAACCCTACCCAATCCTGGATCTACACAGTGCTTCAAAGCCATGTGGAGGCTGGGCACTCTGAAAGGGACCCTAATAGGGAAGCGCTCCAGCTCTAGGGCTGATCTAACAGCTAAGTATTCATACAGAACAATCCTCAGATAGATTCTGGAACACAATAGTCAAAACCTGATAAGTATTGACCAGGCACTGGGCTAGGTTTTGCAATGCTAAGCATTCAACTTGTTGGGGATCCGCCTTCAAGGGGGCCTGTCAAGGCCTAACTACTTGATAGCGGGACTGTTAGCAGAGCTAGTCACAGAAGTCAGGTGCTCTCACAGACATCTCTGTGGGCCTGGTTATACTTATTTCACATTGCCAACAGGCAGTATACACAGCAGAAGCGCTATTGACCCTTTAAAGCAAGGAGAGTACAGTCTTACGCTTCCAGATTATCGAGGAGGCATAATGTAAGGCCTACATCTTCGAATGTCACAGGCGTCAGCCCAGGCAGTGCTTCGGCTCTAAGGGAGCATACTCAACCATCCCAAGTGGGAGGGATTAAGTAATCTGTCTCTACCTGAGCCTGGGTGGTGAAGGGTGATATCATACAAGCTATGGGTAGCAAAGTACTCTAAATTAAGACCCTAACAAGGGGAGTGCTATCTGAGGAATGTATCAGGGTTGAGGCCTATTATCTTGTATTTTTTACAAGACAGATTTTACATTCTCTACTAAATGTAAGGACTAAAAGGAAATGGAGGCCACAATAAGCAGCCAACGACATTCAACCTTATGACTTGAATTATTTTATTCAAGGGGCTCAGCGGCAAAAATATTTTTCATTTTTAAGGCCTAGCTGTATAAACTAGCTACAATACTCAGCTCTAAAGGGTGGAGGCCTGAGCATACTGCTTCTAAATTTCTAAAGAGAAAAGGCCTGACAACGCCCATGAGATATCTGCATGGGAGGCTTTTTGAATACAGCCTGCTACCTATGCTGCTATCTACCCTGTAACACCACTAGCATTTTTACACCTAGTGCAAAAGGCAGGCCTTGGCTAGACAACTCTTGTAGTAAGAGGAGGCCAGTACTAGGAACAACTAGATTTACAGGAATAAATTATCCTGATGGGCTCTAGCTCTAAGGAGCCTATACTCAGATACTGAGAGGCTTGAGGGGAGAATGCTTAGCAAACCGCCACCGATTTCCTAGTTACTAAGCCTAAGCCAGATATCGAGGTGGACCCGTGAGGGCTGACACACAAATATAAAGTGAGTGAAGTTCAGAGCTATAATCTCAACGACTCTCTAAAGTGAGAGGAGAACTTCTGCTCTAGTATAAGGTGGCTATCAAGGTGGCCCGAAGAGGGCCAATGCTTGACTTTGTAGTTCTATCTGGAGCTTGACAGAGCGGTGGCCTCAGTAGAATAACTCCCGATAGGGAGGAAGCCATCTCACACAAAATAAGGTGCTCGGATGAACGGTGGCCTCACTAGAGAATTTTCCATACAGCCAACCTGTTCACTACTACAGATTGGCACTACCCGTTATATAAACCTGACGTCTCTAACATAAGAGGAAGCCTATGGGAAGGTTATATATGGGAACTTCAGGGCCCTAATTTCAACATCCTATGAAAACCATATTGAACACCCCCTTAATACTGCCTAACAGGGAACCGTGGCCTATGATTCAACCTTACTAAAAACTCACGTAAAGGGAGAAGACCTACAAAGTTCAACCTGCTGCCCATAGAGCGATGGCCTAAACGACATTTACAAAATGGAGGCCTATCACCATAAGAGCTGGAAAGAGCGCACTTACTACCAAACCTGACGCTAGACCTACAGAAAGGTTCCAAATTGAAGGAGGTCCAGCCTCAGGCTGATGCAAGAAGCGCTTGGGGTGAGAGATTTAAATGCTTCAAATCTGTCAGCCGATCAGCCTGGTATGCTTGCAACACCGTCATTGTGTGCAAAGCATCACCAGCCAGACCCACACTGCGTATGCCCTGCCATTTAAGCGTGCCGTCATATTTTAGTGGCTTAAGAGGCAGGACCGGAGCACTTAGGGTCGATGCCTCTCCAGCCGTGTGATAGTTCGCTAACATCTCGTCAACTGGGGCATCGACACATACCCGTGTTCGCACATCCCCTCAACATCAGAGTAGTTCGCCGATGGCGATGAATGCGCGCTGAATACGGGTTCTTCCATGCCTTTCCAATCTTATTGTATAGATCCGGCAGGAATGGAAGGCTCATGAGAGCTGGAGCTTTATGGCTGGAAAGAAACCATTTGTCAAGTCTGTCACGAGCGTTCTCTTCCCTCACGCGCTCCAACGACAGCAGAAGCCTCGTTGAAGCGCATTCCTTAACACTCAACAGCTTAACATACGCGGTGCAGAGTGGCTGTGAGGGTTTGGGTTGTATATCCTCATTAGCCTCATCAGCCATCTCCTGCTCTCTTGGGCTGGTTGTTTTTATACACAGCAGAACGCTCGCTGCTGGATCAGAGGATGTGAGTGAGAGAGACGCCCGCCCAGACACAAGATAGTTCGCAAACGTCTCGTCATTAGGCAGCAACGACACACACCCATGCTCTCCGATCCCATCAACATCAGCAAAACTAGCCTGCTGATGTCGGTGGATCCGGGCAGGGTATGGGTTCTTCCATGCCCTCTCGATCTCCATGTGAAGATCAGGAAGGAATGGAATGCTCGCCTGAGCTGGTGGTCTATGGCCGGGGAGAAACCGATCATCAAGCTTGCCCCCTTTTTTTATTTTATTTCTCTTACCGTAATCCTTCAGTGTTTACAAACAGAACAGTCCCTGAAGACGAAAAAGGTGAATGTCATGTTTGCAAGGCGCCCCTTTTATACTTCCGGGTCACGATGATGACACCATGGCCTGTTGCAAGTCAATAGGATTGCTGTGATTCGATAGCAGTTTCAGACACCTGTGTGGCGTTCCCCAAAGCATCATTCGACGCAGTGCGCGTTCCCTTTCGAAAGGTAACTACATTATACTTTAGTTACCTGTTTTCTCGTCTAAGCTTTCCAACAATAGATGCTTTGTTGAAACGGTTCACATTCAGCTGGACTTGTTTCCAAGTTTCACTAATGGTCATCCCATGCACAAGAACCAGTGTAGCTTATATTATTAAGGGACAAATGTCCATGTCTTCTAATATTCAACAACCTGTTAAAACAGGTGAAGAGTTTCGAGAAATGTGTCTTTGTTTTGAGAATTTAAGTAATGGAGTTTCGGCTCACAGAATTACTTTTAGTGTGTTAGCAATTAAGAAAATAATTAGCACATGGTCTAATTTCTCTATAAGAAGGATCTACTTCTGCCTGGATGCAGAAAGGAGATATTTGTCATTTTCCTGTGAACTTTTGGTATTACTTTATTCTGCATAGTACACCATTCAATCATGCACAGCACAGATGAAAAAATCACACCTACAAACTCAGACAGATGAACATAATCGCACAATTACACACATTCACTTCTGACTCAGATATTTAGCTGTTCAGGCAGCTGGGGTTTTCTGGAGGTCCAGCCTCTAACACTTCCTGTGTGGTGGGCAGAGGTAACAGAACCCATGATCTCTTGTTAAAGTATGGAGTCAGGGGACACATTTAAGACACATTAAGTGTTGGAAAACCCTCCATTTTCTACTTCCACATCCGATCGCAGACCTTTCACTCACTTGTTTCCGCAGCATTGGGAAAACCATTGAATGTACACCCAGTTGTAACCTGGAATACAGCCAAATGTTGCGGCAGAATAAAATTAAATCATGAGTAGGATGGTTGGACTGGGAGCACTGCTAGTAACTTAGTCTGGGTGTGAGGACAGTAAGAAGAGTATAAAACTTCATGACCTGACACAATAAAAAATAATGACCTGAAACATCAAATGAGGTTATTAGACAGGACCACTAAATCCATCCACCCTGCAAATATGACAAAGAAAAGGTGCACTGGCACAAATGTATAAAATACATTTATGTAGTAAATGTATCAACATAGGAATCACAATTAACAGACACATATAGGGCCCTATCTTGCACCCAGCGCAATTGACTTTGTACACCGACGCATGTATCATTCCTATTTTGCACCCGCGAAAAGCACGCTTTTCCCTCCACAGAAGCACGTCGCTAAAGTAGGGAATGAACTTGCGCTCCCTGGGCGGTTCAGCGCAAAAAAAGGAGGCGTGTTCCGGCGCAAACAATCCCTGGTGCTATTTTACTGTTCCATAAAACAATTGTGCCACTGACCACAAAAAACCTAGTCTAAAGTCAGTGGCGCGTTGCGCGTTGTTCATTATGCTATTTTAAGGGTGCATGCTTGGCCATAAACAATGTAGAGTGTGCACAACGCGCATACACTTTGATTCTCTCATCTACACAGAAGCAGCAGTTTTCATTTTTGCAAATCATACATTATTACGATAGATAGATAGATAGATAGATAGACAGATAGATAGATAGATAGATAGATAGATAGATAGATAGATAGATAGATAGATAGAGTTTATTATAAAAGCATACATCTAGCTTACACATTTACCCAAATTATCATACGCCTGTTTAACCGAAGTTAATTTGGGTGTGTTTCTCGCCCAAGACCCGCCCACAAAGATACTTGCGCTTTGCGCTTGACACTTGCGTTTCAGATCGTTAAAATAGGGCCCATATAGTGATTCTTGCCAGCTAAAATAATGTTTCAAAACACCCAGATTGCTGTGACCCAATGTAAAATCGGCATCCTGAACCAAAGCCACTGATGGTGTGCATAAATTCTGAATCACTCTGGGTTTTACTTTTTACAACTGTTAGTTCTTGTACTCAAATTTGATTAACCAATAGTGCTCATATACAGTCTAATATACTAGGAAGTTTCACATTTTGTACTAATGCACATACTGATATATCAAACATATACTCACTCACACATATACTCACTATATGTTATCACGATTGTTTCAGCTGCATTGTTTGCTGCTACTGCTGTTGCGTTGGTTTGTGTCTGTAAGCTTCGTATATCTTTCTGTTTTGAATCATTATTTACTATCATTCCTTGTTGTATCTAAATATAGCTTACTCAACATCACACATTAACCCGACATCGCTAGCTTCAATCTTGCTAGCACAACACGCTAGTAATTCACTAGCCTGTTAGTGTGCCATCCGTGCACTCTTTATTTATTTATTTATTTCGTTTTTCTTTCATGCGCTTGCGCATTTTACGAGTTCATCAAACAACTTAGGTGAGTAGGATCAGTCAACAAACACGGTGAGTCATGTCATCTTCTTCTCTTATTGCCACTTGCACTTCCAGTCACATGTATAGCATGTATTCTCTGTCAGCACAGGATTTACTTGTGATAAATGCAGGGAGATAGTCAGGCTGGCGGAGAAGATTTCAGAACTAGAGACACTCATCCAATCTTTAATCGAGGTTTAATTGTAAGACTGCAAGGGCTTTAGATACTGCTTTGGATGCAACTAGCTTAGTGAACTCTGTACATTGTTCGGTTTCGGCTGTAGAGCCTGTGTAGCAGGGCAGTTGCGTGACGGTGAGGCGCTGTAGTCGTGGGACAAAACAGACTAAAAACACATCTCTTTGGCCTAGAATACAACACATGACTTCTATAATTCAATGTTAGGCTGCATAGTTTAGGTCAACCGGAACCGGGAACACTCCCCATAAATCCTGATGTTCTGGTTACATCATACGAAGGATAGCATCTATGCTAATATTAGTCTCTCTATTTATCCGAGGTTTACCACAGTCCACCGGATCCAGGCCGGATCCATATCTGATGAAGGACCTGCACCTGGACCTGCACATGCCAACGCAGTCCTGAAGTGTCAAACAGTCCCTCCCCTGTTTACTGAAGTCAGCCGGATCCCGGCCGTATCCAGATCAGATGGTGGACCTGCACCTGGACCCATCCATGACACATCCCTGAAGTGCCAGCCTCATCAGCCCTGTGAAGGGCCTCATCGACACCATCGGCACTGATCCTCAACAAACTCGTCTCCATACCGGCGTGATGACCTCCAACTAGATGGAACTGGATAAATATTCTGATTGTTCTGATCCAATCTGACTTCTGACCTGTAATGCTGCCTGGATCATCATCATACGCTTTTCATACACAGAGGAGAACTGGCCCCCTACTGCACCTGGGTTCTCCCAAGGTTTTTTTCTCCATTCTGTCCCTGATGGAGTTTTGGTTCCTTGCCACTGTTGCATTGGCTTTTGGCTTGCTTAGTTGGGGACATTTAATATTCAACAATATTATTGATCTGCCTTACTTAAGGTGGACGATGATGCAATTTTCTTCCAGAAACAAACTTTGTTGTATTATTTTCATGTCATCACTGTGAAGCTGCTTTGATACAATCTGTATTGTAAAAAGCGCTATATAAATAAAGGTGACTTGACTCAACTTGACTGATAGCCTAGACAGAGTGTTGGTGGTGGGGGGTTTTCTTTGACCCTTTTTGTGGGTTACATTGTTAAGTCAGTACAACTGACAAGTGATTGTCTTTATGAGTGCATCATTGAATCATTCACTCATACAATTTGTTCAAACCACTGGAACAAAACGGCACAATGATATTTTGCTCGAGAGACACTCGAGAGACACACAACAGTTGATTCTGCTTTGACTTTGTTTGAAACTTTTTTTTGTCTAGATCTAATAGTTTGTCCAAAACTGCAATTAAGTATTTTCTATGAAAGCTTGTTTCCGCCACAGAAGAAAAAGTTAAAAGATAATTGCGACTTTTTGTCTCCAAATAGTTTACATCTCGCATCTTGCATATTATACCATCAGAATCACGTAATATAAATACAATTGTGAGTTATAAAGTCAGAATTGTGAGATATAAACTTTATAAAGCTTCAAAGATGCACCCAAAGACATGTAATCGAATAAACACAAGAGCTAACGTTACGTAGACCGGACAACTGACAACTGAAACAGAATGACATGTATACTCATGAAAATGGGGTGAACCCAGCTGAAACGAATGACAAATCATGTGAATGAGCAGTAGGTTATTTATCAAAGTCGTTGCTGAACATTGTTGATATTTGAAATCAGCCCAAACAAACACACCCCTCTCTTTATTGATCTGCCTCCAAAGCTCACCCTCCAGTCCTAACTGCCCTGCTTGGTCTCGAACCCTGATCCCTCTGCATGTGAATTTGGATGCACGAACAAGGACGCTAAACAAGAAACACCACATTCTCTATAGCAGTCATCAGCCTGCACAACTCTCACTAGCTCGCCCACACAATGCAAGAGTGGATGTCTATTTATCGTAGCAGAAGCGCAACAAAATAATGCTTCACAAAAAATAAAGCGCAGATGATGAACGAACGACAAGGAAGCCTTCCCACCGGGTTCAGGCCCAGCTTTCAAATAATAGACAGGTCCAGGTCGGTTCCGGATAGTACATTTATGGCATTTCTCGGATCTGCACAGGTCCGGGTCTGTCCTTTGAAATAATAGACAAGTCCGGGTCGGTTCTGTGTAGCACATTACGGGTCCCTTCGGGTTCGGGTACACATTTTTGGACCCGTGTAGACCTCTACAGTACACTGCAATATTCAATAAAAAGGAAGTCAATTTTGATTGTCACATAACAAGATTTTAAAAAGATTTGTCTTTTTCTTTAAAATCTGCCAACTTATTTATCACTGATCATTGTAACAGTTTATCAGCATAGAATTACACCGTATCAAACTAGCTGACACATCAAACTAGCTGATTGCTAACATCTTGTCTTTAAATGCAATCTTTCTGGTGTATTTTGTGCAGTAATGTCATATTTTTCAGTTTCCTTCAGGATGGCTTCTCTCCCCCAGAACATAAACTTTATTTACATGTAATCTCTGTCCTGTGACAGAGGTAGAGAGGAAAGTGACTGCCTACAGAATGTAGCGTAGAGGCTCGAGACAAATTAATTGTCTTGTTTGGGTGATGGTAATTTGACAGCCATTAGAGGAGTGATACAAGGGCAGCAGCGGGTGAACAGGCACGTGTGTGTGTTGTGTTAAAGGTTCTTCTCTTTAAGCGGTTATCCCCTCCCCCCTCTTTTCATTAGTGGAGTCAGAGAGACACTGGAGTGAGGGCACAATTGTGGAACACTTAGTGGAGGTGTGAGAGACAAGATGTGAGTGTGTGTGCGCAGTGGAATGTGCCCTGCTTTCTTCCCCATCTGCCATTTGTTCCAGTCCCTCTCCATGTTTCATTCTATTCCTCACTTTTGCTATTGTCATCTCTACACAGCAGAGAAATTCTTAATAAAACGATAAAATTATACATTATAAAATATACTTTTGGAATTTTGACATGTCCTTATGGAATGATGCCTATTTTGTTCATTTGAAAATACTCACACCACTATTAAGTACTTTAAATTTATCTAATGAATGCAAAAAGGCAATTCAAATGGTCTAAAACTTGAAAAAGGATGAAACAATCTCAGATCCTAAAATATATTATAGTTTTCAGTTACACTTTACAATAAGGTCCCATTTGTTACCATTATGTGCAGTTAATGTACAGTACTGTATTAACATGAACAACATAGTGAGCTATATATATATATATATATAAACATTTTGCCAATGTTAGTTTATAAAATACAATTGTTCATTTTTGTTTGTGTTAGTTCACACTGCATTTACCAACATTGACAAATACAACTTTGTAATAATTTAAAAAAGAAACAACGTATTAATAAATGTTGACTAAACCTAAAACTAATTAATGTTGTAGAATTATTGTTCATTATCAGTTCATGTTAACAAATGGAACTTTATTGGCAGTGTAAATTATATATACAATAAGTTATGACAACATATGTTTTTAGATTGCTTTAACTCATCAAAATAAGTTAAGCAATTTCAACTTTGTTATACAAGATTAATTACATTTAAGTTGAAATGACTCAAACATCCAAGTTGATTGTACTTAAAAATTTGAGGCAGCAACTGTTTTTTTGCAGTGCGTGTTACCCATGTTTCTTTATACAAGTCCATGGACATGCTATGCATCATACCCTTACACATAAACAATCCTCTGCTGGTCACATGTCTGTCACATCTCATCATGCAAATGTCCCCAACTTTCAAACTTGAACTTTCATATACAGTGGAATGCAAAACGTCTTCACACAGGCTTTTGCGATTCCGGTCTCCCGGAAGTCAATGAATCGAACAGTCTAGTGTGACCGGCCCTTTACACATCACTGCAACTTTAGACATACTTTGAAGTCTGCGCAAAACTGCATTAAGCAGCCTTAACTCGGCTGTGTATAGATTCCTTATCGCTTTGAGGCGCTCAGTGTTTATTTCTTTCTTTCTCTGTTCCATACGCACCTTTCTATCTCTCTCCTCTTGTATTGTTGCTGCGTTCAGCTGCGCTACACAGGCGACCTTAATTTGACAGTGTCATGAAGATCTGTATTCATTCGTGCACTCTTTTCATAATCCAATCCTCCTCTCCAACATGCAATTAGTGCCCCCTTGCTGCCACAAACGCCCCCTCGCTCCCCCTCCCCCCGACCCCAAGCAGGCACGTGCAATGAGATTGTTACAGCTTTCCCTGTGCCTTTCGTTTAGAGCCGATGTCCTGTAATGAATATGTACATTAAGGACCCGAGCCAAGGAGGGGTCACATGCAATCAACCTTGAATTCAATTATGGCAGTCAAGGTTAATGACTGTGCACAGTGGTCAGAGGCGAGCGCCACACCAGCGATTATATTCAGCCTGGCTGAATTCACAATGCAGAGAGAGAGACAGGAAGGGTCCCTGAGGGATGCAGGAATTGTGCAGTGGGAGAGGAAGGAGAAGAGGAGGGAGTCATGTGTAAAGAGATGGAGAGATAGACAGAGCGATGTCACGACGTTGCTTCTCGATTACATTGAGTTCTCCCGGGCAAATCAGATTGCAAGAAAGGTTAAGCAGCCCCCCCCTCCCACTCTACCTCTGCCCCGTCACCGTCATTCCTCTCTCTCTCTCTCTCTCTCCCCTGGTTGCTGTAATATGATTAGTCTACATAAAGACGTGTCTGGAGTGTAATTCAGTGCTCACTAATGAGACGCTTGTGTGAACTGGGCTCATCCATATCCCCAAGGCGTCTCCCACTCACCTGCTGCTGGAGAAACAGAGAGAGAGAGAGAGAGAGAGAGAGAGAGAGAGAGAGAGAGAGAGAGAGAGAGAGAGAGAGAGAGAGAGAGAGAGAGAGAGAGAGAGAGAGAGAGAGAGAGAGAGAGAGAGAGAGAGAGAGAGAGAGAGAGAGAGATGTGGGGGAGGGGACAGACAGAATGAAAAAAAAAAGAGAAAATACTCTGGCAAATTAAATATTGAAAAGTTTTCTGAGTGTTATGCAGAGTTCCGTCATTATGTTGTGTATGTTGACACAAATGCATGTCTGGAACATGTATGCAGACAAACACTGGTCTGGCTGAGCAGGTTGGGGGCCCATCTGGACACTGAGCTTTTATTAGAGACAGAAACGTCATTCTACGGACATAATGGTTTGATGTTAAAACCCTGCTTCTGTTGTTCTTTTTCTGCCTCTCTTTGCATAATATTGACTTTTATTAAAGTTTATTTAGATAGGGACAGATACAAAAAAAACATAAGAAACTTAAACAGTCATCTGATGTATGTATCATAGTGTTATTTAGCTAAAGCTAATTCACAACACTTGTCCCTAGTAGGGCTTTTAGTTCAAAGAAAATACAGACTAACATTATTATAAATGAGATAGAGATACAATTAAATGAAATGCAATGAAAAGAGCAACAAAAAAAAAAAAAAAAAAAAAAAAAAAAATATATATATATATATATATATATATATATATATATATATATATATATATATATATATATATATATATATATATATATATATATATATATATATATATATACAGAGAGAGCACAATGCAGAAACTAAATATGAAAGCAATATCGTTCCTGAATTAGCGACAGCTTGTTTTTGTTTTTTAAGGAGGGTAATGTTGGAACACATTTCAAGTGGCCTGGTAGAGAATTCCATAATTTCGCCCCTTTTACTGAAAAGGCAGTTTGGGCAAATGATGTTCTACGGAAAGGGATAATCCAATTGCCTTTTAATGCTGCTTGGTTGGTGGGTCTGGTAACACTTTGCTGTCTTGTTATTGTTTTGCAAAGGGTTGGGGGAGCAGCGTTATTTAGGCATTTAAAGACCAATTTAACAAAGTGCAGGGAGATAAAATTAGCAAAACTTAAAATCTTATATTTGCTTAAAATTTGGCAATGATGGTACCTTATTCTCTTCTTGTCCAGGATTTTCAAGGCTCGGTTATAAAGACACTCTATAGACTTAACTGATGACTGATGAGCTTGGGACCATGTGCTTAAGCCAAACGATATGTGTGAGAAAATCATAGTATTCATAAAAATAAAACCACAGTCAAGAGTCAAGCAGTTTCTTATCATCATAAAACAGCCCAAGTTGGCCTTAATGGTTTTACTGATTTTCTTGATATGACTTTTAAAATTCAACTGATAGTCTATAATTATTCCCAGATACTTCACTTCAGGTACTTGTTCAATAAGCTCCCCATTAATTTGTACATTCAATAGTTGTGTTGAATGTAGTTTTTTTAATGGAAAAGCAGACAGAGTTTGTTTTTTTAGTGTTCAAAATTAGACAAGATGAGGCCAGCCAAGATGATATTATTTCTAAGTTGGCATTTAGTTTATCATCCACAGAAATACAGGTATTACCAGATGCATACACCACTGTGTCATCAGCATACATCTGTAGACCTATATCTGGACATACATATGGCAAATCATTAATGTAGAGACTGAAAAGTATAGGTCCCAATACAGTGCCCTGAGGGATCCCTGTTTCAATTTTGAGAAGGGTGGATCTCACATGATTAATTATAACACATTGTTCACGGCCTTTTACGTATGATTCAAACCAAGACAATGGCTGTTTAAATAAATTGAATTTAGCTAATTTGGAAATTAAGGTCTTGTGATTTACTGTATCAAATGCCTTTTTTAGATCTAGAAATATTGCACCAACTACATTTCCCTTGTCAAGTGATTGTTTGATATTTTGGTAACACTTTAGATTACAACCAAGAAAGTACTGCGTAATTAAGATGAATTTACAGTGTAACTTTCGGTAATTATTGTGTACCTATAAAGTATTTGCATGTAAGTATAAGGGAACAATATGTAAAGTTTGGGAATAAAGAGATAACAACCAGGAAAATTAAAAAAAATATTTATACTGTAAGTATTATAGAACTAAGAGGTACTTACAACAATCTTACATTTGGGAGCAATTTAGGAACCTTTTTCAAATAATGGTGTACCAATACATACTGTATAGGCTTTTTAAAGTTTTACATATCTATGCATTTATACAGTTTTTTTTTTTTTTTTTTGATAGCAAAATTGCAGATGTTTAAGTTTGGGCTTACATGTTTCAAGGCAAGTAAAGCTAAAACTATTGATTTTTTTTTTTTTTTTTTTTTTTAAATACTGGGAAATATACATTTGTTCAATGTATATTTATTGTACTTACCCTGTAACTACATGTAACAAGAGGGTAAAAAGCACCACTTTAATTTACGGCCCGCAATGTCACACTTACCCTGTAACTACATGTAACAAAAGGGTAACAAGCACCACTACATGAAACAAGAGTATCTTTCCCCAATATTTATATATTTCAGTGCACTTTTGTTAAAAAGATTACTATATAAATGCATAGATATGTACCCTGTCATTTTTAAAAATAACCATTATTACAAAAAGGTACTGATGTATGTTTTTGCTGAATTGCTCCCAAATGTAAGATTGTTGTATCATAATAGTAGAATAAGTACCCCTTAGTTCTATAATACTTACAGTATAAATATTTTTTTAATTCTCCTGGTTGTTACCCCTTTATTCTCCAAACGATTACATAGTGGTCCCTTATACTTACATGTAATTACTTTCTAGGTACACTATAATTAACAAAAGTTACACTTTAAAATCGCTTTAATTACGCAGTACTTTCCGGGCTGTAATCTAAAGTGTTACCGATATTTTCGGTTAATAAACAAACAGCAGATTCAGTAGAATGATTGTGCCTGAATCCAAATTGCAGAGAACTTAGATAATGGTTTGTCTCAAGATAGTGCATCAGTTGTTCTGAGACAATCTGAGACAATCAAAACTGGAAGAAGACTAATAGGTCTATAATTACAAGACATTTGATCATCTCCAGATTTAAAAAGAGGTGTTACCAAAGCATTTTTCCACCCATCTGGGAACTGCCCAGATTTAATGGAAATATTAATAAGACTGGTGAGAGACTGGACCAAAATGCTACTATATTTTTTAAGAAGAGCTGTGTCTAAATTACAAATATCTTTTGAGAAGGTGATGTGTAGGTCCTGTATAGCTTTAAGAACAGCTGTCTGAAATTAGTTATCTTGATCTTCAAGCAGGTCTGTTGTAGTTAGGCCTATATCGTTCCTGCCTGGAAAACTTGATGCAAGTTTATTAACAGATTGTATGAAAAAGTTATTGAATTCTTCTGCAACTTGTGCACTATCAGTAATGACGTTTTCACACATTCTAAGTTCATATTTATTTCGAATGGCAGTAGCCTTTGGATTTAGTAGGCTGTTTAGATGCTTCCAAATTATTTTGCCATTCCCTTTGGCCTCTGATAGAGCTTGAATGTAATAATTTGATTTGGACATTCTGAGTTCCTTAACGACTTGGTTACGCAGACCTTTAAATGGTTTCAAATCAATGTCCCTTCGAGTCTTGATAAAATTTTCAGGGCATGGTCCCTCTTTTTTATAAATTTTCTAATATTATCATTCATCCATGGTAGCTGAAATTTTCTCTGGGATTTTTTTTTTAGCTTTTTAATGAATTTATCCAATAGTGGACATAAGCTTATCACAGCAGTTGTTTACTTGGTCATATTGTTGGAGCTCATCCCAGTTAACACCCTTTAGCTCTGTCTCAAATTCAGTCAGTTTTTTACGAGGGATTTCAAGTTTAAATGAATTCCAATTTCGATTTATAAACTTAGGTTTTATTTTCATGGAACCCTTCCTTTGCACAAAAGGTTCCTAATAGTGGAAAAGGGTTATATAGATGGTTACAATGTTCTTCATATAAGAAAAATAAAAATAATTAAGAACTGTTGAGGTTCTTTGGGTAATCCAGAATGGTTCTTTTATGGATCATTGTGAAAAAAACTAGAACTTGAATGCTAGAGTGTAGAGAGCACAGATAGATCACTATGTGAAAGTATACTTGCACAATGGCATCTTGAGTGTGTACATGTCAACATTATCAGAATGAGCCAAATGGCAATCATATCAGTAAAATTGCTAAAATTTACGGTTAGAACAAGATTTGAACAAGAACAAGCCTTGAAAAGGCCCCTATTAATCTTTTGCACAGTAAATAAATAAATAAATAAATAGTTCAGCCATGAAACTATTCGCATTCAGGTTGGTTTACCAAACGTAATGTTCCCAGCCAATCGATTTCACGGATCCATTAACATGTCTCTATATAACCTCATCGCATCAAAGGAATGCACTATCGCTGCGCGCTATGTGCCTTCTTTTCCTAGCCCTCCACCTCCTCCCCAGCACCACCTGCCTAGATCTGCTCTGGGGGGGTTTCCCTCTCTCTAGCAGCAGCAACATGTTTCCTTTAATTTATGTTCTGAGCATTTAGCAGAAGCAAGTCATACATTAATAAAATGTCTTACAAATTATCCTGAGAGTTGTCAGGACTGAATTAAATAAATAAATACAATACAATACAATTACGACTTAACAGACATAAGGGTCAGGTCATATAGGGACCAGCATATCTAGAGTGTAGAATTCTTTGGCAACCACCCACAACCCCAGTGGGAGCAGAGGCAATTCCCTCAAATTGTGATATTTTTCCCTGACAGGTTTCATGACCGCTCCTATCATCCCTGCTGTCTCACTGTTTTGCATTGCTTGCACAAGTCCAACCACAAACACACACCAGAAGTTGGACCACACAGACAATGTTTTCAGACACACTGCATGTTCTACACGTGTCGTCAAGAACACACAGCTTCCAAACACACCCACCCACACACACAGATAATAACTCCTGGAATGTTATAGATGTCATAAAACACCAAAGTCGCTGATGCTTCTTGTTCACATCTCACTGGTCATAAATGTCTACAGAATAAGAACATTAAAATTCACCCGCATTTGACCTTCCACCCCTTTCCTTTTCTTTGACTTCACAAATCAGTGCATGCATATTCCAACACAATCCATGCACACCAAAGTAGAATTCACAGAAAAGCCGACTCAAGTGTCTGATGCGCTCGCCAAAATGTATGATTGCAATATAAATGAAAATAATAGTGAATGAGGACATAAACTTTCAAAAAGTGATGATAGTGCAAAGGTTTCCTGCTGATGGTTTCCATTGTCACGTGTATCAGAGAAACCAAACTTAGCCATTGTGGCGTTAAGTGCATGGATTGATATAGGAAGAATGGTACAGTAACAGCTGGCTCCATCTCTCTGGGTCAATAGAGGGGCTTCTGTGTGTGTGGATGGTAAATCTCTTGGTGCTCTCCGCTCCACTCTGTAAATCAAGTTCCATTGCCCTGCCGTGCAGATCAGCTGCCCCACTAATGGAAGGTTAAGCACTTTGCAATGAAACAATTACTGCCAACACATACTGTCTGGCTATTACTGATGGAGAGATGCGCTGGGCTGTGGTGTCTATGTGTATCTGTGTCCATGGCACTAAACTGGTGTCTTTTTCAGTGGAGGTGGCTGATATCTATCTATGCTCTGTATTCTGTAAATGATTTGCTAATGTGATCATGCAAATACTCTTTATCCAGACCCTGTGGTTTCTTCATTTCGTGCTTTTTATGTAAATCTTTTCATTATCTCACGATGTGCAGGTAAGTCAAAAGGCATTATGTGTATGTATACGTTTGACATATAGCTAAGCAGACCAGTCAGAAAGCCCCAGAGAAAACAGAGTAAAGAGCCAAATGTAATATTGGCAATCTCAAGAGATTATGGGGCATTTGTCAGTGTGTGATGCCACCTGACAGGGTGCTTTTGTTGCTTCTAATGACATCTCCATCAGTGCGCGTGTGTGTCCTATCCATCATGAGCCAAAATGGCCTATTTCATTTTAGGATCATGAAATAAAAAAGTTATTCTCTCTCTCTCTCTCTCTCTCTCTCTCTCTCTCTCTCTCTCTCTCTCTCTCTCTCTCTCTCTCTCTCTCTCTCTCTCTCTCTCTCTCTCTCTCTCTCTCTCTCTCTCTCTCTCTCTCTCTCTCTCTCTCTCTCTCTCTCTCTCTCTCTCTCTCTCTCTCTCTCTCTCTCTCTCTCTCTCTCTCTCTCTCTCTCTCTCTCTCTCTCTCTCTCTCACACACACACACACACACACACACACCAATGAAAGAAATATAACATTTTCAATCAAAATGTATGAAAATTCAAGACAATATATTATTTGCTCCATGACTGGGTGATCATTTTAACAAAGTCAGTGTAACGAGAGTTTTATAAGGGTTTTATATGTTGTTGTTTTTTTTACAGTGTGATCAGAGTAACATATCTATTCTCATTGGAAATGTAAGCAGATAAAGGATGTATACTAAGAATTCACTCTTAGCTGGTTTCACAATTTTCTCGGATAACCCATTGCAATTCTGGTGGTATTTTTTTTTTCTTTCTTCATTTGTTATTGAAAATATAACATTTGTTTTGATGAAGTGTCAAGTTGCTGTAAATTAAATTTACAAAGAGGCCCAAACTGCGGGGTCCAGATCTTAATCGACTGTTATAATGTGTAGTTATCACTGTGTCAGAATCTCTCTCTCCCTCTCTCTCTCTCTCTTTCCACCCCCACCTCACCAATTGGTTCAGTCACATCAAAACAACATTAATTCCTATAATTTATTGCCAGGCCACATCAAGGTAGAATTAATTCAGATAGCATGCCAATGCCGAGGGGTATTGGTATTCCAATCAATGTGCTGATTCTCATGGAAAGGGCTATTATTCAGAGCTGATTCATTCAGTCTATTTACAAGCACCGTTTTGATTTCTTGAAGTATTGATTATGCATTGCTCTCAAATAGCTGTTGAATTGCCTGGGAAGCAAACAATCACAGGTGTAAATAAAGATGACAATAGCAAGTCAACACAGCTACTGTTTAGTGTTCAGCACTTTTTAACCGAGAGCCTTTCGAATCACAAACACCACGCCAGAACTCAAGACAGCAACATAGACCATGGCAGCTGTAATTCATAAAAGGTCACACTTTGAAATTCCCCAAATTAATCACAGCGCATTGCACATTATACAACAACAATCAGAAGAGATGAAAGTGAACCTTTTCATATTAAAGGGTGGAATGCAGGGGCGCTGTAATGAAGTTGAGAATGATTCAAAGGGCCCTGTTCAGGCAGGGGGATCAGCAATGTCAGCCAAAAGGGTTCGGATAATTATATATACTTATATATTTTTAATTATATTAAATATGAAATATTTAATATAATATTTCATTCACTTATTTTTTACTATTTGAAATTTCAAATAATATACTTATAGTGTAATATAATTAATATATCATATACTTATATTATAAATATAGTGTAATAATAAATAGAAATATAAGTAGCCTATTATAAATACAATATAAGTATAATAAAAAAAAAATATATATATATTTTTTTAATCAAACGTGTAGGCTACATACTGTACATGTTGCTTACATAATTGTAGCACAATTTGAACATGCAGCTCGATCAGTAAACAACTTGTTCCACGTTACTTTACCCATGAAAAATGTGTCCGCCTAGGACTGTGTTCCACTGGATGAAAGTGCCTGATTAGAAAACCTAGCCAAATGGCAAATTCGTTTTGGCCCGAAAAGCCACTTTCTGAAAATGATTGTGGAAAAGTTTGTTGCGCAGGAATTCTGTTGCTTGGGTCACGTACAGTAGCAGCGAGTAAACATTGCAACAGTTGCCCATATAAACATTATATGGGCAACTGTTATCTCCACGGTCACTGTGAGTTTACCAAGTAAGACATGTTCCTGGATCAACATATTTTGTTGATCCTGGAACAATGTTCCTGTCCAAAAAGTTTGTCCTACCACTAAACCTAACTCTAAAATCAGAGGGAAACGATATGTGAATAACACTGATCTAGAAGCACTTATCTCTTGTTGGAAGCCTAAACTTGACATAAACTGTAAACTTGTCCCTCAAATCTAATTGCTTGTTTGGATTGTTGTTCCAGGATTAACAAAGATGTTGTACTTGGTTGTTGAAATCACGTTCACCTTATTTCCTTATTGTGTTTGTCCGTGAGTCTGTCCTCCTTTCACTTAATTCTGTGAAATACTTTGAAATTATTATGGAGTTTATTCATCCTGAATATGCACATTTTGCACTGATTTCTTCAACAACCGTTTACCGCAGTTCAACAATTTCAAATGTACTTACGTCAGGTGAAAAGCATGCATGTCGTTACCGGAACTTCTGATGCAGTGTAATGCATGGAAAATCATGGAAAACCAATGATATAATCCACGTTCATGCTAAAGGTATTTACAGCCTCTGTAACTTTTCATGTTTTAACATAATATACAAAAAAAGTGATGTTTACTATAGTTAATAATAATACATAATTTGATATGGAAGAATACTATACCAGATGTTAGCGCAGCTGTGTGTGTGTATATATATATATAAAATGTATGTTAGAATTTGTAAAATGATTCCTTTTGAATAAAATTAGATTGCTCACAAGAACTTAAATAGTAAGTACTGTTTATTGTCTGACTGCCAAATGGCCATTACGGGGACAAAGACTCTTCAATCCCCCAAGCCTGATGCTTCAGTAACCGAACAGGCTATCTGAGTGACCTTTCATTCTTCTATCTTGAGCTGGGCTTGCTGTCCTACACCCTTGCATGCTTCAGCCGCCTCACTCAGACAAACTATTAGTTAAGCCTTTCCGGTTTAAACTCAAGCTTACCGCTAAATTTCCTAAGACAATGAGAGTAACCACATAATAAAGGGAAGTGTGATAATTGTTGCTATTCTGAGAAACCCAAAGCAGTAACCCAAAGCAGTCCATTCACACTCAGAGAGAGAGAGAGAGATTTATTGTTCTCTGCTCAGTGACAGGAAATACACATTTCCCTCCTGGGGCTAAATATTTGTCTTGTCTGGTCAGTTAAAACTATGGACCCACTCAGGAGGAAACAGGGCAACAAATGGACTATTGGTGCAGCCAAGCTCTGTTCCTGCAATACTGCCTCTCCCTGACGCCCATATCTGATTAGCAACTCCAGAGGCCTATCACGGCGATGACAGGTCATTTCCCATCATGCCACGCTGGCAGGACCATGTCATTTCCAAGAGGAAACAGATGAGTGACAGCAGGGTGTAGGCCGTGCCCAGGGCCCTAATTGAGTAGCGGTGCGTGTGGATCGGTGTGTTTGCATGTCGGGTGTGTGTGCATGTGTTTGCACTTTATTGACTCATGGCACAGGAAGAGTAGATAGAACAGCGACATTGCTTGGAACCCAAACAACCCATGTACCGATAAATCAGTGCATTATGTGCTCATTTATTCAAAACATTTACTATCACAGATCACTTAGCATGCTACATTTAAATGCATCTGTGCTAAAAGACAATCCTGAGCATTTACTGAGCAAATTAATTATTAGCTATAGAACAATACACAAAACTCCATCAAACTTTTACAAATTCTGCATTAAATAGGCAAAGATTAGTTTTTGAGCCAATACTTTAAAGGGAACCTATTATGCCCCTTATTACAAGATGTAATATAAATTTCAGTTGTACCCAGACTGGGTATTAAAGTGAAAGCACAAGTATAATCTACAGTACTACCTGCTATAATATGCTGTACATTTGAATCCATCAACAAAAGAAAAACAGAAAATCACTCACTGCTCTTGATTGAATAACTCAGTAGCTTTAATAAGAATACATTTCTTACTTGAATGCTGCTGTTAAATGCTCTGGTGAGGAGATAAACATGGCGGACTGTGTACAGCTCACTCAGGGGAGGAGCTAAGCTAATGTAGTTCGTCCAGATTACATGTATACTACACACATTCAAACTATATAGAACATACTATTTTAGCAGTCGTGAAGTAATTAAATGGTACCAACCGATACTATAGCATGTGTCCAGTGTTTTTGTCCAGATAAAGAAACACAGACAACAGAGATTATAATGGGGATAAAAAAGAAAGCTGTCTATGAAGAAAATGGAATATTAAATAAAATATTGAAGAGAATGGAATATTAAATAGAATATAGTAATGGCGATATAGCTGTGGTGCGCGAGCTGATAAGAGAAAAACGTACAGTGGATTGAGCGCGCAGCGGCACAGTCGCACGAGCGCATCCCTTTTTCACAGATGTCAGTGGAAAGTTTAGTGTTCAGTCAGATGTCAATGACAAAGAAAGTAAAACGAGGCATGTATTATTGACGTTAACTTGACGAGAGAGAGAGAGAGAGAGAGAGAGAAAGAGATAGAGAGAGAGCACTTCTGTTGAATCCTCTTGATTGCTGATCGATTTCATGAACGAAACATCCGAAGCACGACACTCTGTATCACTAAGTACCAAAAATTAAAGTATCGGTATTGGACTCATTCTGGAAAAAGTGGTATCGGTGCATCCCTATTACTTAATCATAATAAGTACCCACTCAAGAGAGTATGCGATTTCGGACGCAGCCACTGTTTCAGATTTATGGGGGAGAAAACAAACGGGATGGATGGATTTTTACCAAAATAGGGTGGTTGTGTGCACACACTGCAGACACATAAATATGTTCAAAAACAATATAAAAGTGAATTTTGCATAATAGGTCCCCTTTAAATCTTCTCTAGAAAAGATCTCTAGAAGTTACTTTGAGTAGAGTTCATGTAATTGTTTTGAGGTAATGTTTCCACTATTCATTATCTCTCTTTGACAAATCAAGAAGCTGAAACAAAATCTTTTCAAAAGCAAAATTTGATTTATCAGAGGCCACATTAAAAATAACATATAATGTAACCATATTCACTCACCGGCCACTTTATTAGGTAGCTAATTTGTTGATAAGGAAAGAAGGAGGTGGGAACCGGCACAAACGTTTAAACACTTTAATAATAAACAAACAAACTGAAAGAAAAGCGGCAGCCCCTCACTGACGACTGCCGTTCAAACATAAAGAAAACACAATCTAAAATCCAACCTATAAACGTTGCGTACGCATAACAAAGCATTGAAATGTGCGTACGCAATTTTCCACACACATATCGGGATTTATAAAAAAATAAACTTTGCGTAAATATGTGCGGCCACTCTAGACCGTGCGTACGCACTATTTTACTGGAGTGACCAAAGTAATGAAGTAGAATGATTTAAACTGTTTTACATATACACATTTAGATTAAATATGCCCCTCTCATTAATGGAGTTAAGCACTGAAATTTCATGAATTCATTATCCAGAAGGGTGATCAAACGGTCCATTGGCGGGTTTGAATAAGTCCGATGACTGTAGGCTCTATAACCTCTACTGCACACAGGTGCTGTTGGTGTCGTGGACAGACAGACAGTAGCCTAATGATAACCATTTTCAGGGTCTTCCCAATATTATGAAAAAAACGATTGTATTCGAAGGACAGAAGTTGAAGGTAATGGTAAGATATGCATATTTTTAAATGTTTTGTCAGTGAAGCGCTGAGTCAGACAATTACTTACACCGCAAAAAATAAGGCCCGTCTGTTTCCATTAAAAAATATATAAACCAGCTTAAAATATGTTTATCTTATAGGCAAAATTGCATACATTTGATTTGCTAAAAGCAATTAAAAATAACCTAGGTAACACTTTATAATAACTGCACACTATTAATCATTAATTAAGCATTAGTAAACAGATAATTCATCATTTATAAAGCATTAATAGACATTAATAAGCAGTTTATAAATGCAGCTATAAATGCTTTATACTTGATTTAAAAGCATATCTATAATGTGTTTAATAATTTTATTGTCATACTTTATTCATGATCAGTTTATCATTTCTCAATGAAGTATAGCATTATTTACAAACCAGTTATTTCATAAGAGTTGCCAGTGATTCATAAGATCACAAGAAATTGTACGTAAATGTAGTAGATTCAGGTAGTTATAAAGCATTTAGTAGTGGTCAGTTAACTATTTTGTGAGCTCATCTAAAGTGAGGACTAATTATGGCTTGTAAAGCATTTATAAAGGAGATTTAAACACTCATTTATCTTCTAAACAGAAAAAGGAAACAAACACACACAGCGATACAGAACATAGAAATATTAACAGCCTTTATAAATGTTTTACAAGGCATAAATAGTCCTCACTTTAGATGAGCTCACAAAAATAGTTAACTAACAACTACATATGTTTTATTACTACCTGAATTAACCCTGAATTACTGTAGAAATACATGTTAATAAACCATTTATTAACACACTAAGTAACTATTACTATATGTCTGAATAATAAGATGTATGAATGCACATTTAAATAGTTTATTAATCATTTACTTACACTTTCTAAGTGATCTTATGAACCACTGACAACTCCTAATACCTGGTGTGTAAATAATGCTATACTTCATTTAGAAATGATAAATTGATCATTAATAAAGTATGAAAAAACAATTATTAAACACATTATAGATATGCTTTTAAATCAAGTATAAAGCATTTATATCTGTATTTATAAACTGCTTATTAATGTCTATTAATGCTTTATAAATGATGAATTAACTGTTTCCTAATGCTTAACTAATGATTAATAGTGTGCAGTTATTATAAAGTGTTACCAACATACAACATTGATTTAGGGCCTTTTTATTCTAAAACAAGGCAAGGACACTGAATTATTTTTAGTAATGCAATGTGACGGCACATCGTCCTTTTCTCATATTTCCTAATGTCTTGTGTTAAACATGGTATCACATGGATGGGAATACGCATGGAAATGATATGCAGATGACGTTGTGCATAGTAAAACGAGGCGTTGTAAGCTCCATTTATGGTTATTTTGAGGAGGAGATGGGGTAGAGATGCATGTACGCACAATCTTCCACTGACTGGGTTTTATAAAGGGAATTTTGCGCAGGTTCTGGCGTAGACAGCTCCAGTAGTAATGAAAAGATTTATCTTGAACTCTGTCATGGAAACTAGCATGTATAAACCTTAATTAAACTATTTAATGATCAATTAAAAATTAATTTATACCTGTATGATATTACGATGATTATGCTGAACAAATTTAATTAATTATATTAGGCAGGCTTGGTGGGTAATCCTAATTGTATTTTACTTATCAAGTTATTATGAATTATTAATAACAGTATTTTGCATATAATGCATTTTTGAGAAAAGGCAGACATAGCTACTTGAAATCTTTAGCTTTGTGTATGAACATTATTTAACACAGGGGGACACAGAGGTAAACGTATCAGTTCTTTATTCACAATATGTTGCAGTCTATTGGATCATTGAACAGGTGAGTGAAGAGCATATGATTATCACACTTAACCGATAAATCTTTCTTTTGTAGGATGGAAGATGAACACGCCGAGGATATCTGGTCTGAAGGATTGAATAGCTTGGAGAGGACAATGAAGGTAGTTGGTAGGCCTATATCAAGGTGAGTTGTTGGTTAAGTTCACTCTCATGTACAAACTGAGGAGACCGGACAGTGAGTGAGTGTGAGCTGTGTGCTTATAAAGGGTGCTTGAGTAGCGAGTTACTCTGGTGATTGTGAACGAATGGGTGGAGCTGAAGGACCTGGTGCTGATGGCATGCTGGTTGAATCCGTGACAAACAGCCAAAGTTTTCCCATTCACACAGATCCGCAAAAACAATTAAAAACACTGTATTCTGCTGCCAGGCCATTAGATGGCGATGAAACACTATAGACTGAACATGTAATACACGTGTGCATGACGTCAACGTCTTCAGTGATTCGTGTTTTTGATGTTTACGCCGTTTTCAAAAACTTGCACTTTGAAACCCGTTTTCAAAAGTTTGCATTTTCAAGCACCCAAAATGCTGTTGTCGTGTAAATGAACGGCCAAAACGCATAAAAAGTTTAACATTTTTAGTTGAAAACGGTGTCGTGTAAACAGCCCCTTAATCTGAAATCGGATATATCGAGCAAAGCTGAACTAAATGAGTGATAATTTACTTGAAAATAAGTATCTCAAACAAAACTTGTGAGTACCTTTCAAAGATTTAACGCCATTTCTCCCCAAAAAGTATAAAACCAGCTTATCAGATTATATCTCATCATCAGATGGTCCATGTACGATCCGTAACGTCCCTTTAACATTCCTCACATTATGCAGTGAGTGGTCAGGTGTTGTCTCTGTACTCATTGTAATGGAAATACATCTGTAAATAGTAAGATAAAGTCTCATAATGGTATTTTTCAAGGTACACTATGTGACTTTTTTTTGGTTCAAAATTAACAAAATTTAAATAATGAGTCCATAAACCATCAATCCTTCTTCCAAAACGTGTTTTTGTCTTTGATTCACTGTTTATATTTTAGACCTGTCGGAATGGTTTTCATGGGAACTTGCATACATACGTCACTCGCCCATGCATGTCTCGTCATATCCGTAAATAGAGAATAAAGTTGTTTCAGCTACTTTGATGCGTGTCTGGTGTGGGAGTGGCAGAGGTTAGTTGTCACAACGAGTGAGAAAGGTTGACATGGCGCAGCTAAATCTTGAACCTCCAGGAAATCACCCATTTTAAACAAGAATAGAGGAGAGTCTGCTGGCAAAAAGAGAATCAACATTGGCTTGGCTTTTCGGAGATGGCGAGAACTGAGGGATTTTAAATGTGGTAAATGCAACGCGGAGACATATAAATTGATAAACACACAGATAAATTGCCATATGTAGCTCTCTAACAGTTCATTGTAAAGCAGTTTGTAAAGGGTTATGGAATGCCGAAGGACAACCAAAAAAATGTTCTTCCGCAACTGCTAGAGGGCCAAAAGTTAAGATGAGTGCAAATCTAACAATACCCATCTACAAAATCTCTAAAACTGTCTCAATTTATGTAAAAATGACAAAATACTAGAAAACCAGCACTATTTAGTGATACAAAATGTCAGGACAAGGTTAAAAAAAAAAAACAGTCTTGCAAGTTTTTCATGTCTGTCTCCAAAGCCATCAATTGATCATTGGTTTCCAATATTAGACATGCTTTATTAGATTACTAAACAACCAGATGAGGTAGTAATTATAGCTTTGCTTGTCAGGAATGTGTCTGTTCATTGATAATCTATACTGAGAGAACCTCTTCCTGTATATACGGCAGCCCAATCCCCAAAAGACTCCAAACAGAGAGGAACCTTATCCAGCCAAAGTCCTAAAACAATGTATCGACACTCATCAGTATGGAGATCGACCCTCTGTTCTTTTTTTCCCTGAAAATTACTCAATTAAGCTATCCATTCATACAAGAACATTAATTCCTCCTGTCCTGACAAATATCCATATATTCATCTGTGCGCAGAGCGGTCATCTAATTCCACATAAGGTAAATCAATTAAGAATTTGTCCCAGAACGCTGTATTTCTTTGGAAAGAGACAGAGAGAGAATACATTTCACTTTGGAGATACAGCAGTGTTAACATCTAAAAGCTGAATGTTTAACTTCATAGAGAGCAACTAGTTAGGTCTATATTATTTTTAAATGAAATATTAAAAATAGGTATTTCATCTAATGCATGTTTTTTCAAAAACAAAGTGTGTGTCTAATTGAAGTTTCTCAAATTAAATAATGGTATAAGATGGTGATGATAAATAGTGACTACCATATTTATGTACTGTACCATGGCATTTACATTTTATTTTAATATACTTCAAAGAATGTCCGAAAATACTTGGTAATTCAAGGTTTCTTTTTTATAATTTAAATGCCGTCACGTTTGTTATAGAAGGAGAAATTAGACTTAAATAAATACAGCCATCTTTTAGGCTGCCTTTTATTATTTGATATAATAATAATAATTGGTCACAAACATACTGCGCCTGGGTTCTCCCAAGGTTTTTTTCTCCATTCTGTCCCTGATGGAGTTTTGGTTCCTTGCCACTGTTGCATTGGCTTTTGGCTTGCTTAGTTGGGGACATTTAATATTCAACAATATTATTGATCTGCCTTACTTAAGGTGGACGAAGACGCAATTTTCTTCTAGAAGCAAACGTTGTTGTATTATTTTCATGTTATCACTGTGAAGCTGCTTTGATACAATCTGTATTATAAAAGCGCTATATAAATAAAGATGACTTAACCTGACTTGACCTTTTGTTCATCAATATCTTTCTTAGACTAGTCTTCTTTTTTTCATTGTTGTAAAGCAGACTTGCCATACAACTGGTAAGATTACATTTTTTGTTGTCACTAAAACTGCAGTACTGGTGATTCAAAGAAAAGTCTGAATTGAAAGTGATTCAGTGGCACTCAACTGAAAAGCCAGCTTATTTAATGAGAGGAAATTAAGGCAAATGCCGTGAAGACCTCAGCCAATCTCTGCCTCCTATACAAACACACACACGCACGCATGCACGCACACACACACAAACACAAACACATGTTGGGTTTTTATGTTTAAGGGGGGTATTTATACCTCTCCCCTTACACTTACTCTACCCCTAAACCTGGCCATCACAGAAAATGTTCTGCATTTTTAAATTTTCAAAAATACATCAATTAGTATGATTTATAGACTGTTTTCCTCATGGGGACCAGGATTTTGGATATTGCCATCTTTGTGGGGACATTTTTTCCCCAAAAGGAAGTTTACCAGAATCTCAGTCAAGTACATATAAAATACAATCGGAATTGTGCTATGCTTGTGTGATTGAATTCCTAAAAAATGTACAGAGCAATTCACTGCTCAAGGTGATTTACAATTATGTAGAAGTATTATTAGCGTTCCACACATTATCCTTATGCTTATAAGCTTGCAGAACTATCTTTCATTAGAAGTGAAAACAACATGAGTATCACCCCCTTTTTCACAGACAGATAACAATACAGCAGAACCCGTGCAGCTTCTGTACAATTTAGCCTAAACAATTCAATGAAATATTCAGGGGTAAGACCAAAAGGACCCTAAAACATCTGAGAAAACAGGGATTATTGGACCGTTTTAAAGCAAACACATAAGACTCATTATCACTGTGGCATATTGGCAGGCTCATTTGCTTTTCACAGTGAGTGTTGGGTCCAAAAAACCCTCCCCCCTGGGATAAACACGTGTATGGGGAGCGGGGGCGCTGTGGCCCCAGCAGCAGGTGGCCCATTGCAGCCTAATGAACACAGCAATCTGTTACTATCGCCACAGCGCTTTTCACCAGACAATTAGGCGACTAAGCGTGTAATTATTCTGGGCCAACAAGAAGAGGCTCTCCTCTAATTTCATCTTTACATTTCTGTTTACTCACTCACACTGCTCTCATTAATGAGAGATTTTCCAGTCTATGCTAATTGGTTTCAATAACATTCATTTTAGTTGAAAGGGAACGATTCTGTTAATTGAAGAGTGGGAGAGGAGGGGCAAAGATATAGAAATAAATAAATGAATGAATAAATAAAAAGAGCCTGCGTCTTTTTATTTTCGAGAGCGGCTGATGCTTTGAACGTGATCAACAGGTTCAGAGCTAATGAAATTAAGTGACGCCGGCAGTGGCAGAAAGGAAATCGCAAATTAAAAGCAATTTATTTTTCATTGAAGCATGTGGCAGTGTTCAGGTGCAATTAATGCGCAAAGCTTAAGCGCAAGAAAAAAAAAAAAAAACACCTAAAAACACCTTGGGATTGTTCCGGAGATGGTAATAAAACACAGCACTACTGTGGATATTTGAGTTGCTAATCATTTATGTTTTTACTGAGTTTGCACACATATGTGATGTGTGAAGGAAAGTGAGGCTAGGTTTTCCTCCATATTTTGCTCTGTGCTGTTAAGATGGGCTTACTTACAATATGACTAGAAGTCTCTCAGTAGACCACAGCTAACACAAGATAATTTGAGATGATTTGCATACAATTTGCATAATATCAGGACACAAGCTACAAATAGGTATGAGTGTGTCTTAATTACAATGGGCTACACTTTTCAAGAAGGCATGCTTGCATTCTAATTGAGTTAGCTGCTGCTTGCATTCAAGACGCAAATTCAGTCAAGCAAAAATGCCTGTTTAGGATGTGTTCAGTGTTGTTCAGTAATTATGTTCTATTAAGCACTATCCCTACTCCCCTTGAGTGAAATGCTGTAAGTAAAATAATTCAACATTTAAAGGTGGGAAAAGTAATTTTAGTAACAAGGATTTTTTTTTTTTTGTTAAGTACATTTTAAATAATAAAAGAGGGATAATTGTACAATAATATATATATTGTACATACAGTATATATACATATATACAGTACATACATTGGTTATACAGTAATTCATTGTACCTTGTACTCCTTATACCTCACAGCTCAGAAACACACAAAAGGATTATTTTCTCATTTTCTGTAGGAAATAGGAAGAGAGCGAGAGGCACTCAATTAAAAAAAACGTCATCATTTTAATATTGCATTAACAATTACATCCCAATTAGTGGGAGTTTTTTTTCTCTCTCTCCGGTTCTCTAAAGTATGGTCATTAATTGATGTGCAGGGCTGTATTCAGGACTGGGGTACGAGCACCTGAGGTTGCCAAGGTTACCAAATGGAATCCTCCCTCAGACATCCCTGATCTGCATAATTCCATCATATAATTCAGTGGCTTTCAAAGTGAGGTTGATGAATGGCACCTTCAGAAGATAATATTTCTGCTTGGCTGTAATAAATCTTATGTGAAGTGCTTTGGGTGTGTGTATGCGTTTAGTTTTTTGGGGGACATAGAAGGTAGGACGAAACTCATTGAGCACCCCTCCCCCCATCTCCATTTCTCTTTGTCTGATTCTCTGCAGATATCATAAACATTAGAGCAAATTACTTGCTTACTATTTCTTGGTTCAGAAGAACACCATAGCCTGAACTTTTTAAATGTGTTTAATCAAATGGCCTTTTAATGTCTCTTATTAAACAGCTCCTTGGAATACTTCATTCCGATTGGTCAAACACAGCATTCAGTGGTCAGATAATAAAACAGTCACAAAATGAATCGGATAATGACCGGCTGACTGCACATTACGTCTTGGTACGCTTTGACAGTCTCCTTTAGGTTAGAAAGTTATTTAAATGTCAAATTGAACTGAAGTGCACATGTACACATTTATGCTCTGGAGTCTCCAACATATTCACTAAGGACTAAGACAGACCAAAAGATCGCTGTTCTAGCGGGACCTGATTGACCAAGATGCCAGATAAACACCTGTGATATTGATCCCCAATTCCAAACAGTCTGGAGCCAAGAGGCCAGAACGGCATGTTCTCCACACATTGCTATTAATAAAACAGCGTAGGTCAAGCAGAACTGACCCCAACGCCTCAATAGTGTTTAAAAACAGGTTCGACCCTGGCGATAGTGATATGACCTTCTCTTCATTTATTCATGGCAGTGGTTATGGCTGTCTCTCTTTTGTCCGCTCCTATCAGGAGCGCTTGTTTGCCTTTAGCGGGTGCATGTATTTACCATGCATTAAGCCTCATTAGACGTTAATTGAATGTTTGGTCGCTGAGGGGCGAGTGGTGATGGAGAGAGTGTTATAGCTAATGATGAGAGAGGGAAATGAAGAGGGGGAGTGTTTTTTCCTCTTCCCACTTTTTTTGTGTGTCCTTACAAATATAAACACTTCTTATTTAATTTCCTTCTCTTCCTCTTTTGATTTTCATTAGATGAAAGAAAATAGTCTTTATTGCTCCCATGCCATTATGTGTGAGTGTATTTGTGTGCTATTTGTGTGTCTGCCTGCATGTAAGAAAGAGAGATACAAGCTAAGTGAAAAATCAAAGTCACAAGTGCGTATTTTCTCTGACACACCTGTGAGTGATTGCATTTGTTTACTAATTAGGTTTTATTTTCCATTATTAATGTTTTTAATAAGCCCAGAGTCAGGTGTGGCTGACAGTAATGAATGCCTCATTCTCGAAGTTCGTTATTGGCGAGCTGCTCTGCTCCCTAATAAAGGGATAATTACTCCATGTTTGTACAGACATAAAGAACTGAGTATTGACTTTTTGACAGGCTGTGACGCCGCTCACGCTAATGACATTTTAAATTGTCTGTTTATAGCTATCACACAATGAGAGAGTTCATCATGTTTTCGATAGATAGATAGATAGATAGATATATAGATAGATAGATAGATAGATAGATAGATAGATTTTGAATGTTATTTGTGCAGAAAATAACAGGAAACTTGTAATCACTTTAACCAAAGGATTTGAGAGCCCTCAGTGTAAGGCAGGAAATTAAACAGTTAGTGGCTTTCTAGATGTGAAATTAAGGGTGAACCATATCACACTCTTTCTAACTAAACAGTTGTGGTCAGGCACAGATTCAAGGGCATTTCTCCTGAGGCCACTCATTTTGAACGGGCCTGCGTATAAGTAATACTAGTAGTTCTTGAGTGAGTTTTTTTGAGTTTTTCCGTATTTCAACAAACCAACAGATGATGTAATGATGAATGTTGAATGCTGGAAGCTTGGGGCTTCATTTGTGTACACCTTATGACTTTTAGGCATGATCATTTAAGAGAATCAAGAGAAATGGTTTATGATAAATGCAACTACTGTGGAGATAAGGCCTGTTTCACACATAAGGATGGGTTGGGTTTTTACACTGAGAGCGTCTCTTCTGCATGACAGAGCTGCAGCTTTGCACAGGAAATTAAGTTATTTCTGGGTTACAACAGCAGGTATTTTCTTTAACACTGGCAATAAATTATAAGATGGTATGCTGCTTCTGACATAGTTACAAAATAATTTGTTTATTATTATAATTTTTACAGTAGCGTAAGTATGTGTAACAAAGGCCTGTTAATCATTAAAAATGTTTACTCTTAAAGTGCCCGAATATTCTTTTTTATATGTTACCTTTCATGGTGTATCAGCATTTCCCAACCCTGTTCCTCGAGGCACAACAACACCACACATTTCCAAACTCTTCCTAATCAAACACACCTGATTCAACTAATCACCTTGTTAGTAGAGACTCTAGGACCAGAAATAGAAGGGAGCTATTCGAAATGTGCACTGTTGATGTGCCTCCAGGAACAGGGTTGGAAAGCACTGTTATATGGGCCATTCTACAGAATTGGTTCAAAGTCCAATTTGGAAACATCTTGAATTTTTTTTTTGTCTTTTTCCAGAAAATTTGTATGTATGCAAATTGTATAATATCCAAGGTACACATTTCTAATAATTGTGCAGTTAATTATCATATTTTTCCTCTCCCCATATTTGTCACTACCGAAACACAATAATAAATAATTTAATAAGAAGGCTTATATTGATCTATTCATTTTTTGTTTACATCTACCCTGTACATATATTTTTTTGCTATTAAAAAAAAAAAAAAAAAAAATCACAGGTAAATCAATAACTATTACAATTTTAACAATAGTTCAATATAATTTTTAAGATTTGTTGTATTTTGAATCCAATCTTTCTTTGTAAAAGGCATTAAGTTAATCATACTGATTTCAAAGTTAAGGATTCATTAGTTTGAATATACATTGAACCAAACACTATAATAACATCTTAGTTGATAATTCGATATACTTTATTTTAGACAAAACATCCATGCTTCGGTTGTGACGGCACATTTTCGGTAGTGACAGTAATGCTTTGGTAGCGGCCACATCACATTACAGAATTTTAACTCGCATACTAAAACACTACTAAAACATACTAAGATAATGATTTGCATAACTGTACAAAAATGTTGTTTATTTCCCCCAAATAAATGATTTTGTGTTCCCTTTTGTCACTACCAAAACAATGATGACATGTTTCGGTCATGACTGTTTCGGTAGTGACAATTTTAGATACTGCAATCTATTGAGCCTAACTCAAAGATTCTAATCGGCACATGGTTAACTAGCACAGTTCTGAACAGTTGAACACACACAAAAACTACATGTTATCGAATAACACTCGAAAAAACCATGATGTCACAACCGAAACTTCACCACATGTTTCGGTAGTGACTGTTTCGGTAGTGACAATTTAAGATACTTTTGAGCCTAGTTCAAAGATGATAATCAGCACATGGTTACCTAGCACAGTTCTGAACAATTGTACACACATAAAAACGAAATTTCGTGGAAAAACACCCAAAAAAGTTTGCTTAATTGCAGAAAAAAGGTGTTTGGTAGTGACGTTCCTTAAAGTTACACACAGATTTTCAGACTTTTGAACACATTTCCCTCAAAATGATGGTACCTATCTACAATGAAAGAGAGGCTATGAGAGAGAGGGACAAAGGAATATTTCCTGATCAAAAATGTAGGGGTGTGGTTAAAATCAGTCTCGGCCAATGGACTAGTGATGTGAAAATGCGAATATTTTCCCAAGTTGAAAATTAGGGGTTAGGGTTCGGGATTGCCACCTCCCAATTGAAAGTACCCAATAAATTATGATTTTATATATATTAAGCTTACTGATTATGGCGAGGGGGGTGTGGCAAGCCCCCCTCGCCACACTGGACCCCCCCGCCTTGGACTGCTCGTTAAGACTGGGGTAAAAAAAAATATGCAAAGTGAGTGGTTTGGATAGTGGGTGAGGCACGCCAGAACAGTCAGCTCCACCTTGGCTCCTTCCACCATCGGCTCCACTTGGGGCCAGCATTCAAATGGCTCCACCGGGCTCCCCAGTCCGCCTCAGTCCTCTGGCACCCTGGCTTCACCTTGGTGAAGTTGCTGCGGCTCCGACCCAGCCTCCAGACCCATTTATGTCGCTTGATCTCATTGGCTCTTCTGCTCTGCCTGGGTAATTTTTTAAAGTTGAAGCGGAAGTTGCGATCGTCATTTCTTCCATATTGTGACGTAGTATATACGAATTTTGGCTTCTGAAATGAGAAGGTCAGGACTGGATTTTATCCTTAGGAATTGATTGGATCGTAGGAATTTGGGCATTGCCAAATAAATGGAGGCAGATATGAATGTCAGTTTGCAGTCAACTGAGATGGATATTTAGTCCCACCCTCGACCAGACGTCACAAAGAGAGCAGATGGTGTTTTGAGGGGGAGGGGAGGTTAAGGTTATTGATTAAAGATTAAGAGCTCACATGAATTAAAAATAATAATAATGATGTGCATGGATAACTCATCTATAAGAAACACTGCAACATTCTATGTAAAGAAAAAAAAAGATTTGTCAATTTTTATTTCATGGTGACTTTAAATCTATAGTATTGTTTATTTGCATTAAAATTAACATAATTTTACCAGCATAAATAGATGTATTCATATAGTTATGATGACATCATTCAAATTTGCTGGGTTTTTTTATGCAAACATCTTCCAATTTTTAGGCATTGGTCTGAAAAGACTAATTTCATTTGAAAATTGGACTGAATTTACTTGCCGAACATTTTAGTGTGGACAGGTATAGACAAACGATGATCCATTTATAGTTATTTACTATCACTTCATAATAAGAGCGATGAAAGAACAAATGAAAGCATGAGAGTAAGGTAGCCAACCTCTCTTTTTTAATCATGATTTTCTGCTGTCTTTATTCATTACTGTTTTGTGACAGCTATTCAGCTTGCCAACACGCTCTGCCACCTCTAATCATGTGTGTTGCACCAATCTCAGGTAAAATCATCAGCAGCATTATGAAGTTAATTTCAAATGATTGACAGTCCTTTATATGCATGTTGCTAATGTAACAATTTATTTTCCTAACAGGAGGAAAATAGGAAAGGCAGGGCAGAAAAAACTTAAGTCTACTTTATGTGGCAAGACCTTAATTTTATTTGCACAACTGGATTGAAAGGTCAAGTTGATGTTGCACCTTCTATTAATAGGAAAACAGGATGACTTGTGGCTTGTTTCACTTTGAAGGGCCTTCTTGATAAGAAAAACATCTTTCTAAAAAAAGATAAAAACAAGTTGGAAAAAAAAAACCCTGTAGAAAAAAAAAAGATCTGTCTGTAATATCCTAGAGCTAGAAATATATGTATTGGCGCTGTTATGTAGGACAAATGCTGTTTATCTTTAACTTTATATGCTGTTTAAGAGTAATATCACTACCCTGATGTGTGGGGGCTGGAGATGCCCAAGCCTTATGTCAACATTCTGTTACTGTAGCTGTCAATAGTGTTCGGTAGATTAATTTGCTAAAGCAGAAGTGGAAAGTGTACTGAAAATGTTTACTTAAAGTCCCCCTGTAGTCAATAATTTTAACCCCTTAAAACTCATCTCTGATCACCAAAATGACACATTTAAAGATTTTTTCCTTGAATTTTTTTTCATGCCTTAACATAGGTTGAATGTAACTCTACACCCTTGCCTTATTTAGTATACACGGTTCTAATTACATGCAAATTAGCCCCACCTCCACTCACTCACACCAGCTCAGAGATCCACTCGTTGACGATAACACGTTGATCTGATTGGTTACAAGGTAGTTTGTGACGTCAGAAACACCAGCGATTTCAAACCGTGTTTTTGAGTATTTGGTTTGCTGCAGTTTTAAGGAGAAAATACTCAACAATGGTGTTGACTTATGCATTTGCACATGGTTTGTCTTAATAGGGGAGCGCTCCAGTTCTAGGGCTGATCTAACAGGGAGGCCTCATGAGAGTCTTTTGACCTTCTGACCAGACTTAGGGAGCTAAGTATTCATACAGAACGATCCTCAGATAGATTCTGAAACACTATACTCAAAACCTGATAAGTATTGACCAGGCTCTAAGCTAGGTGTTGTCTTTACAATGCTAAACATCCAACTCGCTGGAGATCCGCCTTCAAGGGGGCCTGCCAAGGCCTAACTACTTGATAGCGGAACTGTTAGCAGAGCTAGCCACAGAAGTCAGGTGCTCTAACAGACATCTCTCTGGGCCTGGTTATACTTATTTCACATTGCCAACAGGCAGTATACACAGCAGAAGCGCTATCAACCCTTTAAAGCAAGGTGAGTACAATCTTACGCTACCGGACTATAGAGGAGGCCTACTGTAAGGCCTACATCTTCGAATGTCACAGGCGTCAGCCCAGGCAGTGCTTCGGCTCTCAGGGAGCATACTCAACCATCCCAAGTGGGAGGGATTAAGTAATCTGTCTCTACCTGAGCCTGGGTGGTGAAGGGTGATATCACACGAGCTATGGGTGGCAAAGTACTCTAATAAAGACCCTAACAAGGGGAGTACTATCAGCATGACCCTGAGGAATGTATCAGGGTCGAGGCCTATTATCTTGCATTTTTTACAAGACAGATTTTACATTCTCTACTAAACCCAAGGAAATGGAGTCCACAATAAGTGTCCAATGACATTCAACCTAATGACTTCAGTGGAAAAAAATAATTTTTCAATTATAAGGCCTAACTGGATAAACTAGCCACAATACTCAGCTCTAAAGGGCAGAGGCCTGAGCATACTGCTTCTTACTTTCTAGAGAGAAAAGACGACTCTTTTAGTAAGAGGAGGCCAGTACTAGGAACAACTAGATTTACAGGAATAAATTATCCTGATGGGCTCTAGCTCTTGCTAATGCTTAGCAAACCGCCACCAATTTCCTAGTTACTAAGCCTAAGCCAGAAATCGAGGCGGCACCGTGAGGGCACACTAGGGGTGTCCCCGACTATGGATTTTCATAGTCGAATCAGAATCGTCAAGTCTTGCCTATAGTCGACTAATGGTCGAATCACGTGTATGGGGGTGGGGCTGGGGGCGTGGCTTTAACATTTCAAAGCCGCGATGTACAGAAAATCACACAAAGATATAGAAGAAAATGTATAAAAACATTTTGGATCAATAAAACTAAGAAATAACATAAATAACTCCAGAATGGCCACACTGCAGACAGGATTTGCATTTCACATGCAAATCAAATTAAATCGGCTAAATTACCTGTGCGAGCAGGCTCTAAGTACAGCACAACATCGATGCACCGAAAAAATAAACAATTAATTTACTAAATTAAATTAGAACAGAATATACCTTTCTAATAAATAAAAATACAAAACGAAATAAATCAGTATCAAGTCACAAGATGAGCAAATGTGTGAAAATGCCTAAAGTGCAGGGGAACATATATTCAAAACACAAGCCACAAATAGTTAGATTAGATAACCCTGACAGATCAATAAATAAAATTAAAATAAAGAAATTATTAAAATAACGATAGTAGCCAGAAACAACAATAAATGCTAAACTGGAGTGGCAGTCTTTTTAGCTAAAAATGTTCACAGCATCCAAAAATCAAATAAGAACCGGCTGAAAAGTTTTGAAATCACTTGTACCCCTCCCTACCTGATCGAGAGAACAAATCCAGTCTTTCACTGTCTGTGTCCGTTGGAGTCTTTTGTGCGCGCGGATAAAAAACCTTCTAAAACACTTAACGTGAAAAACGTTTAACGACTTAATCTCCTAAAATAGTTAAATTAAAATATCAAATTATGTAAAGAAAACGCTTTACTATAGGAGGAACGCATTGCGTTCATATTCTGGGTTCATCTGCTTATCTGCACATAGTATGGTTTCTTAATAAAGTGTGTACTGTGTACATGCATTAAGCCACGTTAAAGTGCACTTTAAGCGTTTTAAAAGCTTTTTTCACGTTAAGCATTTTTGAATGTCCTGTGGAAAACCAACTTGTTAACGTTGGCCGGCAGAAGTGTGATCATGGTTTTCCTGATGCTAAATCCAGCCTTGGAGAATATCCTTTCTGATGGTTTACATTCACACTTTCGATTTTCTTATCCCAGACATTGTTAAAGATTTAAATCATTGCCGCCAAGACGCTCCTCTGTCGGTCACGGATTGAAAGCGAAACTTAAATCTGTCACGGGGTGTTTGGATTTATTCATGCACGTTAAAAAATATTTATTAAAAGCTTCTTTCTTTGCACATTTTTATATACAGCATTATCATAATAGGCTGAATATTAACGTATTAAACCGGTAGTTCTACGTGAAATCAGACATTGAGCGCCCTCATATAGCCAAAGTGGCATGATCCTCGTTTCATAACACCTCTGCGAAGATTCGACCGTAAGATCGGTAGTCGAATCAGGCTCCTCCAATTGAAGCATCGAATCTTCGACTATTCGGGGTCACCCCTAGGGCACACACGGATATAAAGTGACTAAAGTTCAGAGCTATAATCTCAACGACTCTCTAAAGTGAGAGGAGAACTTAGCCTGGCTAACGTCAGACCTCGTCTCATTGAGACGTGGTCTGGGAACCACATGTTCATTTTCTCGTATTTGAGGCGTGGTTTACGAATGCCCAGAGCCGTTTATTGGGCGCTACGAATGTCTATCAAATGTGCCTGTACGTAGCTCATAGCCAATCGTTTTAATTATACCAGGTGACGTATGTAGAGCGACAGAAATTCGACGAGGAAAAAGACGATGGGTCAGAGATTTATGTGTACACGATGGCGTTCAGCGACTAAACTACTTAGAACACTATCTAAGGCTGCATCGAAAGGTAACTTCGCGTCTGATGCCATGTTGGATCCATAGATATAAACAAACTGCTTCGGTGTGTCGCATAGACGTCGTCATTGTCTTGCTGCTCCCTCCCCGGTCTGTGATTGGTTCCCTCCCTGAGGGGAAAATCTGGTCCATGGTATTCCGGCTGCCTGGCAGCGTGAATAAAATCGCGCTGTGCGCAAGGCAGCATGGGGAAACCCAGGCTAAGGAGAACTGCTACTCTAGTATAAGGTGGCTATCAACTATCAAGGTGGCCCAAAGAGGGCCAATGCTTGACTTTGTAGTTCTATCTGGAGCTTGACAGAGCGCTGGCCTCAATAGAATAACTCCCGATAGGGAGGAAGCCATCTCACACATTTTTTTTTTTGTACAAAATTTCGCGCCTTGACTTTTGCTACTCTTTTCGTGATATATTACGTACAAAACTAACTTGTGCACTTGAAACTCAGTGGTGGCGAGAGAGAAAGGGGGGCGGGTGCGGGGGTGTTCCAATGAGCTGTTTTATTGGTTGGTGCCTAGCCAATGAAATGGGACTTCTAGTGTACGCGATGATGTCACGAAACCAGCATCCTCTGGGACGCTCTGAAATGCTAACATGGCTTAATGCATTAAATAAATTATTAAAATAAATAAATGATATAATCAAACTCAGTAAACACCATACTAATATTGCATACTACAGAAAAGCAGGTGAGCACAGAATATGAACGCAGTGCGTTTAATTGTAAATTAAGCGTTTTGCTCCCATAGAAAACCTGTGAGGCTCATAAAAAATGAGGCTTAAAGTCCACATGAAATCAGAATTGACCATATTTACTTTGTTTGCCTAAATTGATCGTTTTGTGGTGAACAATTCATCCATGCAAGTCAATCCACACAAAAAAATGTTTTGGCTTCGTAATCTTTAATCAAAATCTGAAAATGCCCCTCCCCTCTGCATTGGAGGACCTTCTCTGATGACGTAGGTTTGAGGAATTGGTTTGGGCAACGCTTAACCACTCCCCTCAAACCGTTAGTCTGTTATGAGCAGAGATGGAGAGGAGGAGCGCTAGAGTAAAACCCTGCCCTCTGTTCAATATTCCGTTTCACTGGGAAATGCGTCACAACACTGGAGAAAAGTCGTTTGGAACTTCCGGTTCACGCGGACTTTAATGGACCAACAGTTATAAAAAACAAAACAAAAAAAACAACACAATTCGTTATACATTATTAATAAAACACAGGCAGCAGGTTTATTTGCACTGAATACAAATTTGCTTTCTTTCGTCATATTCTGTGCTCATCTGCTTTTCTGTAGTATGCATTATTAGTAGGGTGTTTACTGAGTTTGATAATATAATTTATACTTTTATAATTTATTATCATTTATCTGAGTGAACAGCACGTGTTCTTTGGATTAAAACTAAATCGTATGTCTAAGTAAAACATGAACTGTTACCTGATTTATGTATAATGGGTGGTTCCCTACATTATTACAGGACGTTTGCAGGTCAAGAAGTTCCATGAACGAAACATCCAAAGCCACCAAAGCTCTGAAAACCAACGTCTTCATAGACCGCGCGCGAATACTGAATTGAATTGTATTTCATGTCTTGCGCTTGTACAGACGAATTCACACAAGTTTAAGTAAAAACGCCTGTCTTGGGAGAATCCCACTAAACAAAGTCGGTTATATCTCATGTGAACGTAGAGAGTATATTCAAAATGGGGTCCGTGCGTTCTGTCTTAAAGGGGCAGCAGTTTAATAAACCTGCTGCTGTGTTTTAATGTTAATCAAACAAAGGACACATAAATTACTCACTGCTCTTGACTAAATAGGCTACCCTTTTCAACTTTACAAAAAGATCCATCTATATTTAATTTATACAGTAGAGAATATGCAATGTTTTTTTTTTCACATTTGATTACCTTATTCAAATTTCTGTACCTGTTAGATCTACCTGAAAAACTGTAAAAACACTGTTTATTTCATTTGTAGCCTTTCTTTGTGCTATTTGTGCTATATATGTGTAATTTGATTATTTGTTCTTATTTTATTACTGACTGCTTACTTCTCTTTAATAATGTTTTAAATTCACATTAATTAGGCTGGTAGTTTTTGTAGTATCAAAATTGGAATAAAGAATTGATATTTCACTGGTGTCTAAACATTTGTACCACTGACCCAATCCTCAGCACTGAGACCTTCTGGAGCTGCTCTAAATATATGATGTGCTATTAAATGAAAGATATGATGTGCTATTAAATGAAAGATAAAATATGATAGAGCAATAGAATGAACAGTGAAAGTAACAGAAGCTCATACAATGCATTTTAGCAGTCTTAATTAAGCATGAAAATAACTGAAGGAAATATATTTGATGAACAAATTAAGCCAACTAATATGATTTATATTCTTTTGTTTTATCTTCTAATACATTTGAAAATTAGAAATACAGTGAAAATACAGGTAATGGTTTTCAATATCGGTATCAGGGAGTACCAAAAATGGGAGTATTGGTATCGGACTCGTTCTGGAAAAAGTGGTGTCGGTGCATCCCTACTAAGCTTCTTTAAGCGCAAAGGAGCAACCGTGTCTGAAGTGCTGGAAAAGAGAGTCAATAGTTTATGTTGAAACATTGAGATCTTCTAAACTATTTGGTATGCCGAGGAGTTGAAACTGATCAGGAAAATTATTTATAAAGCAATCTTTAGTGGTAGAAGTGACAGTTCTACCATATTTGTAATAGGAGGTTTGATTTGCAGCCTTGGCTAAATGGAGTATACATGAGACTAGATAATCATCTGAGATGTCATCGCTGTGCTGCAGAATTTCAACGCCATCAACACTGATTCCATGTGACAAAATTAGATCTAAAGTATGATTACGAAAATGAGCATGTTTACATGCACACCAGTACGCCGATAACTCACAAATATCACTGAAATAATCTGTTGTCTGGGTTTATATGCAAACCAATAACCCGACAACGCAAGTAAACAAACTCGGTTACTAACGTAACCTCGGTTCCCTGAGAGTAAGGGAACGAGTATTGCGTAGCTATACGCTATGGGAACCCATTTTAAAACGCCATGCTTTCAGCTTAACACTTCGCCCTTAACTATCACCTAGGGCTCGAAGCCCGAGGTTAATAGTAGAGCTAAAGTCAAATCGGGTGATAAAAGGCTTGGGCTCCCCCGAGGCCAAGGCCTTTATACATAAAGAACTTGAGCCTGCAGAGCAGGAACCTCTAAGTTATAAAATATTACAAATGTGGACGGCGAGGACCAGCCGGCCGCCACACAGTCTTCAATTGGTATACCACTGGACTAGGCCCAGGATGAGGCCATGCCTCTCGGGGAATGAGCTCTAACGCCAATGGGGCAAGGAAGGCCCATAGAAGCGTAGGCGATAGCGTCTACTATCCATCGTGATAGTCTCTGCTTGGTGACAGGAAGCCCTTTGGTGCAGCCACCGAAGCATATGAAGAGCTGTTCTGACTGCCTGAATGGGGCAGAACGCTCTAATTAGACTCAAAGGGCCCTAACAGGGCAGAGAAGAGACACATCTCTATCTTCTTTCGAAGGGGGAAGAGCTGATAGAGAAATTACCTGAGCTCTGAACGGAGTCGAGAGAACTTTGGGAACATAGTCATGCCTGGGACTAAGGACAACTTTGGAGTCGTTGGGCCTGAACTCAAGGCAGGAAGCGCTCACAGAGAGTACTTGTTAATCACCGACTCGCTTGACCAATGCTAGGGCTAGGACCAATGCTTCAATGCTGAGGGTCTTCAGTGAAAGAGGCTTTAGATCAGCCGACTGAAGTGGCTCGAAAGGGGGTCCCTTTAGGGCCCTGAGGACAGTGGAAAGGTCCCAGACCAGTATAAAAGGGGGTCAAGGTGGGTTCAGCCTCCTGGCCCCTTTGAGGAAACGCACAATGAGGTTGTTCCTTCTCAGTGACTGGCCTGCCACAGGAGCGTGGAAGGCTGCTAAGGCCGCCACATATACTTTGAGCTTGGAGGGGATTCGACCCGTGTCCATCAGCTCTTGGAGAAAAGAAAGTACCAGTGGTACTTCACTTGAATAAGGGTCAAGGTCCCAGGCTGCGCACCAGTCGGTGAACACTGACCATTTCAGGGCATAAAGGTGTCTAGTTGACGGTGCTCTAGCCTCAGTGATGGTGTTTAATACCTTTTCCGGGGGGCTCCCGGGTACCCGTTGAGGGGATGCCAGATTGTCCCGTTCGCCTGCATGAGGAGGTCCCCTGTTCGATGACCTGAGGGAGCATCAAGACCGGAGGGAATGCATAAAGAGGGCGGCTGGGCCAGTCGTGGGTCAGCGCGTCCCTGTCTTTGAAGATTGGGCATTGAGAGTTGCCTTCTGAGGCAAAGAGGTCGACCTCTGCCTCACCGAAAACACTCCAGATCAGCTGAACCGTCAGGGGGTGAAGAGACCATTCCCCCGGGGGAACATTGTCTCTGGATAGCATATCTGCACCCTGGTTCAGAATGCCTGGCACATGCGCCACTCTCAGCGAGTGCAGATTGGCGTGTGCCCATAAGAGGAGGAGTTTGGCCATGGTGTTCAGGTTGTTTGACCTGAAACGCCCTGGCGATTTATATAGGATACCACTTGGATGCCCCGTCAGGTTTGGGAGGATGGCTTTTAAGGCCAGAAAAAATGCTGTCATTTCGAGGCAGTTGATATGCAAGCGCTTTTCCGGGCTCGACCAGAGGCCGGAAATGGGCCTGCCCTCGAACAGGGCTCCCCAACCTAGGTTGGAGGCGTCTGTTGAAATCACCTTCCTCCTCGAGACCACTCCCATGTTCACGCCCGATTGGTACCAGTTGGCTACTTTCCAAGGTGCCAGGGCTCTGATACAGTTGTGGTTCACTTTAATGCGCAAGTGCCCTGAACGCCACGCATGAGCCAGTACTCGGGGCTTTAGCCAGCGCTGCAGGGGACGCATGTGCAGTAGGCCCAGTTGGAGTACTGACGATACTGAGGCCATAAGGCCAAGAATCCTCTGAAATGTTCTGAGGGGTGTGTGAGAGCCCGCCCTGAACAACGCTGCTAGCTGTTGAATGGAGAGAGCGTGGTCTGGCGTGAGCCATGCTCTCATCTGAACCGAGTCGATAACTGTTCCCAGGAAGGTTACACTTTGGCTGGGAGACAGTACACTCTTGGAAAAATTTATCCTGAGCCCAAGGCATTGCAAATGGCTGAGAAGCCAGGATCTGTGGGTCAGTAATTCGGCCTTCGATTAGGCCAGAACGAGCCAATCGTGAAGGTAATTCAGAACGCGCATTCCCCCGCTGTCTCAGGGGGAAAGAGCTGCGTCCATGCACTTCGTAAATGTATGAGATGCCAGAGACAGGCTGAATAGCAGGACTGTGTATTGATAAGCCTGCCCCTCGAAGGCAAATCTCAAGAATAGCCTGTGATGGGGTATATCTGGATATGAAAGTAAGCATCTTTCAGATCCACTGACAAAAACTAATCCCCCGGGCGAATTTGCTCGAGGATTTGTTTGGTTGTCAACATCCTGAATGGCCGTCTCATGAGGGCCTTGTTCAGGTGTCTGAGGTTTAGGATGGGCCTGAGGCTGCCATCCTTCTTTGGAACAAGGAAGTAGCGGCTGTAAAAGCCTGACTCGCTCAGTGACAGGGGAACAGTTTCTACAGCTCTTTTTGTCAACAGTTTTGATACTTCGGTGCGAAGGACGTGAGCCACGCTGCTTCTGACCGTCAGTCTGCGAGCGAATTGGAGCGAGTAACCTTGTTTTATTGTGTTCATTACCTATTCTGACACATCAGGGATGGCTGCCCAGGCCTCAGCCCGATTGGCTAGGGGTTGAATGAAGTCTGGGGGCGGGCCGCCATGCAAAGGGGACCCGGCCACCCTGATGTTGTGAGTTGAAAAACTGCTCTTTTTGTGCTCTATTTGGGTTACTATTAAAACAGCGTTTATTTGCAGGGGTGCGTGTTTTAGAATGGGCCCATTGAGTGGGACTAGGTAGGCTTTTGAGGCTCAGGGTCCAACACAATCTTGGTTTGGGGCCCCTGACGCTCCATGAACGAGTAGCGATTTGCTGGCTGCGAGCGCCGGTGAGTTTCAGCCGCTGGGCAGGGCTGAGAAACCGGTGGCGCTGGCTTTGCTGGCCCGAGGCCGAACTGGAGCGTTTCGGCAAGAAGTGACGCATGGCCTGCGATGCCTTCTGTGCTTCGGTGAAGCGCTCGGAGAAGCCCTTCACAGCAGGACCGAAGAGGCCAGTGTTAGAGGCTGGAGAGTTCAGAAAGGCAGTCTTATCTGCATCGTTAATCTCCGTCAGGTTTAGCCAGAGGTGGCGCTCTAGCACAATCAAACTGGCCATACTCCTTCCAATAGCCTGGGTGGTGGTTTTACTGGCACGCAGGGCTAGATCAGTGGCGCTGCGCAGGTCCCTAAAAGCCTCAGGGTTATGTCCGCCATGATGTGCAGTAACGATGCAGCTTGGCCAGCGGTGGTGTAAGCTCGGCCGGCGAGAGCTGAAGTGGCTCTGCAGGGTTTCGATGGATGAACTGCCTTGGATCTCCATCCAATAGCCGGGGGCCGGGCAGAGGGGCACGGCCACTGCCTCCTCTAGGAGGGGCAGCTTCTCGTATCCCTTCTCCTCTGCGCCATCAATGGTGGAGAGCGTTGCGGAGGTGGATTTTATCAGGCAGGCTGAGTTGGGGGCGCGTCATGATTTAGTCAGCTCGTTGTGTACCTCAGGAAAGAACGGCGCTGGTCTTTGACGAGGAGCCTGGTGCCTCTTATCGGGCTACTGAGGCGAAAACCAATTGAGCCCGAGGTCTTCAACAGCTTTAATGAGGACGCAGAGAAGCTCTGAGTCCAAACTCGCCCTCGCACCTACTTCACTGGACTGAGATGAGGGACACTGGACAACTTCACTGCACAATCCTCGCACACGGATGCAGCCAAAGACAGTGCCGGTGCTAGACCAGAAACTGGAAATATTACTATAAATTACAGCAACACCTCCCCCTTTGCCTTTCAGACAGGCTCATGTTTATAACAGTAATCTTTGGGGGTGGACCCATTTAAAGTAATGTAATCATCTGTTTTTAGATTGGTTTCTGTCAAACACGGCACATGTAGGTTATGATATGTGATCATGTCATTTACAAAAAGTGCTTTTGTAGAAAGAGATCTAATATTCAGCAAACCAAGCTTTATCACATTTGTTCATCTGTATTATATCTGTTTTTTTTATTTGTTAAACATAAAGCTTCTCTCAGCGTTTCATACTGACGAAGGGGGCAATTTCAACTATATTCCAGCAAGCGGTAAGTAGTGATTTACTATGGAAGTAGCGATCAACTTCACATCATTTCTCTTAGTAGGATGAAAATAATCTTACTTAAACTGTGATTAATATACAGAAAGCGATCAAAGAACAATCCCTTTCCAATCGCCCAAGCTGTCAATCACACAGCGCGAGTTTATCTGGACACTTGCCAAAACTCGTTATGAAATCAATGACGCTGTTACACTGCAAAACGAAGCTCTTACTGTATTTATATACCTCATGTTTGCATTGGTGAAATCATTAGTGAGAGTGCAGAAACTGCGTTGCAATGATAAGATCTTTTTTCACGCGATCAACAGACTGTTATCTGCTCAATGCTCATCACTGCAAACTTTTATGTGATGGGAATAGATCTAAATACTTAAAAAACTTCTCACGATTCGTTAATCCCGATAGCTGTAATAGTAAAAACGTATAATAGCTGTAATAGTAAAAGTTTTCCAGATAGTTCCACATGTAATGCCAGATATTTCATATGCAAGCATGTCAGCCAATCACAGCAGTGGGCGTTTACATTGAAGTCTCACAGCAGACACACCCCTTCAAACAGAGCATTCAAATGAGGGGATGAAATCAGGCTAGGAAAAATGCCTTTTATTTCTAAATTATAACAATTTTTTATCTAAAAAACATACTAACATTATAAGGGCACCCCAGGAAACATTCTAAAATAATAAAATAATCCATGCAATGGGACCTTTAAGAACTACGTAGCGTTAAGAAGGTTTTTCGGGGAAATAAACAGAAATTTAAAAGTAAGCATATGAGAGTTTTTCTCCAAATGAATATTATTTTAAATCTTGTCGTATATAAATTCTATATACTAATTCAATAAAAGTGAAGTAGAATAATAAAAATAAATTTAGCCAAAAATGTTGGGGTCCAAGCTCCAATAGCCCATGCGGATGACAAGCGATCCAATTGAAATGTATCTTACGATGTGTTTTTTACAGCAAAGTCTGACTTGAATCATTGCTGAAAGTTAGGGTTTGATTAAACGGGTTACAGCCACAGACAGGTGTAAACAGGGGCAACTGACTTTCAAAAAAATAAAATAAATAAATTCCCTCTTACTGTTAGACAAAAAGAGAAGTAAAGCCACTCCCATAAAGAAAAAAAAAACCCTGTTATAAAAATGTTTACTGTCATAAGGCATGTGATCATAATATATGTGGTGTATATGTGCCCGCTGAAGCCGAGAGGGTGGAGAGACGAAGCGCAGCGGAAAGCTTGCAAGTCTGTGGCGGAAGCAGAGTGACGACTGACCAAGGGGGATCCGATGGGATGAGGGAACTCGGTGGAGCTGCAAGGAGTAAAAAAAAAATATATATATATATATATATATAGGGCCCTATAATTTCCGCGATCACGGAATCGCGGACGGAATCGCGGAATTGGCAAATTAACGCGGAATCTAATGTCAACACGGAATTTCGCGGAATTTTACTTATTTGGAATAAAATTCTGTTTTTGAGTGGGAGAAAAACGTATGTCTGAGGAAAATCGCATATTACTGAAAGAACGAGCAGAGAGAGAGGCCCGGTCGCGCGCGCGTCTTCAAACTGTCTTGCTCTCTCTCACTCCCTCGCGCTTATTAATCTAAATCAATTGAGAATTGACACAATGGTAAAAGATCGGAAGAACGAAGTTTCACGTGGAGCATTCGGATATTTTTTTCCTGAATTAGGCTACCGCTGGGTGTGAATTGTGCAAAAAAACAACAACTTTTTACCTTGCCTTCTTCTCTGAAAAGCGTTCCGCCCATTCAGCTGACATAAAAACACTTTCAATAAACTAAACAAAACCTATCCAATGATGAAATGTTTTCTGTGTTGACAAATCTTGTGCGATATCCTAAAACTGCCGGGATAATCACACAACGCGTACAAGTCTGCTAATGATACGTCCGATTCGCGAACTAATGACTCCTTTGAACCGATTCACTTTAATGAATAGTTAAAACAACTGATCTGTCCAACACTGAATCGGTTCGGTGTATAACAAAATCGGTAACACTTTACAATAAGGTTCCATTTATTAAACTCATTAACTATTAATAAACTGCACTTCTACAGCATTTATTAATCTTTATTAATGTTAATTTCACCATTTAGTAGCCTACATTATTTAAATGAAAAGTTGTATTTGTTAACATTAGTTAGCTTAATGCACTGTGTGGAGTAACATAATAAAAATGCAGGGTTAGGGTTAACTAAGATTAACAAAGATTAATAAATACAGTAACAAATGTATTGCTCGTGGTTCATGTTAGTTAGCCTAATACATTCACTAATGTAAACAAACCAAACCATATTTAACACCTCTTAAAATGAGAATTTTGTTTGTTACCTCGATAAATTTAGGGTCATTCCTATTTTATTTATGTACATTTTAATCATTAACATTAAAAACACTCTTTTTACGACAAAAATAACAGTAAAGGGTAAAAAAAAACTGAATTCCCAAAAATTAAAACGGAAAAAACGGAATTTGCAAAAATTAAAACGGAAAAAACGGAATTTGGGAAAAAATAAAACGGAATTTGGGAAAAAATAAAACGGATTTTATAGGGCCCTATATATATATATATATATATATATATATATATATATATATATACACTCACCTAAAGGATTATTAGGAACACCTGTTCAATTTCTCATTAATGCAATTATCTAATCAACCAATCACATGGCAGTTGCTTCAATGCATTTAGGGGTGTGGTCCTGGTCAAGACAATCTCCTGAACTCCAAACTGAATGTCAGAATGGGAAAGAAAGGTGATTTAAGCAATTTTGAGCGTGGCATGATTGTTGGTGCAAGACGGGCCGGTCTGAGTATTTCACAATCTGCTCAGTTACTGGGATTTTCACGCACAATCATTTCTAGGGTTTACAAAGAATGGTGTGAAAAGGGAAAAACATCCAGTATGCGGCAGTCCTGTGGGCGAAAATGCCTTGTTGATCCTAGAGGTCAGAGGAGAATGGGCCGACTGATTCAAGCTGATAGAAGAGCAACTTTGACTGAAATAACCACTCGTTACAACCGAGGTATGCAGCAAAGCATTTGTGAAGCCACAACACGCACAACCTTGAGGCGGATGGGCTACAACAGCAGAAGACCCCACCGGGTACCACTCATCTCTAGGGATGGGACGAAATATCGTTTGACGAAATATCGCGATACAAAACGTGACGAAACGCATCGAGGTCGAAAAAAATGGATCGCGAAATAAAGATAGATGGCACTGCTGCATGATTTGCGTAGTATATAAATAATTTAGTGTATTATATGTGTGTGTATGTATATGGGGCAGACATACAGTCTATGGTGGCAGGCTGGCAGCACCATCTGCTGATCAAGCAGGGTAAAACTAAAGGCCATTGCACACTGAGTCCGAAATTTTCGTATGCGTTTTTTCGTGTTCGTCAGCCTTAAAATTCGTCACGCACAGAAACCTTGCACACTGAGTCCGATGCGTATTTATTAAACCTTTGCAGAAAAAAACGCAAAAAATACAAAAAGATTCGTCAAGCAGTGAGGATGAATTTGTTGCACTCTTTCTTCTTAAAAAGAAAAAAAGAAAGGAAATATTGGGTCCATCCAATCCTGAGATTGCGCCGAGAGGAAGGAGAGTTTCACCTCCTTATCAAGGAGTTGCGAAATTATTCCGAGCGATTCAAAATTTACCTCAGAATGTCAGTGGAACAGTTTGATGCTTTGCTACCGATACTGGAGCCACATATTAAAAAGAAGACCACCAACTTCCGTGAACCAGTCGATCCTGAACAGGCAGTATGTCTATGGACGGACACGCACACACACACACACACGCGCGCGCGGCCGGCAGAAGCGCTGGGCAGACAGAACAGCTGTATACAGGTTATATTTTATTCAGTGTCTTTGTAATCCGCATTTTGTTTTTCATACAGTACTGCGAGACGAAGTGTATCAACTTGTCAGACGTCATTCTGGATTTTGTCGTTCGCTTGTACGGTGGCTCTGAATTTTCAAAAAACCTCTCAAAACACTGTCTGTGGATGCGAAAAACGCAGAAAACCGAACCCAATCCGAATTATTTTTTTACGGACGAAAGTTTCGTAGGTCAGTGTGCAAGCGTGATTGACATAACGTGAGGTAGAATTTTTTTTAACGTGCGAAAATTTCAAATGCGAATTTCGGACTCAGTGTGCAGAGGCCTTAAGACTGTGTGTAAGCTATGCCATGCTGTCATTCCATACACCACATCCAACACATCAAACATGAACCACCACCTTCAACGTCACCATAATAAGTTGTTGTTATACAGTAATATTTTTTTCTTTTTTGATATCGTATCGTGACGTATCGTATCGTGACCCTGGCATATCGAGGTGCATCGTATCGTGAGTTTAAGTGTATCGTCCCATCCCTACTCATCTCCACTACAAATAGGAAAAAGAGGCTACAATTTGCACAAGCTCACCAAAATTGGACAGTTGAAGACTGGAAAAATGTTGCCTGGTCTGATGAGTCTCGATTTCTGTTGAGACATTCAGATGGTAGAGTCAGAATTTGGCGTAAACAGAATGAGAACATGGATCCATCATGCCTTGTTACCACTGTGCAGGCTGGTGGTGGTGGTGTAATGGTGTGGGGGATGGTTTCTTGGCACACTTTAGGCCCCTTAGTGCCAATTGGGCATCGTTTAAATGCCACGGCCTACCTGAGCATTGTTTCTGACCATGTCCATCCCTTTATGACCACCATGTACCCATCCTCTGATGGCTACTTCCAGCAGGATAATGCACCATGTCACAAAGCTCGAATCATTTCAAATTGGTTTCTTGAACATGACAATGAGTTCACTGTACTAAAATGGCCCCCACAGTCACCAGATCTCAACCCAATAGAGCATATTTGGGATGTGGTGGAACGGGAGCTTCGTGCCCTGGATGTGCATCCCACAAATCTCCATCAACTGCAAGATGCTATCCTATCAATATGGGCCAACATTTCTAAAGAATGCTTTCAGCACCTTGTTGAATCAATGCCACGTAGAATTAAGGCAGTTCTGAAGGCGAAAGGGGGTCAAACACATTATTAGTATGGTGTTCCTAATAATCCTTTAGGTGAGTGTATATATATATATATATATATATTTTTTTTTTTTTTTTTTTTTAACAAATTAGAAAGGCAGATAAAAGTTTTAAAATGTACTGTTGTTTGGGCTTAAAGCAATGATTCAGAAGAAACAACAATTCTGATTCTGTCATATAAAGAATCTGTCATAGAATCTGTCAGAATTGATTGGCTGCTGATGGCCATGTTTTTTAAGTATCCAAGTCATATTAGAGAATGGCTGCATCCGAAATCGCGACCCTACTATATAGTAGGCGAAAACCAGTATGTGACAAAATAAGTATGTCCGAATTCACAGTACACACTGTGAACTCGGACAGTGAGTAGACAAAATGTAGGCAAAAATAACCCAGATGACTTCTTCCAGTGAGATTCATGAGGCCACAGGAGAGGATTTGTGAATGGCAGTGAAGCAACTAACTGACGCTGGTAGGTCACGTGATAATGACAACATTGCGAATTTAGTCCGTCCGGATTACATTCATGCTACACACATTCATACTATATAGAAAATGCTTTTTTTTAGAAGTCATGAAGTAATTAATTATTCAAAATAAGTACCTACTCAAGAGAGTATGCGGTTTCAGACGCAGACAATATGTTAGGACATCCACCAAATAAGAAACATACCAGTTTTCAACTTCACGGATCATATGGTTGCAGAGTAATAATTGTTTTTTTTTAGTTGCAGCGTAGTTAAAAGTAAGCATTACTGTTTAGTTTCAGCTATTGGTGGAATTTTACGAAACTTGGTGTGCAGCCTCAGAATGTCCTGTCGTCTTCATATATCATCAAGTTTCATTAATCTTGGACTTTGCATTCGGAAGGTATAGGTCAACTCCTAAAAAAAGGGCATTACCTGAACAATTAATTAACTTGCATCAATGCAATGCTTCAATTAATCAAAATTCCTTTGATAACTTTTTGCCAGCACCATCCCCAGCTGCTGTGTTCCTATTCTGGTGAAGCTCAGACCAACGGCCTAGGAGAAGTTTGAAAAAGTAGTTTTTTTATGAAAATGGAAAATTGCAGAAAAATGCATGGAAATGAATACATTTTGTAGGGCTTGACTCAAGGATTCAGGAATCCTCGAGGAATTGTTATTATTATTTGTTTGTTTCTAGGCTTTAGGGTTTCAAAGTTATGATCCAAAATGCAAATTGCCTTATTAAAGCTCCACTAGTTTTATATCTTGTGTGTCTTTGCACCTGAGTAATTGGGACCATCCTGCCGTGTTTGGGGTCTCTGTGATTTAGGGCAAGGACAAGTTTGGTATTTTACACTTAAAGCCCTGTTTACAGATCGTTTCTGATGAAATAGAACGGTTAAGATTAAAATTTGGACACATGCTGCTGTCCCGAGACTTTTTACCTAAAAAAAACGTTCTATTTCATCAGAAACGATCTGTAAACAGGGCTTTAAGTGTAAAATAGAATGGCTCCAGAATGGCTGCATATGTGCACTGGAACAATCCTTCCTAAAACGCATTAAACTTTCGTTTACAAAGACGTGAAACTCACCGAGTGGTCAGGGGTGTTCACTGATATGCTCACACAAAAATCGCTGCAAAAGATGCTTTCCAACAGGTGTTTTACCATTCGTTGTAAAACTGTGGACCTATTTTTCCAAATGCCTCACACCCGTACATTCTTCCGTTGAGAGCTTGAATAATAGACACTCCTACAGAAAGAATATAAACAAACCCACTTCCGGCGGAGTAATACCATACCTCACAGCACATCCAATACAAGTCAATGGAGTTGGACAAAAACTATCTTTTGCAGCGATTTTTGTGTGAGCATATCAGTGAACACCCCTGACCACTCGGTGAGTTTCACGTCTTTGTAAACGATAGTTGAATGCGTTTTAGGAAGGATTGTTCCAGTGCACATATGCAGCCATTCTGGAGGTGGGGGGGAAAGCGAAAGAAACCTAAAATTCTCGGGACAGCAGCATGTGTCCAAATTTCATCAGAAACGATCTGTAAACAGGGCTTTAAGTGTAAAATACCAAACTTGTCCTTTAAGTAGTAATACGTTTACTTAAAGATGGAAATCAAGATTTAAATGTTGTTTAATGTCTATGTGGTGTTTTTAATGTGCTTCAAAGGTGCGGTGTGCAAAATTTACGAGGATCTATTGTCAGAAATGGATTATAATATACATAACTATGTTTTGAGTGGTGTATAAAGACCTTACAAAATGAACCATTATGTTTTTATTACCTCAGAATAAGCCATTTCTATCTACATACATCCCTTTACACGTCAAGTCACCATTTTGCGCCGCCATGTTTCTACAGTAGCCCTAAATGGACAAACTTCTCTACAGAGCGCATTTTGTCACTCTCTTGTTTTTGCCTCTTCTTCGTTGGTGTTTTTAGAGGCAACTTGCACCGCCATTACGTTGAATACGCACGAAGAAGTAGTCATAGAAACGTTAGAAGTGAAATTTGAACAAATGGAGGACCACATGTATTATTTTGCACAAGAGCCGACAGAGCTTCAATCTTCATCGGCAAAGAAAACATGATGCAGCCTGGCGAAGTCGGGACAGACGACGGCAGAAATCCTAGATTAAAAGCATGTACAGCTTTTCACACTATACATGCTACCCTTGGGAGATATCATTAGGAAGCATGACATTAGTTTTCACTGTTATGCTGACGATACTCAGCTCTATATTTCTTCACGCCCTGACGGAACATACCAATTCACAAAATTAATGGAATGTTAATTAACATGCAAGTGAAACGTTACTTATAGTCAACAGAATGTGTTAAAGGAACTATCAAAATAAATAAAGTGAAACCGCCACATCATTTGTTCTTGGAAATTGTAATGTACCTGATGTCTTTATCAAAACTGACTTAAAAAGGTCTTACTACAGGAACAGTGACCATGGACCTTTCTTTGCTGAAAGGCACATTAAAGGCGTATGACTCAATCCTTGACCAATTTGATTATTAATACATAGTATATGGTAGAAATGAGACATTTTATTTGTAAAGTTGTTGAAATCTTCGTCCTCTTCTGAATCTTTAGAGGAGACAAATGTGAGAGCTCTAGCTAAGGAGAAAATTCTAAGCACAGTTTGTGATGATGATGATGATGATGATGATGATGATGATGAGATCTCTTCTGAAACTTTAAAGGAGACCGTTGTGAGAGTGTTAAGAGTTTTTGTCTCAAGAGACAAGTGTGAGAAGCAGGAGACTCAAGCAAATGTCTCTATTTAATGTTAATGTAACCTAATTTATGTCTTTATAGTGTGTTTAGAAAATGTGCTGCATATACAATGCTGGGCATTAAAGATACATTTAAACTAGTAACCCTTATAGGGCCCTATTTTAACGAACTAAGCGCATGGTCTAAAGCACATGCGCAAGTGCACTTAGGGTGTGTCCGAATACACCTTGGCTAGTTTAACGACGGGGAAAATGGTCGGCACACCCCGCACATGGGCTAAAAGGGTTGTCCCTATTATCTTAATGAGTAATGGGTGTATTTTGGGCGTAACATGCAATAAACCAATCAGAGTCTCATCTCACCATTCCCTTTAAAAGCCAGTTGCACTCGCGCCATGGCAGATTCACTAGTATTTACATAGCGGAATTTGCAAGCGGAAAGACTGAATGCTTCTCCTGAGAGGAAACGGATCTACTCGTGCGCGAGGTTAAAGCTCGCAAGCAGACCATCTACTGGACAAGCCGGATTCCACCATATCTTTATATACACAATAATAATCTTTTACATTGTAATCCTTTTATTTTTAATATTTGATATGTTTGTGTGCTGTGTTTGGCATGTCCCTGTGTGTGCAATAAGCAGAGTGTACGTGCATTGTCCACCCGCCTATAGGCGCATATTACTAAATAACAAAAATTATACTGCGCCAAATATACTGCGTCTAGTTCAGTTGCCTCAAAATAGCAACGCACCAACAGTGTGCCTGAACACACCTCGTTTTCAGACCAACAGCCCATGCATTTGCTGTTTAAACAATGTGGCGCAGGACGTGAAAAAGATTACTGCGTCAGGCTAAAACTAGCAAAAAACACTTGCATCACACCTGGTGCCGCATTGAGCCGGGTGTATAATATTCTGAAATGCATAATGGTTTTTAAATGATAGTTTCAGTATTTACAATTTTTTTTACATTTATTTAACATTTCTCCTAAAATAAAATCTGATACCTAAATGAGACATATAAGAGAATCACCATTTAGTATCCTTAGTATCCTGAGCTTAGAGAAACCTCTGTCAGAGCCATTGCCTTGTGGGCAGCACATCAACATCGAGACACAACTGCACGATTTCGAGTCCCAGCTAAAGGTAACCTGCTCCTGTTCCCTTCTCACCTTTCCCATCGTTTCCTGTCCATTAAAGGTGAAAAACCCTAATGTCATAAAAATAATAATAAAAAAGAGCAACCTCTGCAAGACAATAGATCTCCCATGTTTTTCACAGCCCATTCTAATTTTGGACTCTCTTCTCTCAGAACTTTCTCATGTCTCAGTTGTGTCAACTTTTATTTCTCCAAAGGAGTTTTAGGAGAAACATCTGAGACACTGTTGATACTAAAATGAGAGATATTTGAGAAGTCTCCTGAGCTTAAAAAGAGCAACCTCTGAGCAATACAATATTCCTATAGTTGAATCTTTAGAGAGATTACAGCAATAAAATAATGGTTTATTCTACCACATTCCCAGTTTTGACTATTTTTCTATAAATTATTTCTCGTCTCATTTGAATATATTTTTATTTGTCCAGAGGGATTTTAGGAAAAACATCTGAAATGCTGTTGATACTAAAATAAGAGATCTATGAGAATCACAACAAAGTCTCCTGAGCTTAGGAAAAGCAACCAATGAGCAAAACAATGTTTGCACTGAAATGCATAATTTTCCTGTTATCACTGTAGAGCTGCTTTGAAACAATCTGTATAAATTTGTATAAAAGTATAACTCTGTATAAAGCACTATATAAATGTGACTTGGTGACTTGGCTTAGCAAAATGCGTGAGTGCCACCTAGACATAGTTTTATGTAATGGCAGTGGCTTTGACACGTAACCAAAAATGCAAATCTTATTGTTCGGACAATTTTCGTCACAGTGTGATGGAAAAGAGATTATGATCCCTCTCCATAAAATAAAATTCTGTTGCATTGATAGCATGCAAATGTTTGTGTTGGCCTGAGAGGTAGCATTAACAGACTTTGATTCAAATTAAAATGTTTATTACACTGAATATGCGTGATAAACATTTATCTTGGTGTGAACCGTCCTTGAATTGGCACTGTAGGTGATTTATGCTTTTAGGAATAAAAGTATCACAACAATGTTACCAGTTATGTTAATTACTTGTCCTATCAGGTGTTGCTTAGCAGTGTTAATGCTGTATATTAAACATGGGGTTGGTGCGGGTGCGGGTGCAGGGGCATTGGGCGGGTCTTAATTAAAGTGTGACGGCTAAATGCATCAGAATGTGGCAGACAGTGGAGCCTGTCATGGAGACGATTTTAATTTGCGCCCCACCCCCGGTGAGCAGCGGCGACTGGCCTTGACCCTGTGCTGACTGTATGGATTAATGTACTGTAATGACTGCTGAGGCTATCATTGCAGCAGGCATCATTAATTATCCTTATTGATTGTTGCTTTCAGAGATAAAGCATTCTGCTGACTGGGAAACACTCTGAGCTCACAGAAGGTCAAGGCTAAAAAAGGGAACTTAGATAATCGCAGCAAGCAAAGGCTGGACCAGGTCAACTGAAAATATATATAGGCTCTATGTAGACTGTCTTTCGGTCTCTCACTTACATGTCTTTAATTCTCCCGGGGGTTTGTATTTTGCATCATAAAACATCTTGCTTATAATATTCAAAAACTGTTGACACAGTTTTTAATTGACTGTTGAAACTTGATAAGTCCATATTGAGGCATATATATGTAGACTTCAACACCAGAGATAGAAGTCAGTTTTTCAATTCATGGGTAGCAGGATGCATGTGAACACATATCATGTGATGTCTATTTCTATATGACGATTCACATAATTTCTGTTGGTGAGCAACAGAGACAGAGAGGGAAGAATAGAGAGGAATGCTGCTGACATCTAGTTCAGTGAGTGATGAGAGGGCCGTGCCTCAGCACGATTAGGTTTCCCTACTGCCTGCCATAATGAAACCAACCAATCCCAGGAAGGAAGTGAGGGTTTTATATTTACACAACCATACTTCACTCTTCTGCTCTGTGTGTGTGTAACAGTGACAAAGATACCCAGAGATACATTCTGCTCTGTGGAATTAAAAGAGAAATCAGAGAAGATTATTGGGCAGCCATAAGTGTGTGTAGTTGAGGTTCATGTTTATGACTCAAAGGCTAATGGGAGAGCTTGCTGTGTGCTCCATCTCATTAGTACTGCACTGGAATGGCAAAAAACATGCTCAGTAGCATAAAGAAAGTGAATTACAACACACAGCTCTCATATTTCAAAACTTAAATTACCAAAGGTACTGATTTTGTGAGAAAAAAACTTACCTCAAAGAATTAAAAATATACTGAAGAGTAAAGGAACTGAAACCTACTAAATAGTAATGCACCATCATGCAGGAGACCAATCTAAGAGCAGAACAAATTAAGTTAGAGATTGGTCTCACCAAGAAGGGTTAATTGGCTATCCGGTTAAGTTTATGTTAAGTTATAGCCCCAGAATACTTCAAGCGAAATCAAAGAACGAACTGATGCAATGTCATTTAAAACACGTAATGTCATTTTTACCTACAACACCTATCTGTTTGAATGTACATTTGAACAGATCCTTCAAACCGAGGAATCCGGTAATGAAAAGGCATCGATCAACACATTTTTTCCAAACTACGAATCAGGCTAAAATTGTCTGGGATACACAATGTAAAATGAAAGGATTGTTTGGCGGACATTTAAACATCCGGAGTATGACTCCTAAACGCGAACAACTTGAACATTTACTCTGTAATTCCAATATTGACTTTCTAGGATTATCAGAAACTTGGTTAAATTGTTCCTCCGCAGAGTCAGTAGTAAATATGCCTGGGTATAATGTTTTTAGAAAAGATCGGGAGCAGGGGAGGGGTGGAGGGGTTTTATTGTATGTAAAAAGCACTTTAAAATGTAATCAAATTGAATGGCCAAGTGAAGTTGGTCTTGAGGGTGTTGGGGTAGATATCTCTGTCAGGGTTTGGGTAGGTGGAAGTAGCGAGGACTCAAGTGCAGAGAAATAAGGCTTAAGTATAAAAAATAAAACAGGAACAAACAAAAACTCCCCGAAGGGGAAGACTTGACTTGACTTGACTTGACTTGACTTGACTTGACAACAGGATCTAGGCAGGACACAAGAGGTACATTCAACAACGAAACAGCACAGTACTGCAAACACTGGGAGAATAAATAGGGAGAACAAACAAAGGAGGTAACGAGGGAGGACAGGTGGGGCAAATAAATCAATAATCAGGTAACAAGATGGGCGGGGCTAGACAATCGACAGGAGAACACATGGCACAAGGAAACATACATGACAAGCCATGTGCTCACACTTAACGAGACATGAACACGCAGCCAATGAGAACACTCACAAGCAGAGGTGGGTAGAGTATCCAAAAACTGTACTCAAGTAAAAGTACAAGTACTTATAGAAATATTTACTCAAAGTAAAAGTAAAAGTAATAATCTTAATAGTTACTTGAGTAAGAGTAAAAAAGTATCCAATGAAAAAACTACTCAAGTAGCGAGTAACTAGTTACTTTGGATCATATAGGCCTATATATATATGAAGACTTCATGATGCAAAAGCCTCTGAGTGCCATCTGAAATTTTCTTCTAAAACAATCATTTGTATCAAGCTCGTATATTTAACTTTAATGACAATTAATATGTAGGCTACTTTTCATTGCCATTTAAGTGTGAGCATAAACATACAAGCTTGATAAAAATGCTCTTTTAGAAGAAAATTTCAGATGGTACTTAGAGGCTTTTGCCTCTGAAGTCATCATATATATAAAATGATATTATTTAGATTTTGTTTATTTAAATGACTATTATAATCAGCTATCTTTGCAACAAAAACAGAAGAGAGACGTAAGCATTATTTCTGCCATCTGTATAGCTCGAAAAATCATTGCCTGTCCTCTGGTTTGTATAATAGTAACTTATACAACTACATTTGGATTATTAGACAATGTCGAAATAAAGTGAATATGCAGAGTGTTGCATTCAAAGGCATGTAATTGACACAGAAGAAGAGTTAAAAACTCTTTACATGCTCGCGCTCATGACTGCTACTGAACATCTGAACACAAAAAAATAATAATAATAAAAGTGACGGATCTTCTTCTGACTGTTCTCCAAAATATAATCAAATGTATATTTCTGCAAGCATGTTTAAACTGGTTAACTGTGTCTACGACAGGCAAAGGCATTCGTTTTCAAGTCGAGTTCGCACGCCACTGCGCAACAATACACACAATACCGCGGGATGGCGGGTGTTCATAACCTGTGAACAATGGTAGTTTTATTTAATGTAAATTAATGTATATGTCCAAAAAACGGGTAATGTCATACTTTCTAGTATCGTGGCGTAATAATCTGTTTGGTTGTAAAATGTATTACCTGAGTGAAATGAAATCGAATATATCGTCCTGACTCCTGTGGAATCATTCATTCACAAACAGCTTACGAAGATGTTCAAGTTCAACTAATAAAGATCTTCATCGTTGGCAAAAATATGATGCATTTGAAGATTTGCTCTCACTTGACTGTACTGTAGGTCGGCGGCCACTTCATCTAACGCTCTTGATGTGCTTAAATCTTCCTGTTACGACTCCGAGTCCAGTGTGAATTGAAATCGCTTCAGATGATTCAGTGCGTGCAGGGACCTGAACAGAATCAGGAACTGAATCATTCAAACTGATTCGCGAACCGACTTAGACAGATCTGCCAACTTGTTTGATGAAGTCTTTGAACAGAATCGACTCAAAAGAGTGATTCATTTGTGAAGTGAGCATCGCTCAAGTCCAGAAAAAAAAGATACAGCGTGCTTGGAATAAACTACGCATTTAACAACACATATTGCATTAAAATAAAGTAACGAGAGGAACGTCGCCCAATGTAACGTAGTAAAAGTACAGTTTTTTCATTAGAAATGTAGTCGAGTTAAAGTAAAAAGTACCCACATTCAAATCTACTCTTAAAAGTAAAATTTTTCTAAAAAAGTACTCAAGTAAATGTAATGAAGTAAATGTACTTCGTTACTATCCACCTCTGCTCACAAGCCACGTGTTCACACAAAACATGGCAACATGAAAGCACACAGCTAGAGTAAACACAAGCTGCGTGCTACACAGCAAAAGACAAAACAAGACAAGACATGAAAGCACATGAAACAAGGCGCACACACAAGACAAAACAGGAGTGTCAGGGCTCTGTCACAAAACCAAGAAATAAACTAGACAGAAGTGACAGAACCCTGACAATCTCACTTTCTGCCGAAATGTCTTTTATTTTAATTTGTATGTATCGTAAACCTTCAGCAAAGTTGGATTTTTATGACCAATTGAAACAACTTCTTAACCACTGTGATTTGAAAAAGGAAGTAATTATCATGGGAGATTTTAATTTTAATTGGAATGAAAGGAAGGAAAGAAAAAAATAAAACAGATTTTTGACTATTTTAACTTTACACAACTTTTTTTATGAACATTATTGAGGGGTCAAAAGGGGATGGGAAAAAAAATCTGGCAAACCATTAATACATTAGCTGGAAAACAAAAGAACATTGTTAAAAGTTTTGAACTTAAAATTAACAACATTTTAGTAAAGGATTCTTTAACTATAGCCACTAATTTTAATGCACATTTTTAAAATTCAGTTGATGAATTAACCCAGCTTTTTACCATAAAAGACATTACTTACAGACCTATTCAATTTGATCAACTGATTTTTCAAATAGATGAAATAACTGAGTTAGAAGTAGCAAATATCATTGATGCATTAAAAAGCTCCAAAGCAAAGGATGCCTATGGGCTTGATACAACATTTTTAAAATCAAATAAAGATTCTTTAGTATGCCCAATAACACACATGGTAAACTTGTCATTCAGGCAAGCAGTTGTTCCATCTGCTTGGAAGTTGGCTACAGTTGTCCCAATTTATAAATCTGGAGATAAATTACATTTGAAAAATTATAGGCCAATTAGTATTCTTCCTATTATATCTAAGGTAGCAGAACAATGGGTAGCTAATCTTTTGACTAATCATCTAAATAAGGGCTTTACTTCTTTATATCCAATGCAATTTGGTTTTCGCAGTAATTATTCAACAGATTCAGCAAACTGTTTGTTTGTCGAGAAAGTGAAATGCTTATTAGATAAGAATGTGTGTGTTGGTGCTGTCTTTTTAGATCTAAAAAATGCATTTGACACTGTTGACCATGTGCTTTTATCTAAACTAACAAATTTTAATTTTTCAGAGGAAGCAATACTTTGGATAAAATCTTATATTTCAAGTAGGAAACAATGTGTATGTATTGATGGTATAAAATCTTCTTATATTGCTTGCCCCAAGGGGGTTCCACAAGGTTCTTTTTTAGGACCAATTCTATTTTCACTTTATATTAATGATCTACCTGGAGTATGTAAAGATGTAAATGTTCATTTGTATGTAGATGATGTAGTCATTTTTACCCATGCTAAGAATTTTGAAAAAGCCTCGATTACTTTGACTTCTGCTATGACCAATATACAGGATTGGCTTACCAGGACAGGTTTATTATTGAACACAAAAAACAGTTTGAAACAGCTTGCCAAAGCAAACTTTCTGGAAAAGTTAGCTATGACTGGAAAACACCTTTTTACTACTATTGGTTCATGGCGATTACATTACCTCTAACGTTACTTGGGTAGAATACCGTACCGTAATTCTAATGAACTCAGGGGTTTCCACCACGAGCAATACCCCCAAGCCGTTCAGGGGCATAACGGAGCCATCTTTGTACCGAAACAGAAAAAAATAAACTCTGAGGCTCTGAGGCCTCCTTTTTCCTCTGCTTTTGCCTGCTGTTGTAAGGCATCTAAACAAAACAAAACACAATTAGTGAAAATTAAGTGAAACTTGAAATTTTGAAAAACACGCTGAATTCAAAATCAAGAATTTTAGTATAGACCCTATTATAGCTGTTATTTCTATATTTTTTACCCATTTTTGGAGGTCGTGGAAACGCTATATCATCATGGATAAAAATAAATAAATAGCTAGCTATTATTGGAATACAAAAATTATATTAGCCGTCGTGCCCGTCGTCTCCTATTTGCGTGCCCAAGAACTCCCGCGATCTTTGCGCCTTTTTTGACTTAAGGGTAAGTTCGCCCAAGAATGAAAAAGAACAATTTACCCACTGTTGGTTTTACCCACGATGACGTTTGGTAAAAGACAAATTGAAATTCAATATATTATTAGGGAAAATCCCGGCCGTTGGTTTGTGTTCATGTTATTAATAAATTTAACATAGCAGTTCATTCCGACTCACCCAGGAAAAGCAAATAAGTTGTAAGAAATATAGATAAATAAAAATGAGAAATGAAAGATTAGAGATTTAAGATTAACTTACCTCTAAAAATCACTCTGTCGTTGCCCGAATGCTTCGTCTGTCTGTCTGTTTCGCGCTCGAAATCTGTTAGCCGCGTTTGAATTCTGTTGACTGTTATCCACGCTTCGATCTGATTGGCGGTTGGCAACCATTGTTAGGATTGTCTCTAGGCAACCAGTGGAGAAATTTAAGCTGACCAAAAATCAACATTGATTCAATGTTTGTCTTTTCAACACTGAAAAACATTGAATTATCAATATTGATTCAATATTATTTTAACATTGAATTTTCAACATTGTTCCAATATTATTTTAGCATTGATTTTTCAACATTGATCCAATATTATTTAGCATTGAATTTTCAACCTCAACCAAAATGATGATTCTGATGGAATTTCAACATTTAATCAATGTCACCTTGCTATCTGGGATATTAAGTAGCTGTGCACAGAGGCTCCGCCTTCTTTCACATGGAAATCTTTTCTGGTTCGTTTCTCCTGATGGTAAATGGTAAATGGTAAATGGACTGCATTTATATAGCGCTTTCACAGACCTATGGCCACCAAAGCGCTTTACATAGCCTCACATTCACCCATTCACACACCGACGGCGGTGCATCGATCAGTCCATCGAGGTCAGACGTCTGCGAGTGAAAACATGAACACACTGGAGAGCAGCTTTATAGTTGAAAATTAAATTGTACTTTTGATTAAATGGGACGCTGACACTGTTGTTCTTGTTTAATAGAGTAAGGAGCCTTATTTTAACGATCTAAGCACAAGGGCGCGTCCAAATCCACTTTTGCTAATTTAACGACTAGTTTAAAAATGCACGGCAGGCGCATGGTCTAAAAGGGTTGTCCCTATTCTCTTAATGAGTAATGGGTGTGTTTTGGGATTTACGTGCTTTAAACCAATCAGAGTTTCATCTCCCATTCCCTTTAAATGTCAGTTGCACTCGCGCCATGGCAGATTCGCTATTTACATGACGGAATTTGATAGTGGAAAGACCGAAGCCGTCTCCAGAGCGCAAACGGAACTGCTCGTGTGCGAGGTAAAAACATTCTGCTGTTTAGAACACAATTCAAAGCTTAATTATCATGCGCCAAGCAATCCTCTCTGTAGTTAAAACATTAAAATAGCATTCCACAGGAAAAGTGTTCAAAAGCAGCTCATCCACTACAAATATTTCAATTTAAAATTAATATAAAAATATTGTAACTTCTGGATAATGATTTAATGAAATTTCAGTGCTTAACTCCATTAATAAGAGTGGCATATTTGATCTAAATGTGTATATCAGATGTAAGACAGAGTTTAAATCATTGTTTACTTAATTAATTCGCTCACTTCAGTAAAAGAGTGCGCAAGCACGTTCTAGAGTGTCCGTACGGTGCACACATATGCCTAGTTTAGTTTTTATAAATCCCGATATGTGCGTGGAAAATTTTTATTCATCAGGCCCCTGATGCTGGACAGGAGTAGTATAGTCCACTTTCTCAGTTTCGATTTTGATTAAAATCCTTCAGTTGTGCTCTGATTTCAGTTACAATCATATTACCAAGAGCCTTCTCCCACCCCACATCTCCCAGCCCAGGTGTAATTCACATTTTGAGAGTTGGTCAGTCTCCCACTCGCAACACTGTGTAACTTATATTTAGGCCACTTTGGCATTGCGATCGCTTGAATATACAGATGCACATTCAAAATCACTCTAAAACCCCATCACTCATGATGAGCCATCACATCTCACCAACATAAAAGATGGTAAATTGATTGACAGGTCTCCCTTACTCGACCCTGACTGGTTAAACTGAACCTATAAGGGTTGCGTTAGGGAAAATGTGTGGATGTCTGCACTGCACTACACTACACATTATTTTTCTGTGATTTATTTACACTTGTTCGTATGTGTTAAAATAACATGACTAAACGTAAAAGCGAAAGGAAAAAAAGAAGCTGCTTGGGCTGCTTTTTATTTTCAAAAGCAGCCCAATCTGGCAACACTGGAAATCTCTTGTCTTGTAGGGACTTTGACGTGTAACCACATGCTACTATTCATTTTCGGACAACAGACCATGACGTCACAAGCGGAGCGCCCAGAAGTAGGGTACCTCTAATACATGTCATCAGCTTTTTTTTTTGTCTTCAGGAGCCATTTGTTTGTAGTGTGTGATAACGTAGATGAATTATAGACAAAACAAGCAGCAAATGCTTTAGAAAGTGTCCTCGTTTTATGACACCTGAGGACACCCACGATCTTTGAGTTGTTGGCTTGGGAGCAGTTCAGCACTTGAGGGGGCTGGATGCATTCACTGTGACAAGTCAAGTCAAGTCAAGTCATCCTCATTTATATAGCGCTTTTAACAATGTAGATTGTTTCAAAGCAGCTTTACAGAGACAAACGTATAATTTAAGGTAATAGAGATTATTTTGGCTTTATAGCAGTTCTTTAATAAAGTTATTTTCTAGCTAAAGTTAGTTTTGATTGACTCGCTTCCGTCGCAATGATCATTTGTTATTCAATTAGGGGCCGCTAAGACAACACCATTCTCTCTACACAGACTTTAAATGCGAACCTGTGATAAACGCTGATGGCATTCACATGCGCATTAAGAATTGTTCTATAGACAAGTTCACAGTGAGGAAGCTCCGCTCACACTTGGCCCTCTTCTTGAGTGTCTGAATCAGGCGGCTCAGGTCACGCTCCTGCCGTAGTGAAGCAGAGACTTCATAGTGAAGCAGAGATTGTGGAGACTGAATTTCTAGCTGGCCGAGGAATTTCATAAAGGGATTTTGCTTTCTCAATCCTTGAATGCCGGCTCAAGCATTCTGCTGGATCAGGAAGCACATTCGTTGGCCTCTTCCAATCTAGCAGAAAGCATGATGCTGGTGCCATCTATCTCTGAGAAGCTGGATCTAGTAGGTGAGGATGAAGAGAATGAAATTGTTTAGCACTTTCTTTCTGTCAGCCCCACATAATTGGTAACTATTGAATGTAATGACCCGTACCATGGTCAGGTTGGAAGAAACCGAAGAAACTGCACACATCTTTCCTTTCCACATTCAGTAACACTTTATAATAAGTACACATTAATAAAGTACTAACAAATCATTAACACACTGTTAGTTTATTAGTTTATTAATAGTTTATATGTTGTAGTATCTTGCATTGGGAGAAGATTTCACTATTGGTGCTAGAGGGTTCAACTGCTGATATCATCCTGGGACTCCTCTGGTTACAGAAACACTCTCCTTCTATCTCCTGGTCCAGTGGAGATATCCTCAAATGGAGTGAATATTGCTTCCAGACTTGCCTTCAACTTCCTTTTAAAAGACCTAGAAAATGATATCCATCCATTCCTCTCAGAAAATTCATCTCTGTGAATTCCACCACCATTGAAAGTGTGCTTTCTAGAGGAGTATGGGGAGTTCCAGGATGTTTTCAGCAAGCAGTTGTACCATCAACTCTACTCTCAACCTTTAACCCACTAAACTTCCACCTCATCGGCCAAGGGACTGCATAATTGAGTTTGTACCTGGAGCCACCATGCTCAAAGGAAAAGTCTATCCTCTGTTGATCCCAGAACAGAAGGTTATGGATGAATACATCAAAGAAGCCCTGGAACAAGTGATTATTTAACCATCTAACTCCCCTGCCACTTTGAGCTTCTTCTTCGCAGCCAAGTGCATTGACTACAGGGCTCTCAGCGATCAAACAATCAAGTATCACTATCCTCTTTCCCTGATCCCGTCAGCCCTAGAACAACTGAGAGGCGCCAATGTCTTTTCCAAACTGGACATGCGCAGCACCTATAATCTCATCTGAATTAGGAGAGGTGATGAATGGAAGGCCTTCGTAACACTGTCAGGCCACTATGAGTACTGAGTTGTTCCGTACAGGCTGGTTAACTCACCTTCATTGTTTCAGGCTTTCATGGATCAGGTATTCTGAGACATGCTCCAGCAATTCGTTATCATCTACACATCAATGACATTCTCATCTATTATCAGAATATGGTTCAACACCGCAGGCATGTTGCACAGGCCCTTCAACGATTTAGGAAGTACCACCTTTCCCTGAAATAGGAAAAGCGCGAATTCCAACGTTCCTTCATCCAATTCCTTGGATACATTGGATCTGGCATTCAGATGGACCAGGGGAAGGTGACCGCCGTTAAGGACTGGTCACAACCCACTTATGTCAAATAATTACAACACTTCTTAGGATTTGCCAATTTCTATTGAAAGTTCATCGCCAACTTCAATCAAATCGCTGCACCATTGACCATACTCCTCCATAACCAGCCAAAGTCTCTGCCCTGGATTCTATCAGCCACTGATGATTTCCAACAGCTGAAGAATACCGCTCCCATCCTTAAACATCCTAATCCTGACTTGCCCTTTGTCGTAGAAGTGGACACATCCACCAGCGGAGTGGGAGCGGTACTCTCTCAGTGGCTGGTTGAGTCAGCAATGCTTCATCCATGTGCCTTCTTTTCAAAGAAACTACCCCCCGGTGGAGCAAAATTACGACCTCACCATCAAACTCGCCCTAGAAGAATAGAGACATTGGCTGAAGGGAGCAAACCACCCATTTCAGATGATTACAGACCACCTCAATTTAGAATATCTGAAGAATGCTCGCCGTTTGAACCCAAGTCAAGCCAGATGGGCCTTATTCTTCACCCGATTCAATTTCAAAGAAACATATTTTCCTGGACACATGAACACCAAAGCTGACACTCTCTCCAGTCTTCATTCTCTAGATCAACGTCCACCATCACCTGATCCTATTCTCCCTCCAGCCCTCTTCACTTGTCCAATTCAGTGGGCGATGGACGAATGGATCGCTATAGCCATCAGAGAGGAGCCAGCTCCCCTGGGAGGTCCTGAAGGGCACACGTATGTACCATCAACTCTACTCTTAAGCCTCATGGACTCTGTATACTCGTCTCAGTGATCAGGGCATCCAGATTACCAGCAAACACTCTCGCTCCTCCTTGAGCATTATTGGTGGCCCAGTATGACCTAGGACATACAATGTTTGGTCCGAGGCTGTTCCACATGCACTAGTTTCAGAATCACAAGACACCTTCCAGAAAGCAAGCTACAACCATTACCCATTCCCAATAGACCCTGGTCTCACCTTGGCATTTTTTTCATCACAGACGTACCTCCCTCTGACACAAACACCTGCATCCGGGTTGTAGTTGACCATTTCTCTAAAGCCTGTAAGCTCATCCAATTTAAAGGTCTACCTACCACTCTGGAGACTGCAGAGGCACTATTTCACCATGTATTTCGTAACTATGGACTGCCAGAAGACATTGTGTCGGATAGAGGATCACAGTTTACTTCATGTGTGTGGAAAGCCTTCTTCCATCTACTTGGGGTGTCTTGTCTTCAGGATACCACCCACAGACAAATGGACAAACAGAGCTCAAGATCCAGTAAATCAGATGTTGCCTGCGGTCATACTGCCACAACCACCAACACAGCTGGAACCATTTCATACCATGGGCAGAGCATGCACAGAACTCCCTTCGTCAGACCACCAAGGGAGTTTGATGGTGAGGTCGTAATTTTGCTCCACTGGGGTCAGTTTCTTTGAAAAGAAGGCAATGGGGCTTACTCCCTTCAAGTGCATACTCTGCTACCAATCGCCCCGTTTCCCTGGTCAGGTGAGCTGTCAGAAGTTCCATCTGTTAACTACTGGTTCCAGAAGAGAGAGCGGGTGTGGGACACAGATCACATTCACCTTCAGAGGGCAGTACTGAGAAACAAGAACCAGGCCGACGCAAGAAGAGCAGCGACACCCTTTTACCATCCCCGGCAGAAGGTCTGACTCTCTACCAGAGACATCCATCTCCGGCTGCCTTCCTTGTTTCATTGGACCATTCACCATTGAAAGACAGACTAACGACATCACATATTCCTTACAACTACCTCCTTAATATAAGATTGCTCCCACCTTCCATGTGTCACTGCTTAGACCTCACCATGCATCTCTTCGCCCTTCCTCCACAGGGTCTGGTGCTGATGATATACCTCCTCCTCCCATGGAAACAGATGACAATCACATCTACATTGTCCACTCCATCCTGGATTCCCTGCATCGAGGTGGCCAAAAAGAGTACTTAGTGGACTGGGAAGGCTATTGCCCAGAGGAACGATCCCTACCCTTCTCACCAAATTTTAAGCTACCCATCCGGAACGCCCAGCACCTAGAGGCAGAGGCTGTCTTCTCGCTACATGCAACTTTGGACTTCCCCATCTCATCCGTATGCTGCCTTATCACCTGCAAAAGACAGAAAGTTTGATGAGCTAAGTATGACTGTCTGCAACCTAGCTGCATATTACTCACTTACCTGACTGTCTACTGTTTGTCCAATCCCCTACCTGTTCAATAAAGTACCTGTTCAACGGTACCTGTATTCCTTCTCCTGTTTATCTGTGATACTAGCACAGTGCCATAGATGCGTTTAACATCATTTGTTTGTACATATGTTTGCACATGTGTGTCTGTTTATTTACTTCTCATGTTTTATGATCTGGTCAGTGGAGGAGACTGAATATTTATTAAAGGGGTAGTTGATTATGATTTCACTTTTCTAACTTTAGTTAGTGTGTAATGTTGCTGTTTGAGCATAAACAACATCTGCAAAGTTGTGATGCTCAAAGTTCAAAGCAAAGGGAGATATTTTCTTTGAAATAATTGCTTTTTAAGGACTACAACAAACAGCACATGACATTCCTCACGGGATAGTGATATCATAAACCCTAAAATTTACATAAACCCTACCCCCGGAACACAACTTATAAATGATCAAGACAGAATATGCTAATCAATGACTAGAAGATAACTACACATAAGCTACATAAATTCATCAACTAACCATTCAGAAATGGTGTCTACATGTTGTTACCTCTTCTTGAGTCTCTCCATCTTCATTCAACTCCGGTTTGTACATAAAAGGCTAAACGTTTTTGAAAGTTCCAGTTACACTGGGTTCCCGCTTGTTCTGTAAACATTTTAGAAAGTTACTGTTATCATAGCGGGGACCCGACACATATCACTGAGAGCTGGTATCAGTTGTTTTTGGTTCACCTCAAGCAGATGGGGGAGGGTGTGGGCCCCGGCGTTGTGGCAGAGGCCGAAGAGTTCTCACAGGAGGAGGGAGAGGGCGAGCTCGGCCCGCAGGCTTTGGTGGTTGCGGGGCCTGATGTTTTTGGTTGATATCTGAGGGCTCGCAGCAAAAGAGTGGGATAGTTTGGTTCCAGCATACACCAGTTCTTCCATTTTCTCTGAGAAGCACAGAAGAGGAAATGCTGGAGAGAGGGATAATGTGTCTGGTAAGAGGGGCTGTTGCTCTGGTGTTATCGGAAGCTGTGATATGTTGTCCTGGTTTTCCTGGCTGTTTTCCAGGAAGTCGTCCTTGGGTGCTGAATCTTGGAGCAGTTCTAATATGTCACAGTCTGTCTGTGGTGAGCTCTGTGGGCAGGGCTCAGCTGAGATTGTGTCCGTGAGCAGAGGTTGTTGTGGCTGCATGGTGTTATCATTGTCCTTGTGTGATTTGTCAACCGCATGTCCATTCAGGTGCTGAAGTGAAGTCTTGTGGTCATTCATACTGTGCCAGGTGTGTGTGTGCCATTCAAATTGAGTGAACTGGCACACACTGTAGAAGGATGATGTAGGGAGAAGTAGATATTGTCGTTTAGCACTCTTGAACCAAGTTTGTTTGGGTGGTGGCCATCCTGTTGAAACAGTTGTCTCTGACTCCAGAAAAGATTGAAGTTGTCAATGAAGTTCACTCCTTTTACATAGCAGGTTTTTTTGCTGCCATGTATTAAGCCCAAGCAGCCATGAAAACCTGTTTGTTCCTCTTGCTGGGAGTGGTCCACTGATGAATGTCTGAACTTTCAGTTTTTTAAGTGTTTCAAAAAGTTCATTGAAATCTTTCTTAAGGAGTTCTGACTGCTCTTTATGAATATCATTCTTCCCCACATGAATGATAAGTCGATAGGTAGAGGATGCTACTGCGGAAATATGTGATGCTCGTGACAATCTGATGTCTCGAGTGCCTTTTGGTTTCGCTCCCTGTTTGTGCCATCGATGTGTATGTCGATCATTTACGGCTTGTTTCTCTTCACTCAGTATGGCTGTCGAGGAGCACTAGATTCATGGGACTCACCGGCTTTATGCTGAGGGCGTCCATGACGAAGCTCTGTTGTGTGTTCCGTCTGGTTTGGTGGTCCCGCAAGTAACTTTGTTTCAAGAACTGCAGTCCTTTGTGAAAGTCTGTGGCAGTTTGTGCAGCAAGTAGATTCTTGAACCAGAAGAGGCATTTTCTCTCTTATCCTTTTGAATGTAGGCAGTTGTGTTTTCCTTTCCCCGGAATGTAAGCTGACGGCTTTCAGTGGGAGGCAGGTCGGAAAAAAGAATTCTACTTTTTTGTAGTAATCCAAGCTTTGTCGTTTGAGCACTGAGCTGATTTGCTGAAGTTAACATTAGGTGATAAAAGGAGATAAAATATAAAAAATTAAAAATATAAAAGCGATAGAGCAAAGCGCGGAGCAATAAGCAAGAGTGTCCGAACAGTAGGCAATCAGGAAGTCTACGAGAAGGACTGTATAAAAATATAAAACTATCTTTGGGGTATTTTGAGGTAAAACTTCACATATACACTCTGGGGACATCAGAGATTTATTTTACATCTTGTGAAAAGGGCATTATACCACACCTTTAAATATTTGCTAAAAAAGCTCTTTTGACATAAATGTCCACTTTCTTTTTAGATAAGTCATCAAGGAAAACATGACAATTTAACACCCAATAGATACACCCAATGCACTCTGTTGACTCTCTGAACATGGCGACTGAGCACTGCACATGTGTTTAGTTTGGAATGTATGTAATGCACATGTAAATTAAGCAAATTGCAACGTTTAGGATTCATATAAATAGAACTTCAGAATCTGAAATCGGATTGGATTTGAATGACAATTAATGCATGTAAACATAACTAGGACTCTCTGATTTCAGGGGGCTGTTCCATAAAAGACGCTTAGAAAAGCGGGGATTAAACTCCAAAACCGGACTTGAATGAGCCTAACAAATGAGTTGGGGCTAAAGTGGTTCCATAAAAGGTAATTGAAGCTCACGCAATCTCACTAATTTGATCCAGATTTATCTAGTCTAGATAATTGCGTGTGCACGCGTTTCTTAAGCAGCCCTAGAGGTCGATCGTGGATCAAATCGATCCACCATCAAACAGCGTATATTGTGTGCTGTTTTATGCGTTTGTGACATGTTTCCCCCCCCCCCCCCCCCTCAGTCCAAAACTTACATTTTACAGTTATATTCTCCATCTGTAAATGTTCGAAAGTCATGCAAATGTATCCATTTTGCTGCTAATTTTCATATTGAACGAGCGCTGCTGCGCGCATGCGCGCCAAATAGGAGCGCAATAATTCTGACTAAAATATACATTTTGCTTGGAAAATTAATATGCGATATTTTATAACACTAGAAATATCTTCTAATTATAATAATTTATCTTTAGGATGTTGGATAAGTTGCAATGAACTTCTAGCGAACAGAAGTACTTCAGTGTAGCCTATAATTCAGGGAAGATTTTTTTTAAGAAACTAAATATATAGAGATACAAAATATAGTTTTGGGTATAGGACCTATGCTACTTAATAAAGATGATGTATACTTATTTAGAATGCTGAGAATTACAGCTTTTAATGCAATACTTTTTTGGAGAAAGCAAGAATCCCCAGTTTTAAATGAGTAGATTTAGTTTCTAATGTACATTATGGAGAGGATAACATTAAATTAAGAGCAAATGTATACATTTTGAAAAGATATGTGCAACTCTAAAATCAAAGAATATTCCATAAAATAAAGGAATATATTAGCCTACATTAACTACATTTTTATATAACCCTCCCTCCCTTTTATTTCTTGTTATTTGTTATTTTATTTATTTACTTATTTAATATTGAATATTTGATATTCAAATAATATTACTTGAATAACTATTAGGAATTATGTGTCATTATAAGAGTTTGATATAAATATGTTAATGTAAAATTTTTATTACTATTTATTTATTGTTTTTTGTCTTTTCCCCCTTAAATCATATGTAAAAGTGTCTATGTAATTTTTGGTTATTGTTCTAATCATGTGTGTTTTTAGGCTATGTGTTGGTGGGTATTATCACAAAAGAAAAAACGTAGAAGGAAAAATAAGGAATATTTATTGGTTTATTGGTCAAATTGATTAACTGTCAATTTGTATAATTGTGTTAAATGTGTTTGAATTGAAAGACAATAAAGTACATTATATATATATATATATATATATATATATATATATATATATATATATATACAGTATATATATATATATATATATATATATATATATATATATATACATACATACTAAAATATTTGTTATTTGGACATTAGATGTGCCTTATTTAGAATTTTAAACCTGTGTGTATATTTTTATGATAGCAATAACTGTAAAGGGACTATTGTAATGGGGTAAATCAAATGTAGGCTAATATACTGTCAATTACTAAGCTCTGATTCATCTTACCAGTTAAAATTTATACTCTGCTTATGTAATTATTTATTTTTAATTTTGTGATTTTAACTTCTGCTTTACAAAGCTTTTTTTCAGATTGTGTTCTAATGTTCTTCTAATCATAAACATGTACTACAGCTGCCAAACAAAACCAGAGAGAAATGTATTCATAAATATTTAAAACAATCTAATTAAATAAACATTCAGCCAGTAAAAAAAGAAAACCTGTAGTATATTGTATTTAGGGCTATTTATCTATCTATCTATCTATCTATCTATCTATCTATCTATATATATATATATTGGTCTATATTGTCTAATTTATCATTGTAGCCTTATTTAAGTTGATTTTCTGTATACTGTGTATTTATTTTTGGAATAATAGTGGTTAATAAAGTCCAATAATGGTATGAGAGAGTGTCAGTGGTAATATCATTGTGTTCCTATTGGTCAGTGTTAGAGGATCTGTGTAACAACTGAGGCTTAGCCTGACAGTTAGCCTGCCCTGGACCAGGCTAGTTTCCCAGCATAAGTTGCCAGGGTAACTGAGTTTTAACTATTTTAAGTTTGCTTTATGAAACAGAATCCACCGACAATAAGCCTGACTAACCAAAATAAGCCTGGCTTATACTCTAATCTTGGTTTATGGAACAGCCCCCAGGACTGCAATCTAAATTTTGATTACAAATATATTTTGCAACCCTGAACTATACTTAGATTCTCCATAGCTGGTCCCCTTCTTTTACCCCTTCGTTAGTGATTTAGTTGCACACCTGTTTCTGGTTCTGTTAATTATCTAGCTCTGTGTATTTAAATGGAGGACCTATTATGCAAAATTCACTTTTACATGGTGTTTGAACACAAATGTGTGCTGGCAGTGTGTGTACACAACCACCAACTCCTTTTTTTAATCCCCATAAATCATAAGCAGTGTCTCAGAACAAGCCGTTCGCAGATTCTGGACAAAGTGATGTCGCTTTGTACAGGCCCCGCCCATTCCTGCTGACAGACTCTGCCATATTAGCATAGACCCCACCCTGAGTGAGTTGTACACTGTCTGCCATTTTTCTCCAGGCCGGAGCAGCTGTAGCGACAAGAATGTCTCGTAAGCAACTTGTACTCCCTACATCAGAGTCACTGAAGATGAAGTGGATTCATTTTATTTTTGAAGGGAAAATTTTTCGCGTAGCTCTGCAAAGTACGTCACCCGGATCGTTGGTCTGATTGGTTGAAGGACTATCCAATTGCGTACAGAGTCATTTGAACTATGCCCGTTGATCACGCCTCTTGTGCAGTAGAAAATACATAGCAGACTCCCCAGACCAATGTTCAATCTTAAAAGATTGAGCTTGGTCTGGTGATAGCAGTGAAATTGCTAAGTCTTCTCTGGCCATGTACAATGCTCCTCCCCCTTCACGTAACTCACGTTATGAAGCAAACTTAAACTTGCTCAACAGTCACTGGCCTGGCCAGCAATAGTACATTATATTCAACACATTATCTCATTGTATATGAAACAAAACATGTAGTTATATCACATTGAAATAAAAAAAGAAAACAAAAGCATAGCCTATTTCAAAACAAAAGGCATATTTTAGGGGTCACTACACATTTAATAGGCCTATATATTATGAACAGAAATTTTGCGAGATTTCAAAGCATACTTAAATATGTTAGCCGCACATTTCTTCAGGGAGCGACGATGGAGCAGTGTTTCTGATATCAGTGAGCCAGGAGTGGAGCGGGGAGCGGGAAATGGTGAACCCGGAGCGGACAGGAGTGGAGTGATTATTGAATACTTAGAGCGCAGAGGGGAAATTGTTGCTTTGTGAATGAGGGTCAATACAAAGGGACGATACAAAACACAGGTTTTGCTAAAAAGTTGTTACTCAAGGATGGATCAGTACCAACTGTTGGTTATACTGGTCTCCGGAGCGATACTGCTTATGGCATTAATGAAAGCATGCACTTTATTACAGTTGTATTATAGATATAAAGTTTACCAGTTTATTAAGATCCCCGAAAAGGCAAAAGGTCTGTATTTGTTTACTGTTAGTTGTAATGAGTGTTTTTGTGTAATTCGCTGTGTATGTTGATGATAATGCAAGGGAGAGAGAGAGAGAGAGAGAGAGAGAGAGAGAGAGAGAGAGAGAGAGAGAGAGAGAGAGAGAGAGAGAGAGAGTTTATGTATAAGACTTTAATGTGCACTTCTTGTACTGTGTTTTGTACAGCTCTTACTGTGATTTTCTGGAGTGAAAATGGACGCTTCCTCTTTTGTGTGAAGTACAATAAACTTCATAAAACTCATCAGTAAAGTTTTGCCCATCATTCGAAAGAGGTCTGCGACAACAGGCTTGTACTAATAGTGGATAAAAGCAAGATGACAACATAATTCATAACCTTAATTAAACTAAACTGTACCTGTTCTATCTCCATGTCAACATAGCTACTGACAGTTTCTGATATTTTCAGTGTGTGAGATTGTCCTGTTTTGATGTTGCATGAACTCTTGAAAGATCCACTTTAAGCCCTCAGTTCTTTCTGTTCTTTGTTCAGTCTTGTCGATGTTAAAGCAACACTATGTAACATTTTTTACCTTAAAATAATGTTTCCAAAATCGTTTCAGTGGTTCATCAAGTCGTAACAGGGTAAAAAGCGCTTATGCCTCCGCTTCACGGTCCTTTATCTGCTATTACCACACTATGTAAGATTGCCAGATCGGGTCGCGTTTCTGTAGTTCTAATGAGACATAAGAAAACTACAGATTTGACTATTCAGACCATTACATGGTAACTTGCATATTACGTACTCCTGTAATATATCATGCTGCGCCGCGTTATCGATTAGGCAGAACAATCCTTCCATCCACCATAGATAATTTTTCAAATTGCTTATCTGATCTGTCTCAGCTGCTCAGTGAACCCAAACAAACAGATGAACTTGAGGAATTAACTAGCACTATGAGCACCATTCTCTCTGGAACATTGGATATTGTTGCACCCATTAGATTAAAAAAGGTCAGAGAGAAAAGTAAAGCACCATGGTACAACAATACTACACATGTTCTAAAGAGAGAATCACTAAATTCGAGGCTTTTTGTTATACCTAGGATATCTAGGTCCACCAAAGGAGGGAGAGCATTTTCACATTAAGCTCCAAAACTCTGGAATAGCCTTCCTGATACTGTTCATTGCTCAGACTCGCTCTCCCAGTTTAAAACTAGATTAAAGACGCATCTCTTCAGCCAGGCATTCATATAATACTTTTAATCTTACAGTTAAATCCAACCTCTAGTTCATAAACGCCAGAGGAGAACTGGCCCCCGACTGAGCCTGGGGTTCAAAAAAATGATTTTTTTTTTCTCCATTAGGTCACCTGATGGAGTTTTTCGGTTCCTTGCCACTGGCTTGCTCAGTTGGGGATATTTGGGGATATTTAATTTAATTAATCAATCAACGATACTATTGATCAGCATTACCAAACATAGACGTTCCACTAGAAACAAACATTGATGTAATGTTTTAATTTAATACTGTGAAGCTGCTTTGATACAACCTACGTTGTGAAAAGCGCTATATAAATAAACTTGACTTGACTTGACTTGACTAGCTTTACGGCAAGCGTTACAATAGTCATTATTTTGTTTTTCTTCGTTTCTGATGTCACAATACATCATACTTTCATAAAATCATGCATCATACTCTGCCTTATCTGTGGACATCGTTCATTCCAAAGATAAACAGTAGGCCTGCGTGCGACAGTAGGCTGCGGTAGGCTAAATGATTTACGACAGCGGTAATGGACAATTCCGCTTCCAACCTGTAGGGGGACCGCAGAGGAAAAGTTCCATAGTGTTGCTTTAATGTGGTTGTGTATCTACATGTATTACTCCTGCGTGTTCTTAGAATAATTTACCTCTGCACAATATCCCCACCCTCACACATACAGTTTATCACCCTCTTTTTTATTGTTTGATCTTTTTTCTCTTTTCTCTATTTCTCACTCGCTCTCTATAAATGGCATACTATTCTCTTTCTGCTTCAGTGCGTCGGCTATTTACAGAAATAACATTTACAAAATTAATTTAAGTATTTAAGCGCACCAGTATGAAGTTAAGTAGGAAAATTCAACAAGCTAGATGAAGGAGAGAGTGATAAAGAGAAGCATAGTGTGTCCTTTCTGTTCATCTTGTCAGAAGTATATCAGACAGAGCTTCCCAAGGTCTGTAAATTCATTACGGCACTGTATCTTTGAAATGGGCACATTATAAAGGGCACAGGCTGTGGATTGTAGTCAGAGTTGAATAGCTAAGCAGTAGCCTGAGGGCAGAGAGCAGCTCTCCAGTAAAGGTATGACCAGCCAGTACTGCAGGCACCAGACTCTCCTGAGAACCCTTGCAGCACACCAACACAGGTGTGTGTGTGTGTGTGTGTGTGTGTGTGTGTGTGTGTGTGTGTGTGTGTGTGTGTGTGCGTGTGCATGTGCGTGTGCGTGTGTGTGTGTGTGTGTGTGAAGGAAGAAAGAAAGAAAGAAAGAAAGAAAGAAAGAAAGAAAGAAAGAAAGAAAGAAAGAAAGAAAGAAAGAAAGAAAGAAAGAAAGAAAGAAAGAAAGAAAAGATAGTTTTGGATGTGATATCACGATTTTAAACTATAACTATATAATAATTCTAAGAAAATATTGCTTTCTCTTGTCTTTTACATTAATGTTTTGTAGGTCAGATCTTAATGTAATATAAAACGTATCACTTTAACCTGCTTAAGGTTAGACATGTTAGTCTAAGTGTTTTGTTAATGCTTGAATTCATGGCCTTCCTGAAATTGACAGTGGATGAAATTAGTTACTAATTAGTTCTCTTTACTCAGGTTCAATGCATGTTAATTCAGTGCATGCAAGGATTTGTGACATTCATAGAAAATGATACCACCAAATTACACTGCTATCAAAAGATGTTCTTAGACAATGTGTTAAAGGGACCATCAAAATAAAGTGAAACCAATCAGAGCTTATGGAATTAAATTGTCTAACCTGTCTCACCTTTTTATTCTTTTTTTCTTTCTTTGTTTATGGAACACAGATAATAATGTATTTAACCATAGCCCTATTTGCACAGGATAAGTATTACCTGGTGACCTCTAGTAAGTTGTAATAATTGCGGAGGTTGTCTGTGATCTTAATCCTGTGCGAATCAGCCATGTCTGTAATTTGTAAAGTAAAAATTCCCCCACAAATGGCCTACCATATTTCGCTGAACACCGAGGTCCTGTGATAATATTAGTCCTGTGCGAATTGGCATCTCTGTGATTTGGCGAGGTTGTTTATAATTTGTTCAAGGTTTTTGTTTCCTGTGCGCTTTTTTATCCATCTTTTGTGAAGAACGGAGGCTGCGTTGGAGTGTTTTGATAGTATTTTGGGTGCTGGGTCATATCGCTATACACCATACAATACAACTATACAATTTGCAGAAAGAGAAAGCTGAAAACCATCAAAAGAGCAAAAATAAAAAGAATGTTTAGATGGAGATGGATGACATATAGCAGCATGCAGTAAGGAACATTCTTCTGTTTATGATATATCCTACAGCTAGACCTACTGAATAATAACGACGAGACATTTCCAAGCAATAGCCTATTGACATCATATCCGGGAGATAAGTAAGTAATTTCGAGTAAAAACACAGACTTCGCTTATCCCGTGCGAATACGCCACACGAAATTCAGATGTGTGTATGTGCATGTGTGTGTGTGTGTGTGTGTGGGGGGGGGGGGGGGGGGGGCTCATGTCAAAGATATAGTTAAAAATCTGTTAATTTTGTTCTATGCATAAGCTTTATGGAAAGCAATAATATAATAATTAACAGAATAACATTAACAGAACACAGAATAAATAAATGTGGAGTTATTTTAGCTTTAAGTTGAATCTTCATTAAATTAGAAGTAGTAAGCAGTTTTGTTTGAGTAAAAACACAATTCATTTATGAATAACAAGCAGAACAAATTTGTGTGCAATATAAATTTAATGGCATAACTCAATTTGCAAAAATGTTTCATGAATGATGCCCCAATATCTGCTGTCTTTAATTCATTCTACATTCCAATCTGTTATGCTCTGAATATTGAGAGAAATACTATTTAAATAAATTTCATTTGAAATATAATACATTTGAAAGCAGTTAAAAACAGCGTAAAATACATAAATTAAAGACACCCATTTGATGGATTGATTTACTTTCCTTACTTTTATTGATGTCATAATTGAAGAATACGTCATTAAAGATGTTATTGTTTTGCTTTCTGGTTAAATTCTTTAACTTCATTCCTTTTTATTTAATATTGACTTTGGTGCAAATCAACTAAATGAAAGTTTCAAGATGATTCATTGGCTGTTATAGAGTGCTTTGCTGTGATGCCATCTCCATTCCCTTGTTTACATAATGCTCCTGGGAAGAGAGGACATACATGTCTATATTTGCATTATATTTGTGCACACACACACACACGCACATGCAAAATGATTTTTGCGCGTTGGTATTTCAGCATGATGCCCATCTATCTTTCTGACATCTAACCCAATCCCTCGAGGGTAACTGAATTTAGTCCTGAACATTAGATAAGCACCCTCTGCCTGAGCGTATAAACGTGTGTGTGTGTGTGTGTGTGGTTGGGGTGACTCCCAACAACAGGTTTTGACTGGAACTTCTCTCTTTGTCTATCTGTCTCTCTCGCTTCTAGAGGATGGACAGGAATTGTCATGGCACCGGAACAAAGGTAAGCTGGGAAATGTTAAGTCTATTTTAAAAAGTATGTGCCATGTTCTTAGAATTATAATTTTTATTTTTTCATGTTTTTTCATAAATTGTTAAATACTTTCATAAAATGTTTAATTTACAGACTCTAAAAATGTTAATGTTGTGGTATAATCATCATCTGAAAAGTAATAAAATATATTCTTTACAAAAGCCTACATTTATTTGTACACAACTTATTGCTCATTTTAGAAGGGCATAATGTGTAATGAAATCCAAACATTTATATAGCATCTGTTTCAAATAAGTGCTTTAGAGTGCATATAAAATCAAATATAAGTATAAAAAAAAATGTGATATACCAAATAACCGCCATGGCTCAGGTGCTGGTTTCTGCCCACTGTTAAGACGTTCTGCACGTTTCCACTACCAAACCATACAAAAAGCTTGCTGGAACTAATTATGCTGATTGAGTTCTGGAAGAGCTGCAGGGACGCAGAGCAATATACAGTCATGGGACCCAGAATTCCAACGCCCATATCCACAAGCCTATCTTTTAAGTAAACAGTTAGACACTGTCTATGAGCAATGTAATATTCTCAAAAAGCATTAGTGAACATTTTACACAAACAATGTGGCTGTACATCATTATGTAATCTCTAATGCAACTCTTTAGTTGTCAAGTCAGTGAAAACTTGGGTTGGTTCAACATTCTGTGACATTGCTTCATGGTTTTCCTGCCATGCAAAGAAAATACTATAGGTTATACCCAGAAGGTCAAAAATTGGCTGTTTTTTTTTTTTTATCACCCCCTTAGTCCTTTGTTGGTAGATGCTCTGCTACAACATTATGATAGCAAAAAGCATGTTTGTTGACAGCCATTTAAAAGTAACTGTGTATTCTGACTGAATATTTTTCCAAGTAACATATACATTTTATTAGATGTTTTCCAGTGGCAGATTTTTCTAATTGAGTTTTATTTTCCCTGTCTCCTGCCTTAGATAAGTAATTAGTCACATGACAAATGTCCCCAGAACAAAGGCTCCAGTTACTATTTAGGACCCCATACTGGTTATTTGCCTACAGTTGAGTTCCCTTCTCTCTTCTGTCATTACTTGTGCCTGTTGCTCTCTGAATACTGTAATTATCAGAACTGTTTCCAACTAACATTACACGTATCTTATTTTTGTTTTGACAGCTGCCTATTGGCTCAGATTGCTGAGCCACAGCCGATGATGAGGTGTGTGTTTTTTGTGTTGATGACACTGAGATGTTGTCTGGACTAGCCCTGGTGCCAGTGACAAATGACAGGGTCTGGAAACATCTAACTTACTACTAAAGCAGAAGTTAACACTAATTATACAAAACCACGACTCTGATGGAAAGACCTGTAGGTGTGAATATACTGTTGTAGATACAGTGAATAATACAGTAAAACAGTTTAAACTCATGATAGAACTCTACTAAAACATGTATCATCACAACTGAGATATGTAATTCAAGAAAACCACATGCAAAATGCACACACATATGCCCCCCATAGTGTATACAGATGGGTTCAATAAATATTTAGATTTTGTTTTCATTTAAACCAAAGACCGAACATTATGAAGAAATATTTTATATGATATTTTATTTCTATCACTGATCAAATGCTAGCAAATGTGTGACATTATTTAAACACTTTGTTTTTCACTAATGCAAAAGGCGGACGGGACATACCAAAATCTAACAAATTCTGAAGGTCAAGTCATTTTGGTTTATATATTTTTCATGATTTGTTTTGTATCAGTGGTACATATGCAAAAACACTTTTACATGCTCTCATATCTTTTCCTGTACTGCACTGACCCCAAGTTATGGTCAAAAAAAGCAAAGAATCAGCTCTGACCCCTGCAGTCTTCACAGTGATATCTTCTGCTCTAGTAGCACGGTGTGTGAAGTCATGCTAATAACAGTATGAGTGTTTGGGTGTATGTAGACACAAAGTCAAAGACGGCAGAAATGCAGAACTTCAAAGTGCATTCAGGCTAATTGCTGTGTTTGTTGTGGGTTTCTAAAGTGTGTTGCTGAACATCCCATTTCAGCACTTTGAAACAGAACACTATCTCTTTATTTTGAGAGGCTTGTTTTGTTAAACTGCATGTCACTGTGGTAAATAATCAACCCTAAATATCATTTCTTATAGTATTTTTGAGTGAGATTGTGATGTGTGAGGTTTATTTAGATGTTTAGCTGTAAGTATTTATTAAATTTAAGTATTTAGCTTTAATTGTTTCTCTGTATCACTCACATTGGATTGGCAACTGACATTTCACATCCCGTGTGGCTGGAAACAATCATTCCTCTCACAATGAAGAGATGTAAAATTACATTTCAGCATTATTGATTTTTATTTTATAGTAAATGGCAGGCTAACAAACCACTGGTCCTGCTGACTAGCGTGTAAACATTTATCCAATAAACACACTTAAAGAAGTCCAGAGACCTGATAGTCTCCTGGCACAATAGCAGCAAAATCAATCCTAATTCAATCAGAGACAGCAAAACAAATCCACCCATATTGTTCTCTGTGTAACCCTCAGGGAGTGTAAGAGAGAGACATGCCTCGGGGAATCCCACTGAGGGAAACCAAAAAGAATTATCTATCTTATTACAAACCAAATCACTATGAAGCTTTTTTTAATAGCATTTCTCTTCTATTTAAATATCATATTCTCTACTCTGCATTTATGCCACCTATTCCACTGTATTGTACTATAATTCAAATTCTTTCCAATTCATGTCTTTAACAATTGCAGATGAAGGCTGAATTGAGATGAGGATTGTTGCATCTGTATATTGATTTATAAAAGAAAAAATCCAAAAATGTGTGCTTGACACTGACAGTGACCAAATAGGAGCATTTTCATGTGGTATTTTTGTGTGCATTGTAAACATGTATAAAGGAATATGAATAAGAGAGAAACTTGACTTTTGAATTAAATGTTTGTGGATAATCTTTTTTTTTTTTTACTTGAAATGACTAGGAATGTTTGGCAAACATGCTACAGAAACTTCTTTTCCTCTGTGACTTACTAAGATTTCAAATAAAAGGGTACTTATTTGCTTGCGCAATCTAACAAATTGTGTACACGCATTGTGAGCTTATTGCACGCAAGTAATAATACTTGCACAAACAGCGCCACAAAATGACACACCAATATTTTAAGTATATCAACACCTGCTTCATAGTGAGAGGCCTTTCTGTAAAAGTAATGACATTTTAGTCACTAAAATGCACCCATATAACACAGCGATTGCAAAGAGAATGAAATCACTTGAATGTATAATTTACAAAGAAAATATAGTAGGCCTATTATTTACATGTTAAGTCATTGCACCATGAATACAAATAAGAAAGCTGACCCTCAAACAGAAAATATGTAACATGGTATGTAAACAATATGTAACCAAAAAAAATATGTAACCAATGCATAAGACTGTCAAAGTGCTGAACACAGCTGACCATGGCTATAGAGCTCCACTTTAGCAGCATGGTACTCACTAGTCTTATGTTAAAAGGTACAAAGTGTGTGAAATGCAGAAAGACTTCTATACCTGCTATTTTCTGATCGCTTCAAAGTACTGTGCTTTGGCCCATTTTTGACCTGAGATGGCAAAATCGCTGCTGAGTCACTGCATATCAAAAGTTCCCTGGTGTTCCTGGCTCCACGAACATTTACTGAATGTGTCAACTGACTTTTTACTGACTGATGCTCTTCTCTTAGCATTGACCGTATATCCGGTGCTACACTTGTAGCAATTGTGTTAAACACGCTTACGGCTCCTCCCTTTGAACCTGTTGTGATGGAGAGCTTGTGCGTTCTCTCTCAGAAGGCAATGCTGTTATTCACTTCGACTTCAGTGAAGCGTATTGGACACCTTCAGGCCCTGTAAGGCCATGACTCTTGTCTGGAAATTGGGCTGGCGCTCTCCTATTCTCTCCTTCCCTTCTGGAGTTGGGCAAAGCGCAGATATCGCACATGCTCTGTGCTCTGAGGGCGCTGCACCAATACTGGTACAAGTCAATTCAAGCTGACGGAACTGTTCTTGGAGACTGCTCAAAGGGTCTGTCCATCTTCAAGCAGAGACATTTTCACTGGGTTGTTGATGCCATAGTGTTTGCTTACAATTTACAATGTCTCAGATATTGTTTCCATGTAAGTGGACCATTGTAAATCACAGCTTACTCGCAACCCATTCATCTAAGGCTGCATTTACACTTGGCATTAACATGCGACCTGTATCCGGATGTTGTCCACATACACATTGAAAAGACAAGTGTAAACGCGCTTCTGATAGGAATGTTATCCAATCAGCGTGTCCAGGTTCGGAGGTAGTCGAGGAGGCATTGTGATCGAATCTCAGTGTAATGTAAACACAATCCAGCCATTGTGTCTGCATTCACAGGTGGATATCACACAAAACCCAGCCCGCTGTCATTATTCCCCCTCCTCTCTCCGGAACTGAGAGCTGTGTGGTTTTGCGATAGGACAGTCGAGTGCGAAGAGCATGTAAGCTACATCGCAAATATACTGAAATGTTTGCCTTCGCAGTTCGCACCCGAAAGTTGCAGAACCATTCACTTTCTGTAAAGAACGCACATTTTTCCCACCACAGCTGGCAACGTTCTCGGACCCATACGTTTCTCTGTACCGTTTCCATTACGGCATCTATCCACATTATTAGTAGCCTACTTGCAGCCTTTTCATCCTCCTCATTTTGCGAGATTTGTAAAATGTCCCCAGACTGAAACATGTTTTTAAAAGAAAACCCACCACTGCAGGTCGACTTTGCACCGGAGTCATCCTTTTTTTTTTCATTTTCAATTTTTTTTTCACGGAAATGAGAGATCCGATCTGTTATCCAGATACAGAAACCACTTGATGTGGACAGGTGTAAATGCACAGTGTCCTGATTGGCTTATGATCTGATATGCTTGATCGGATCATGGTGATCGCATGTTAATGCCAAGTGTAAACATTTTACTGCATTGTAAAACACACAAATTGTGGTGGAGTAGAACAAAGAAACCCTCAAAGCAATAGCACCCTCAGTTGATACTGTATTAATACACTGGCGAAACAGATTTGGCAAGCACTCAAATGCATCCATTTACAACTTGTTTTTGCAGCGGTGAGCAATGTAGCCAATCACAGACATAGTTGTTAATCTCTTGAATGCAATGGCCATTAAGAGTCAAGTCAAGTCACCTTCACTTATTTAGCGCTTTTAACAATATAGATTGTTTCAAAGCAGCTTTACAGTGATAATAGGAAATTAAAGTAACAGAGATTGTTTTGGCTTTGCAGCAGCTCTAGAATAAAGTTATTGTCCAGCTAAAGTTAGTTTGATTGATTCACTTTCATTGCAAAGATTATTAGATATTAACTTAGGGGCCATTCATGACACCATTCTGATAGAAAACCCTTAATGCGCTCCTGCCTGCTCATCTGCAAAACAACAGTGCCTGGTGGCTCGAGAACGCAAACCTTGAAATAGGTTCCGAGGTGCAAGCGTTGAAAAATGTTGAAAAGCGTTATCATCTAAAAAAAAGTGCAAACTTAAAAAAACGCGAATCCGTGAAAACGCAGAGTTTTGTACTATGCTGGTACCCAGCATGCATTGCAGCAAGGTACTTTTGATTGTCACTATTGTTGAGATTCATGTGCTGATTGTTGATATCTGTGTGTGTCATCGTAGACTAACTTTTCGTGCTCATGTTTGTTAAAATCTTGTAACTGATTGTTATAATATTGCCGGATCTCATGCTGCAATAACACAGGGTTTGTGATGTGAATATATTAATGGTACAACACAATTGTTAGATACAAAAGACATCAATGAATCAGTCTATTTTATGATGATTATAAAACCACCAACAGGTAACCATCATCACCTGATCTCATTACACTTATTACTACGCAAATGTGTTTGAAAATCACAATGTCACAGTGGCCAAAAAAAGACAAAAGATATAATAAGAGTTAAGAGCCCAACTAATGGAAACACGAATCACTGTTATGGTGACTTCAAATGAAACACATTAGAGTTAAACCCCTGTTAATTCTCAATAAAACCTTGTGTAGACTTCTGACAGAAATAAAGTCAGTCTGGTTAGTAATAAGTGAACCTGGTAATGCTGTTTGTGGAGTTATTTAATGCTCCTCTGCTGAGATCTTGAGAGATTTAATGTCTTCTTTTCTCTTCAGTTGATTTCATCTTAGGCTGTGTCTGAAGTCAGTTGTAGTTCTTGTGTTTTTGCTCATCTCTTTTTCTGTTCAGTGATTCTGCTTGTTAACAGGCTTATTAAGGCTGAGATGACTCCATATTTAATATACACAAATTTTGTGGCTCAGATAAGGTCCAGTTCTGGTTTATTTCTTTGCTCTTGGCTGACATGTGGCATTGCTATGGCCTGCTTGTGGCCCAGATCTGGCAAACAGGAGTGAGCCACCCAAGAGCCGTCATTCGACGCTGCATGTGGGCCAGATCATCATTCCACATGTGCAAGATGTGGGCTGCATCTGAGATGTCAAAATGTTGCTATGTGGGTAGTCCATAAAGGAGCCCTGCATCGGCAGATCTTGCCTGACCCACACGTCTTCTTAGTAACAGAGTCAGTATGAAATGGATCCTGTGACAATTTATCTCACATTCTCACAAATCCTTCAGATAAATCTGTTAATAAGCTCCTTCCAATTTACAATTCTATTATTCTTTTATATTCTATTATAATTATAATTATAATTACTGAACAGCCCCTTTTGTATTGTTCTCATTATGTTTAGGGAAAAAAATCATTATATGATGTCCTGAGGTAAAATGGGGGAGGAGTCATCAGATACACTTTAATACAGCTTAAGTGATCACTTTATCATCTGTAACTTGAGTACCAATCACTGCACCAAACAGGAAGGGAAGAGAATCCACACTGTCACCTGTCGTGCAAAGTGTGTGTTTGGGTGTGTGTAGTTTATATGCCTTCACATCTAACATCTATCACACAGACAGATGTGGTTTCCGTATGAGGACCTCGCCAACAAGCTGCATTTGGCCCCAGTCAGTGATGTATTATTAATTGTTGTGCTAAGTGTGCGTGCGTGTGCGTGTTTTGGTTTTGGGGGGTGGGGGTGTTGATGGGGTTTCAAGGAGTCAAGGAGATGGGAGTCCTCAGGGCTGTCTGGTAAACTTTTTCCCTGAGCAGGGGGAGTGGGGTGAGGAGCAGGAGAAGAGAGAAATAGAGAGAGAGAGAGAGAGAGAGAGAGAGAGAGAGAGAGAGAGAGAGAGAGAGAGGAGGGGGGTGGGGGGAATAGGATAACCTGGGAGAGACTAGAAGTTGGGCTAGGTTTGGCCGCTGGCAGGTGCCTCTGACATGGCAGCTGTCCACACCCCACCACCCCCTCCTCATACCACATCCTTACTGCTGAATCTGTGATAACAGAATGTGTGTGCTGATTACAATTTTTTTTTTTTTTACATATCAACTAATATGAAAAATAATAACCACAATAAACATTTATTGTATTATTGTTATTGTTTTTTCTAGGTCATAATTATAATTTTTGTTTACTATTTATTTTATTTTATTTTTCATTTTAATGTTAATAAACATTAAACATTGTTAATGTTTAATTACTTTCATTTTTGTATATTTGTATGTGTGTGTAATATACTGTGAGAAATTAGTGCCAGTTATAGGACAATGCATGAATTAATAAAATAAAATAAAACAGAATAGTAGTGATTTTTATGAAGGAAGTGGAGACCAGATGAAGAGGCAGGAGATCCCTGGCCTCGAATAGATGACGCTCTGCTGCTAGCTAGCAAATTTGGCTGTGAATGCATGTTCTATCTATTGTGTCAGGCTATAGCTTTCTGGAGTAAATCATGCCAGCTAGTGTCACTATCAGAGTATTAGGAAAAGCAAAAAAATTATACAAACTGATGAAGACAACATTCTTCACACATATGATGTTTTCATTCGATCTGCCCTCTTTTCATGGGGTCATACATTGAGAAATAAAATTTCGAAAACCGAAAACCAGTCAGTATCTGGTGTGACCACTTTGGGTTGACTTTGACTTTGCTTGTTTGCTTTGTAAACACTGGGTCAGTACTTCTGCCAATGTGACTGCATAATGCGTGAAGTCGTGGACGCGCATCGCAGAGCTAGTGCAAGATGAGCTTTTGTGGTTAAATAGTATAATTTTTTTTTTTTTAAATGACAGATCGTTTTGCTAGATAAGACCCTTATTCCTCTGCTGGGATTGTGAAGAGCCCTTCGAAGCTGCACTGAAACATTTACTCACCCCCAGCTGCATTGTAACTGCAATTTTAACCTTCAACCCGTTGGTTCCCGTTGAACTCCACTATATGGAGAAAAGTCTTGGAATGTTTTCCTCAAAAAAATTAATTTCACTTCGACTGAAGAAAGAAAGACATCTTGGATGACATGGGGGTGAGTAAATTATCAGGAAATTTTAATTCTGGAACTATACTATACTTAATTTTAATTTTGGAACTATAAGACTATACTATATTTAAAAAGTAATGGCTGTGAACTCTTCAGCACAGTGATAGTCTCTTTACTAAAAACTTTAGTATATGTAGGTGTGCTTGTGCTATTGTTAACTTGCTTGAAATTATTAAACACTTATAATGTAATTAATTATAAAATATAAGAATATATTACATTAGATATTTCTCTATACATGTGTGTTTATACTGCATGAGTGCGAAGGGATGGTGAAAACAGGCAGACGAAACCATGGAGGAGTTGATGGAGGCAGCAGCCACAGAGATGTGCTGTGACCAGATATAGTGGAGTCTATAGGGGAGTTGAAGGAGGGAGGATCCACGGTGTCGACTTGGCAGTCGTGGTCAGGAAAGCCCAAGGCGTGGGGTGCCGATGACCAGGGTGGCCGCGATGGAGCCAAAATGACGACCCTCCCGAGGTGAAGGTAGGAATCCGGAGGCTAGAGGTGAGCTAGAGTGACCAAGGGCGGAGGTGAAGCCTGCGGGTGATGTCTGACACAGGTGGAGCCAATGGCGAGGCCGAATGGCCGACGGTCACTGCCGGAAACGAGGGTGGAAGTTGCGTCGGCGTAGGAGTAAGGACGACCGGTTGAGGTGGACCCCTCCGAGGCTATAGACGGAGCCACGGGCTCATGATGCCCGTGAGGAAGTGGCTCCCGGCAGGTCCGTGAAGTGCCCACACCACTGAGAGGTGGTGGTGATGCAGCGGGACTGATGGGGAACACTGACGACTAGGTAGCAGGAGAGGCTGACGACCAAACAAAACCCCCAAAAAAACAATACATGTATCAGCTGGATGATGTGATGAAAAATAATATTAATTAAATTTGGGCGGGTGACGGTTAAACCAATCAAATGAAAAAAGTTTGCCACTAAGCAAACCTGCAATCTATTAGCCCAACTGTCAGTATTGGAGGAGGCCTAAACGTCTCATAGATGAGACTGCCTGGGTTATTTTGTTATTTTGTTTCGATATTAGTTAGGCGTATATTTTAAAACAGCCAGTCATTGTAGCCTACCACTCGGGGAATAGGTATTTAAAAGAGAGACAGATTATGGAGTGCTATGACTCAGAAATGACATCGGGCAATGGCAGCGTGTTAAACTTCGACAAGCTCAATAACATCCACAGCAAAAAAAGAAGGTAAGAAAAATAGTCGGAAAACTTTGGCCATTAATTAGATGTGCAAGGCAAGCAGGCAAGTTTTGGGGTTGTTATGGACAATTAAAAATGTGAACATGCACCTTGCACTGTTGTGCGGTGGACTTTCAGCGAATTTCGGAATGAATAGAGTCTGCATTTCTTTAATATCGAGGCTCCATAGTTTGTTTCTTGTATGATTGTTAGGCCTGCTGGTATAAAATGAATTGCACTGAAAAAATATAAATTGTCTGCCTGAAAAAGACGCGCTCTCTTCCCATGCAGTCAAAATTATCGGGAGTCTTCAGAACACGCTCATCCTAGTCGTCACCCTGACATGAAAGTGCGTAGAGTTAATTAGCCTATAATGTGAATGACTTGTTATTTTATTTGGTCTTTCTTTCTTCTTGCAAAAAAATTAAGTGCAATAGGCATTATTTAGTAGTATTTAGTAGTGTGGATTTGAAAATTGGTCAAAAAACTTTGGTGCGGATGGATGGCGGACGGATGATGAGATTTGTGATGCGGTTGCGGATGAAATGATAGCCCATTCACGCATCTCTAGTGGTGACGGGCTGCGCTCTGGGTCAGGCTATGAGACGTCTGCAAGGTGAGGCTGGGCGTTGATGTTGCAGTCGACATCCGCTTCGTCTACTGTGAGTGTTTATCCGTTCACCCACAAACAAAAGAGATGTAGTCCTTAAGGGTCCAACAAGGATCACCGACCAAGCATGACGAAGCGAATGTCGTCGTCCAGTCTACACCGGAATCCCTAATCAAGCAGACGTCATCGCAGCAGGCATGGTGGCAAGTGTAGAGCAGCGTTTACCAACCGGGTGCCGAGGCGAGAGCAGGGCCATCAAAACGTAACATGTAAAAACGCCATTAAACATTTTTAAATTGCTAAAATGTGTAAAAAAATGATGTATCATCAATCTCGGATGTCTCTAATAACAACAAATTACGCAAACAAATTTATAATAATAATAAATCTTAAGTTTTCGCCGTTGAATTGCGGGGGTTGCGCATGATTTCATTCCCGTGCTTCATTCCCAGTGCACATAAAGTTGCCTCTTTTTCATGGCTTGTTGCGCTTACAGTCAAATCACATGAAAATATTGTCACAACGTCCGTCTTGCCGCTATTTACATAAACACATCGGTTATGTCCGTGCTGTCAACGGTAACAAATGCAGTTAATGTTTTTCAGTTTAATGTGTTATTAACGCAATTAACGATAATTTTTTCTGTCATCCTTTGGACCATTATATGATCACATTCTTCTTCATGCAAATGTTTTAAAACCATGCAAGTGCAAAAAGACAAAAGAGAACGCGCTGCCTGTGAATGTCCTTTCACAAACAGGGCGCACATATAGACGTGCGCCAGAATCAACTTCTCTTTTGCGCTTGAACGAATAAAAACACACAATTATGCCAAAATGCCCATTTTGTTGAGTATCCTCATAAGAGCAGTCTTAAATGAGTTAAAATCTTAAAGGAGCGTAAAGAGTTGTGAGAAAATGGGACACGTGCTCCACGTGCTAGCCTGGCTCCGCCCTCCTACGTACTTTCGCTCAATTTTCATTTTCCTTCAGTACTCCATCTGGGTTTGCGGTATATTCTTAGGTTTTCTCTGGCCAATTTTTTGGTGGTCCAATCAGCTAACAGAGGGAGTGGCTGAGAACGATGACGTTGATGTTGTGCGCTAGTTTGAGTTGTAGGGTTACGTCACGACCAAAGGTTAGAAATTGGTTATGGCAGATCCAGAGTGGCTTTGGACAGATCCAATAGTTTTAAACTTCAGCAGAGTACCCGCCTTCAAGGAAGTTAACGCTTGTCAGTGGAGAGTGGCCAGACTCTCTGTACAAATGAAATGTACGAGAATCTGGTAGGACCAGGTTACACATGTGCAGCAGTGACAGCAGAATCAAAGAACACAGGTAACAAAGAAAATGACTCACTGCTCTTGACTAAAGAACGCTTGTAGCTTTAATAAGGATTAATCTATATTTAATTTATAATTTATGCAGTGAAGACTAATGTGTTTGATAACTTTATTACTTTTTTGTGTATTTCCTACCTGTTAGACAGGTAGGAAGGGCACAGGTAAATATGACATTTATTATGGACTTATGTGAGGATTGTTTTAAGTCACTTAAATTAAAAGTTGCTATATTTTTTGGAGCCTAATAAATGTTAAAATGTATAGCTTTCAATTATACTGTAGTGTTGAATGGCGATAATTAATGTTTAAAATAAAAAATAAAAAATCATTGAAGACATCAGTAGCAGTATTGGTATCAGTGAAACTGGCCTTCATTCATAAAAAGATGCAATTAAACAATTATTTAAAATATACTGTCTTTATGTTGTTTCTACATTAATTTGGAGATTAACTGTGAAATTATTACATTAAAAAATATATTAAAAACTTATTAAAAACAAGCTATCTTGTGCAATTATAACAAAATTATCCCCATATAAAAACACAAATACACTGAGTAGGCAAACATTTAGGTGAGATTTGAAATGGTAATTGAACAATGTTTATATATGAATAAAAGCTTTAATAAAATATGTCATCATATGAAGAAATTCCTAGACTTTCAATGGATGGACAAAAAAAAAAATAGATAATATTAAAAATATCTATATGACAGTAGGCGGTTCTTCCCCGTGGTATTGAAAATCGACACATTTCAAGGTATCGTATCAAAGTAGTATCGTGACAACACTAGTGTAGGGTGCCACACATTTGTGAAAAATTTCAAAGGGTGCCGTGACTGAAAAAAGGTTGGGAAACACTGGTGTAGAGGAACTCCTCTACGTAGCCCTCCACGTTTTGGCCGTCTTGAAAAATAAAAACTGTACATGTAGTTCCATTTAAACGTCTATTTCCCCTCATTGGGGCAACGTTCTTGTATTATTTACGTCTTGGTCTGGTCATCTGTCGAGTCTGGGTTGTAGGAAGAATAGGAAGATGAAGATCAGGTTCAAAAAGGCTTTAATAATCCATATGAGCAAACAATCCAAAAGGCAGGCAGGCGAGCAAAAAAAAAAACTTAACGTTAACGGTGAACAGACAAATGAGAACTGAAAACACAGGAACTTAGACAGGTAAACGAGGTGCTCAACGACAACACAGCTGAACATTATGGCAAATCATATTAGTTACCATGACAAGCGGGAAAATTGAACAAAGGAAAACAGGAACTGGAGAATGCAAATTAAAAGTCATGAAAACGAAACTAAACACACAGAGAGCAGAATAACTTAGCATCCAAACGATTTTCTTCTTTAAGATATTCTTACAACATTCAAAAAGCATATATAAAAAAAAAATTCAGAAATGTTTCGTTTTACTTACTTGTTCCTTAACTCAGCACCAGACACTTGCATTTAGTTGCAATTGTTTTAAGTTGCATCAACTAATAATAATAATAATAATAATAATAATAATAATTTGTTACACTTTTCTGGGTACTCAAAGCGCTTTACATAGAAGGGGGGAATCTCCACCACCACCAATGTGCAGCATCCACCTGGATAATGCGACAGCAGCCATATTACGCCAGAATGCCATACCAGCTAATTGGTGGAGAGGAGACAGAGTGATAGAGCCAATCAGTATATGGGGATGATGAGGAGGCCATGATGGACAGAGGCCAATGGGCAAATTTGGCCAGGATGCACCCCTACTCTTTTTCGAAGGACATCCTGGGATTAATAATGACCAAAGAGAGTCAGGAGCTCAGTTTAACGTCTCATCCGAAGGACATACTTACTACTAAGTATGTAACAGACTTCAAATGTATTGTTCTCAATCTTTATAAGTTAATACTACTGTTCAGGTTTACAGTGTACCATGGATAATTTTTGAGTGAACAGTGACTACTGTTCCTTGGTTGTTGCTCATTTTCCAAATCTCTTATCAGGAGTTGTAGTCATTGTGAAACACGTCCACATCTTAATCTTTGTTTTGGAGTTTTCATTTCCGAACCTGTAGAGAGAAAATAGTATACAAGGTATCTTATCTATATTATATATTTTCACATCTTAATAAAGCAGTCTTTTTCAGCAAATCAGCAAATTCTTTGATAAAGTCTGTATGGTAGCCAGCACAAATCTCAAACGTGATTTATCATTTACTCTAGATAGTGTTATATTAAAGGGGCATTTCACCCATTTGAACATTGTTTTTTATTGAAAGTGGGTCATATATGTAGTCGAAATGTAAAATAAATTTTGAATTTGGTGCCTTTGTGACCGAGAAAAGACAAAAAATAACTTCAGGACGCATTTGTATGAAAGACAACAACTCCCACAATGCACCACATTGCACAGCTCCGCAAGCCACTCCCACTAATCCAGAAAGCGCATATCTGCCTATAAGAGAAATCACTCTTCCGTCTACCAGGCTAGCTACCACCAGAGCTTGAAATTCATTTCACATTCACACAAAATGTCTAGTTAGTTGGCGAACTCATTAGTGCATTACTCCTCGTTTGTATTTCTTTCGAAAAGGTGAATTATTGCATGGTACCTGGATGTTCAGTCAGAACATATGCGGTGCGAAACTAGGATAGTTCTCAACACAAACGTCCGTGTCCTCGTCTGATTCAGAGATTTCGTCCAGGAGAAATTGTCATCGTTGAAATTCTTTGCCGCAGACGGACTCTATCTCTGTGTTCGTAGTTGCATCTTACAGTCTATGAGTTGCATAGTGAGATCACCGGCGCCACCAGTCCGCCCTAACTCGAGCCAGTCCGGGCTCCTCGTCCGCGACAGGCAGGTCTTCTGCCTCGGCTGCTCTTCGCTATAATGCGGCTTGTAAAGGTAGCCACAAACACCTGATTCAAGCATCAGACTTCCGAAATCCTCTTCTTCTATATCATATTGAGCACTCTCCTCCGCTATTGTCATAACTTTACATCTGTCTCCACAGCGCCTGTTAGCTTAGCTTCAAACAAGATGGAGGATATTTGCTTTCAGTTTCAGAGAGTAAAGTCCCACCCACTGATCTGTAATAGGTCTGTAGCGTGATCGGGTCCCGCCCCCTGGGAAAGATGAGGAACTAGTGCTTGTAGTCTCAACAGAAATCCCCCCCTCTTACACTTCCTCCTACAATGACGCAAAATGACGATTTTTGCGTCATTGTAGGAGGAAGTGTAAGAGGTAAATAACAGATTTCTCCCGTCTCAGGGGAAAATGAGAGAGTGTTGCACGACCATTCAATAGTATGACTGGGTTTCTAACAATGCAAAGCTTAATGCAAATGAGTGAAGTGTCCCTTTAAGTACCAACACTTCAAAATTATATCAAAGCAAGACTTCTCAGTAATTCTGAAGATATTACAATAAATTACAGCAGCACCTCCCCCTTTGCCTTTCAGACGAGGTTCATGTTTATAACAGTAATCTTGCAGGGTGGACTCATTTAAAGTCCCCGTGAACCGGAAGTTGCAAACGACTTTTCTCCAGTGTTATGATGTATTTCCAAGTGTTTTACTTAGCGCTCCTCCTCTTAATCTCTCACTCATAGCAGACTAAGCAGACTACGTCATCAGAAAAAGACGGCATTCCAGACCGGAAGTAACTTTTCAGATTTTGATTAAAGGTGAACTAAGTAACTTTTTTTACCTTAACTGAACAGCTTCGGAGTCATTGGAATGGTTATATTACTTATTTCGGGTTGAATGGTGGTCGTTTCGCACCCCCCTGGTGCCCGTGAGCGGAGAATACGCACTTGCAACTTTGAGCCGGCGGGCCGCCGGCCGCCGCGTCAGGAAGTCTCGCGTGATATCAGGTCTCGCGATGTAAACAATTGCTTTACGGCCAAAAGAAATCTGCTAAAATGCTGTCATTATTGCGCTCCCTCACGCTGTTTGAACCCGAATGAAGAAGACGTTTTAAAGAATGTCCCATCTGCTTTGATGTCGTTGATCTACTAACCTCTGGCGTCTGAAAATCACCAACGAGTTTTTACAACAGTGTTGTCAAATATCTATTCCGAAGCTGTGGGGGGAGCTCTAGAGAGAAACCTGCGAGCAAAAAGCGAGAATACAGCGAAGAAATCCCGAAGCTACTGAGTGCTGCTTTAAAGATTACCATGGTAAATTATTATTTTTTTAATATATTTACTTGCACGGATTAATTGTTCACCACAAGACTAGTAATATGCGCTAACAAAGTAAATAGGGTCAATTTTGATTTCATGGGGACTTTAAAGCAATGTAATCGTCTGGTTTTAGTCAGGTTTCTGTCAAACACCGCACATGTTATAATCTGTAATCATATCATTGACAATAAGTGCTTTTGAAGTAAGGGATTGAATATTCAGCAACTCAAGCTTTATCATTTGTTCATCCGTATTATATCTGTTTTTTATTTGTTGAACATAAATTTAAATTTTTACCCTTAAATGGGTTTAGAAGTTTTTTGTATGTCCTAATTCGGGGAACAGGCATGTCTCTATATCAGGGTTCAACAATCTCGGTCCTGGAGGGCCGCTGTCCTGCAGAGTTTAGCTCCAACCCCAATTAAACACACCTGAACCAGCTAATCAAGGTCTCACTAGGCATACTAGAAACTTTCAAACAGGTGTGTTAGAGCTGGTTGGAGCTAAACTCTGCAGGACAGCGCCCCTTCAGGACCAAGATTGGTGAACCCTGCTCTATATGATGATATCTAGGTGAAACAGTCTCTATGTGATGGGATTTATCTGACCTTGGTGACATGAGACAGCTAGCAGACGGTCGGTTTAGCCAGTCTGTCTGCTTCCTGACCTGAGCCCCAATTCATGTCAGGCGCGAGTGATTTCAATGTTAAGTCAATGTAAAGACACGTTTACGCGCGTCTGGAGGTCCCGTGGTGCGAATGAGGCGTTTAGCACGGCGCGGTGGACGCGAATTCGCCTCATTTGCGCGTCCAGTTCGCGCAAATGACGCGAATTGAGCGTCTGGCGTGAATGATTTTATTTGGTGCTTTTTGTGCATTCACACGTTTGACGCGAATTCGGGTCTGCCGCTCAAGTTGAAAAATCTGAACTTTGGCGTCAGTTCGCGCCGCGTTAACCAATCAGGAGCCTGCTTGCTGCTGTCACGTGGTGACGTAAAAACAAAGTAAATCTTTTATCACATAAAAACTTGATTTCAATATATGAGATATATTCATTTTGTATTGAATGCTATTTATTCCATATCTAAATCCAGATTATATGAAACATTATTATTCTAATGTAAAGACAACCAATATATTTTAGTGTATAAGAACATACTTCGTGTCTGGACAGTGTTGTGTGAGAAAGAAAGAAAAATCACAGGACAGGTTAATTACTTTTGGAGGCTGGCTCCATTTATCATCAATACAAAAATAATTACAGATTATGTGGGTGAGGGCGAGGGTGATCCTCGCTCTGATGCGGGACAACAGATCATCAAACTGGGCGCGGGACAGGCGGAAGCACCGCTGATAGCGGCCGTCATCCAGGCGCAGCTCCTGGAGCTGGAAACTCACCAAACTGGGAATTTAGAGAATTTACGATTAGCATTAGCCAGCACTTTTAAATTTTCTTTGATGTCAGGCGCTCTGGCTCCCGGCAAACATGTGACTATGGTGGCTAGTGTCTCTATTTTCACGTTCCGTGTAATAGAATCACCAATAACTAGGGCACTTTCAACAGGATTCTCAGTGGGTGTTTCACTGAGTAGGGAGAATCTATTTGTTATGGTAATCGGAACGGAAGAGCGGTGTTTTGTCCCACGACTACAGCGTCTCACAGTCACCCAGTTGCCCTGCTGCACGGGCTCTACTACAGCCGGAACCGAACAATGTACAGAGTTCACTAAGCTAGTTGCATCCAAAGAAGTATCTAAAGCCCTTGCATTCTTACTATCCTCGATTAAAGTTTGAATGCATGTCTCTAGTTCTGTAATCTTCTCCGTCAGTCTGACTGTCTCCCTGCATTTATCACATGTAAATCCTTCATTGCTGAGAGAGAATGCTATACTATACATGTGACAGGAAGTGCAAGTGACAATAACAGATGACAATACTCACCGTGTTTGACTGATCCTACTCACCACAGTTGTTTGATTAGTAAAAGGTGTGGGTGAGCCTTATCTAATAGATATTATTAGATAATATCTAATATTTGTTGATGAGTAAGTTAAATTTAGCAAATAAGAACAACAAGGAATGATATTAAATAGAGGTTCAAAACAGAACGCTATACGGAGCTTACAGACATACGCAGTCAGTGGAGCTCGCGTTGCGGAGCCAGGTGAAAGTATAAACAAGGCTTAACACATAACAATACAGAGTCTGAGCTGCAGGCACTGTAGGGCTGCAGAGCTTGGGCCGATTACGACATGCTATCTGGGGCTAATTATGACCGCCGCTAGCATAGCTAGCGAAAGCGGTCATATAGGGATTGTCAACGTTTTTTTTTGTTTTTTTTTTGTCATCTACTGAATTTTTCGTCAACGATACCAGGGACACCGAAACACCGGGGAACATGAAATTTGGTGGGCATGTAGCCCCAGTAGACTTTTACGGAAAAATTTCGTTTGGTCCCCGGGGGCCACTCCCCCCCCCCCCCCCCGCGCTGGGCCCCCCCCAAACCCAAAAAATGCCGTTTTTCCTAAATAACTACCTGAACCGTGGCACCGAGGATGAAGAAATTTTTATGGTATGTTGGTCTTAAGGGCCCACATCAACCTAGCCCATAATCACTCATTTGTGATTTGCGCCCCTCCCATAAAAAATGAAAATGCAATATTATTCTGCTTTAATCGCCCCTATCTTCAGTTGAGATGTTCAGAACTGCACCATATTTCATGTGTATGATTAACTTGACATCCTCTGGGGGTATGCTAAGTTTCGTAGAATTTCATCCATGGGGGGGTATAAAATAAATTCATTTATGTGCACATTTAGTGACTGTACACTCATCGGCCTGTAGATGGTGGTGTTGAGCGAAGGGTTGCTGGTTTAGGATGATACTGTCACACACACACACCTGCAGGAATACAAACAAACGCAAGCATGCACACACACTGATATCCACACGCACAGACACACACCCATACACACACATACAAATCCACATGCACAGACACACACACACAAACACACACGCGCACACACATGTACGTACGCACGCATACATACATGCACAGACACACACACACACACAGACACACACATACACAAACACACACACATACACACACACACAGACAGACATGCACATACTACTACTTTTTTTAGGTATCAGCCATATACCCGATTTACCAATACCCAATGTGTTATGCTTGGGCAGTATACTAATGAGGTGGGTGGGACATGTTTCATGCCATGTTAGATCACATCCTGAGAGTCTACGCTTTCAGAAAATATATAGTTTATATAGTTGAATCAGTTTTCTCTTCATGGTACAGACCAAAATGTATTATGTGTACACTTTCTTCACCTAAATCCATAAAATCCCATTCATTTCAATGGGACATTTACTTAAGTGTTCTACTAGGTACAGTGGGAATGAGTTTAATTTTGTTAACATTGTTTTTTTAAAACTCTGGGACCAGGGCTACAAGATAAAACCACTTTTTTGGGGAAAAAATGTTTTTTATTTCAGTAAAACACAACAAACCCATGCCAAAGTCAGATAACTGACTTTTACCATCAACAGGCACCTCAACCGTTTGGTAGAGGTTTGTAGAAATTGAATGGGAGGGTCCTTTGAAAAAAAAATCACAGATTTTTCATACTTAGTATGTATAAGTATAAGTATAAGTATATTTTTTGTGGAAAGCCAGTGCAGGCCTGAGCGGCGGTCATATTTTGTACCGCCATGCGGTACATCTAGTTTGATCTAATATTTAAAGTTTTTTAGATTTAGATTTCTGTAGCAAATGAGAATCGCTAAAATTATCGACTATATTTTGAGACAAATGTCTTGTTAACTTTGGTTTTCAGTTTTGTTCAAAGTAAATAAAGCAACAGTTTTTAAATAACGGAAGAACATGTAAAATTTGTTGTAAAAGGCGCCCCTGCTGCTGGGGCTAGGCACAATAATTAAATGGATGGTTCTGAGTAAAATCAACCTAGGGTCCTTTGCATCATGACATTGAGCCAAACACCCCCAACGATGCCCAGTTCCAGGAATGCACTCATATTTTGTTGGCAGTACCAGTTTATAACAATTATTAGTTAACACTAAGTTGTCAACACTTCGGAAAAAATAATAATTTGTCGTTACACTACATCCTTATGCATCGCCTTCTGCCAGGACTTTTACATGCTTTTCTCAACTCAGTGAAGTGACGTCGACGTCCGGGTTAGCGGTAGCATGAGCTGTCAGGCAAGTGTTATTTAAATACACTCCTGATGTACTTACAAACTTTCCAATGCCTCGTTTTATGAGTACAGAAACTATTTGTACTACTTTAGAAGTTTGGTACCATTCTGGGCATTATTAGTGGGGTAATTTACAAGATACAAATTTGGAGCCATTAGCGCCTGCACTAAGCCATCCGGCTGATTTCACTAAATAAGCTCTAACTTTAAAAATGTTCAACCAAGGGAAAAAAGGCTTCTGGGGGGTGTTTGGCTCGAGGTCATGGTGCAAAGGACCCTAGGTTGATTTTACTCCGAACCACCATTTGTTGACATGGCATGGTTAGATTCAGATGGTAAATATCATATATCAGATTTGGTGTCCACCATATTTATAACGAAACTATCATATTTAAAAAATATGTTATTAAATATATTACATAATTCAATATAATATTTGTTACTACTGTAAAGCTATATTGAATTTTTATCAAAAACTTATTCAATGCTTTCAGGAACTTTTTAAAGTAATTTTTTAAATGAAAATATTTGAATGACAGTATATTTATTGAACAAAAGAATTATTTTATTTATTAAAATAAACCGAAAATAGTGCATACTTCGCTAAAGTGATTGTTTTGAACAAGTGTTAACATTAAAACATATTATTTTAGCTAAAGTATTTTTTATGCATAATTTGTGACTTTTGCCCCATGCTGGTGGGACAGAGAACAGAGAAAGGAATGATCTTCAACGTTGTGTCAAAATACAGACACTAGGGGTCACACTTGAGAGCCCCAAACACTTCTAAAGTATTCAGAAAAGGCCAATGGAATTAGCATGTGGAATTTGCATTCCAGGTCACACCCCTGGACATACAGGTATATAAGCTAGCCAGCTGCACACACACTTCAGCTTTGTTCCTCAGAGCCTAAGCCAGCATTTCTTCACTCAGCAAGAGAAGCGAATCCATTCACCTCTGTAATAGAGCATCTGCTGCTGGATTTCAGCACTATCCAGTCTCTCTCTTTAGCGTGCACAGATAAGTGCAGGGAGCTCCCCTGGGTGCATCAGTGGTGTTCTGAAAGAGGCAATTTCTTTTATGAAACTGATACCAGCTCTCAGTTATATGTGCCGGGTCCCCACTATGATAACAGTAACTTTCTCAAATGTTTACAGAACAAGCGGGAACCCAGTGTCCCTGTATCTTTCTCTATTTCTGTTATATTACATGATAGAAATTCTAAGGCCTTCAAAAGCCGTACAGCAAACCCAACTAATCTGGTGCCTACTACACGTCAAACCAGTGGAGTAGTCGGACTCGAGTCCCTATTCTCTGGACTCGAGTCCGACTCGAGACTCTATTCTCTGGACTCGTGACTTGACTTGGACTCGCGAACTGATGACTCGTACTTAGACTCAGACTCGAGGATATATAAAATCGGACTTGAGCATTCAGTTATATGTGCCGGGTCCCCACTATGATAACAGTAACTTTCTCAAATGTTTACAGAACAAGCGGGAACCCAGTGTTCCTGTATCTTTCTCTATTTCTGTTATATTACATGATAGAAATTCTAAGGCCTTCAAAAGCCGTACAGCAAACCCAACTCGCCGCCATTTTTTCAACACCTCAAAACACGTAACATAGCCAATGTTACATGTTTTGAGGTGTTGAAAAAATGGCGGCGGCAGAGCTAATACGAGCGTTAAATTCACTAGCAGATGAAGTGGAGCATGAACAGAGAAACGGTAGTATTTCCGAAGATTATTACGCGTATGTAGGTGATAGAACCAGTACGTTGTTGGAATGTCTGGGAGAATTTTCTGCCTTATCAGGTGCCGACACCCGTTTGGCTGCTGACCTCTTAAAGGTGGTGGAAGAACAATTGTATTCGGATTGGCCTAGGGGAGTGGGGAGACTAGCCGTGGAGATCCCTGGCGAGGCTATAGAGGGGTATCTTATGTATGGGTTAAAAGTTAAAGATATCGCGGCCTTGTATGGAGTTAGTCGATGGACGGTACATCGACGAATGCAGCAGTGTGGACTGAAGTAAACAACAACTTAAATATATTTTAATGATTTTACACAAATGCCTCAAGGTCATAATCTTTGTGTTTACTCCCGAATTCTGCCATGGGGATTTTAATAAAAAAGTCAGTTTTTTTTTTTAAATGTAGTAACTGTTAATAGTTCTACTTCAACGATACGATAACGATCGTAGTTAACAACGTAGTTATCAGTCAAATTAATTTTTACTTTGTTTATATATTTTTTCTTTTTTACCCAACAAACATAAGGATACTGATAAACACAAGGCACATGCATTTTTACTTCTTGCGTACTCAATCTATGGCAAATTTTTGTGAAGGAAGACAAGCATGTGAAGTTTATCTGGGCTGGGTGGGAGTTCAGGAACCGGCTCAGGCTCAGGTTCTGGAACAGATTCCGGCTTGGGAACAGACTCAGGCTCGAGAACAGACTCAGGCTCGGAAGCAGACTCAGGAACAGATTCAGGCTCAGGCTCGGGAACAGATTCAGACTCACGCGAATAAATCATCAGAAATGTGCGCGTCTCAAGCGCCCTCTTTACGTTTGTCCTAATGCCTGTTAGTTGTCCGTGGATTTGCCTATATTTGGCATTGAAAATGTAAACGTCTTTAGACATGGAAAATCGATTTTACAGTCAATTCAATGAACACTTATGTCTCAAAAATAGAACACAAAAGTTTTTCACAAAAGTGACAGCCCTAGTTCAATCACACCAAGGCTCTGCATGGTCTCCAACTCCTCCTTCATAACTGTCAGAAGTCTTTCTGGGACCCGGTATACTGGCTGACGAATGGGTTTGGGATCTTTGAGAGTTATTTGATGGTGGATAACGCTTGTTCTGCCAGGTGTCTCCATAAAGAGTTGCGCTGGGATGCATTGTAGAAGTTCCTGCCTTTGACCATCTTCCAAGTGCTCAAAGTTCAGCTGACTGTTCCCCTCTAGGCAGGTATTGTCCCTCTATTTCTTCCTCTCCCTCCACGGATCTCACGAACAAAGCAGATGCGGTTCCTGCTACTTCCTCAGACGTAGGCTCTGGTTGTATGGAATGAGCATACCACTTCTTCAACATGTTAACATGGAAGATTTGCAAGGGCTGGGTCCTGGATGGGATCTCTATCTCATATGTCACAGGACCCACTTTCCACTTTATTTGGTAGGGGCCCTGCCACTTAGCCAGCAGTTAATGCCCACTCGTTGGTAACAACAACAAGACCTTTTCACCTGGCTCAAATGTACGGGATCTAGCTGTTCCGTCGTACCACACTTTTTGTCGTTTTTGAGACTGCAGGAGATTTTCTTGTGCAGGGGCTGATGTCTTCTGCAGATGCTCTCTCATCTTTAGCATGTAGGAGAGAATGTTTTTCTTGTCTGGTTTATCAGTGGCCTCCCAACTCTCCCTCAGTTCATCTAAAGGCCCTCTGACATGGTGAGCATACAGCAGTTCAAATGGCGAGAACCCTATAGATCAGGGCTATTCAAATACATTTGCAGGGGGGCAAAACTAGGAAGTTCCAAAATTTGTGAGGGCCGGACGGACAAATTGATATCAGCTAAAGGAAATTAAAATATACTATATACTAAGGTACATAATATATGAAATAAAACAAGGTACATTATTCTTTTGGTTTCCTTTATTATTTCAACACATTCAACTTGTATTGATTAGGCCTACAACAAAGTGCAAAACTGCAAATACTGAGACATATACACAGCTTTTACCCTTAAAACAGTAAATATAAGTAATAGCTTTTATATATATATAAAAATCAAACAATCAAAATAAAGCTGTCATAAGTGCAAAACTGCAACTGCAGTTTCAAGTATCAAATCTTATTTGGGGAAATAACAACATTCAAATATCCCTGAAGTATATCTTTCAGACAGTGAGTACACATTTTAAAACTAGAAAAAACATTTCAAGTGTACAGTAAGTACAAATCTGCTAACTATGTGCTGTAAACATACTCTTGATGAAAACTAACTAATAACAAGAATATTTTTTTCCTCATATAGTTTACCTTATTTATCAGTGAGAGTATGTGACTCAGTGGGAGAAGTGACAACGATTTGCTTTTGCCATTTTAACATAATCTGGCTCATATGTGGTAAGTGCAATTCTCAGGCACTGGGATAACTTCTCATTGCTCAGGCAGCAACGTGCCTTTGTTTTGATTGCATTCATATGAGAAAAGCTAGACTCGCATGTGTAGGTGGATCCAAACATTGTCAGTATCAGCACAGACACTTTCTTAATTGTGGGGTATTTAGCCTGGCTAATATGGTTACACCAAAAGTTGATTGGACCTTCAGACTGCAAGTGCAGTTTCAAAGCAAGTGAAGACTGGATATCAATCATTTCTAGCTGAGCACTCTCATCAATGTTAGGCATGAGCTCTTTAACTTTTGCAATGAAGTTTGAGTCATGGTTTATTGAGAATGGATCGCGAGTAAACTGCATAACCTCCATTGGGAGACTAAAGCCCTGAAATGTGTCACTGAAGTTTTCAGTCAGCTTTGTCATGAATTCAATAATAGTTGGCATGACTTGTGCCCCTGGCGTACTGCTCAAAATTGTACGAAGGTGTGTAAAGTGCATCAACTTGTTTGTGGTTAGGTCAGACACAAATATATTCAGCTTTGTTTTGAAAGCACACAATCTCTCAACTAAATCCACAATACATTTCTCTTGCCCCTGTAACTCTGAATTTAGTGAGTTTAAGTGTCCAAAAATGTCACAGAGGAAATGAACTTGTGTCATGAACTGTTCATCAAGCTTGTGCTCCAAGAAATGAGCCGCTCGTTTGTGTTTACATGTGCGAAGGAAAGAAATAATCTCACTGCGGAGATCACAAAAACGATCCAAAACTTTTCCTTTACTGAGCCACCTGACATCGCAATGAGCCAGTAAGACAACGTGCTCAGCAGAAGTCTCATCAAGCAACAGACGGAAAAGACGATGCTGAAGGCTTGAAGTTGAGCGGATGAAGTTGACAATGCTTGTGACCTTGTCCATAGTGTTTTTTAATTCACCACTGAGCTTCGTGCACAAGACAGACTCGTGAAAAATGCAGTGTAAAAACTGGCTGCTAGTCCTTGCACTCTTCCGAGCATAGCTGGTGCTCCATCCGTTACTAGCAAGCAAACCTTTTGTAAATCCAGTTTATGCTCACTGAAAAATGCGACAACATTTTGAAACAGCACTTCACCTGTCGTATGTCCCTCCAGTGGAATGAGTCCCAGAAGCTCCTCTCGATTCGTCAATAGCAATGGACATCAGCTCCGTTTTTTGGATGTTTTCCAGTAGTTTATCAAATACATCTACATTCGTAGATTTTTTTTTTACTTTTTTTTTTTTAGACTTTTTTTTATTTTTACTTTTTTTTTATCTGCCGCGGGCCAGAATAAATTTCAATCAGGCCAAATTTGCCCCCGGGCCGCTATTTAAATAGGCCTGCTATAGATGCATGAGGCACCTCCCTATATGCAAACAGGAGGAATGGAAGCCACTTGTCCCAGTCCTTGCCCGTGTCAGAAACATATTTCCTCAGCATAGTTTTCAAGGTCTGGTTGAAATGTTCAACAAGACCATCAGCCTGAGGATGGTTAGGGGTGGTTCGTACTCTCTTTATGCCCAGTGTTACCGCACTGGGTAGTACATTAGCATTAGCTCAAATGATCTATAGGGAATTCTAATAATTAATCATGAATATGATTAATATATTGCATATTACAGTTACATTAAATTATCGAAGTTGAAAGTAGATCGATTGTATGCTATATATGAATAATCAATCACAACGAATTCTAATTCGTCATTCATACATCAATAATCTTATTTCAGATCGATTCTATGAGATAACCCTTAATTGAAATTAATGTAATTATCAAACGGTTGTTTGTCCAGCAAAACGGCCGTAAGATTAACTTAACAATTTCTCAACAAAAATGATCTCTTTCTTATAATTCAAAGAAAGCTATTTTCTGGCCATGAAAACAACTCTCCTGTTCTTATAAACAAATTTGTTCTGATAACAAATCATAAAGCTTTTTAGCTAGGATCAACATTTCATTGACTTCGTAATATGAACATTTTAGACAGAAACAATCAAGCATATAATGGTTTTAATAATTGAACTAATTACTACATCGAACTAAGGAATACACATTCTTCAATTTACACGAGTATGCATATAACAATACAAACAGCAAAAACAATACAAGACAGAACAAATAACAGATGAGAGAGAGAGGATGAAAAGGGTGAGCGGGAGAAAGTGAAAGCAAAAATCTGCGATCAGAGAGAGATCACAATATGGCACAAATCACAGACCAGGTAACCTTTTGAGAGAGACAACAAGAAATCACATCAATCAAATCAAAAATCAATACTTGCGTATGGTTCTCTTTGTATTTGCTGAGGAAGAGCTCTTTTTAGAGCTGGGCGTGTTTCTTTGTGTCTTTGGGGCGAGCAGACTCACGGGAAGATTTTTTGAAGGTTCACCGAACGTGAAGTTACCAACTAAACAATTCAGAGTTCATCTCCCTCATGGAGGGAGAGGCGAATATGAAAATAAAACTTAGTAAAGAAAAGAAAAACGGAGATGAGAGCTCCCTAAAGAGCCATGGAACCAGAAATTCTCTCAGACGAAGTGCTCGGGCGTGCTTCCTTAAGGAAGAGGAAATGAGCGGTCGCGGAAATTTCAAAAGAGTCTTTTTCTTTGAGTGAGTTGCCGGCTACGTTCGCTTCACTGAACGTAGGTAGAGTCCGAAGACGAAAATAAAGAAAAGACTTCAAGAAAAGAAAAGAGAAACGGAGAACGCTCCCTAAAAGGGAGCCATGGATCTTCTCTCACTGAACGATGAGGGTTCGTAAAAAGTGCTCTCGGAGAAACTTCGGTGTCAGTCTCTTATGGAGAGGATGGGTTCACACCTATTTCGCGTACGTGAACCAATCACCTTCAGAGATGTCAGAGCGGGAAGAAGTTTCTTTGTCCTGTAGGCAACGCCCACTGGAATGAGTCACAAGTGAGATCGAATTTGAGAAGATTTGCTCAAGACATATGAAATGTGTCAAATGATACAAATTACTGCAGTTGGTTATCGAAATTCAACTCCGTTAGATTGAGAGAATTACAGAGATATGAAACACGTCATTTGGAGATTATAGGAACACAAAGTTACATACGGTATGCATCTTACAAACATTTTAAAGTTTGATTAACACACGATAAAATTGTCAGTACTTCCAGTATGGCATGTGAAAACATCTAAGCACAAAAAGGAATATATTTAAAACATTTAGAGGTACTTTTCTCTGAAAAGTTCCATGGATGGTGTTTGTGTGTGTGTGTGTTAATGTGTGTTAATTTGTGTGTGTGTGTTGGAATGTTGCGCTCCCCGTTATCTCTCTTGCAGAGGAGCTGGATGAGCTGCTGAAACTTTATGACGTCCTAGTCCGAGGTCGGGTTACAAGACAATATTGGGGAACATTCTTTCAATAAACACTTAGAATTCAAAACTACACATTAGAAAACCACACCTCTATTATAAGGCAAAACTAATCACACATGCATATAGGAATGTACATACATTAAAGAGGATATTTCTATCCTAAGTTATACACAAAGGATGTTTGTGTGTGTGTGTGTGTGTGTGTGTGTGTGGTGTCACATAGAAAGTTTCGTTATCTCTTTGGTGCAGAGAGGAAGGGGGTTTGGAATGCAGAACGTTGTTCTGGAGTGTGTCTAGAGGCTCGCAGTGTCGTAAAAGGTGTCAGAGAGCCATCTAAACCCAGCCATGCTGGCACCAGGCCGGTCATTTAGCTTGCAGAGAGTTTGATTTACATACATGAGTTCAGAGGCAAAAAGCTTTGGGTTTCATAAGGAATGTCCCATTGTTTTAGATTCAACGAGCCATGATTCCTTAATTCAAAACCAAAGAATGAATGAACTGCTCATATGCTACAACAGCAATTGATATTCTCATTGTAGGGAAGTTTGGGCCCTGATCTGTGAGCACTTCCTGAGGTATGCCAACCTGTGAGAAAAATCGTAGGAGTACAGTGGCTATTTGCTTAGACTCTGACTCTTTTCCACAGGCCCAACTACGTCAACTCCTATTCGCTTAAAAGGAGTATCAACTACAGGAAGTTGTATAAGGTGTGCGTAGGCAGGAGTACGGCCAGTAGTGAGCTGGCATTCTGGACAAGATTTACAGAACTCCTTAACCTCACTGTACATCTTTGGCAAGTAAAATCTTTTTGCAATTCGCATTAATGTCTCTAACTAACGCTGAAAGGGGTTTACCATTTAACAGTACAGTGATGACTAGCTCCCGATCGGGCTGTGTTCTTAACTGATCTGGCTGGTGCATATGACAAAGACCAGTTGTCTTGGACTTTTTGAGTGGTCAAAGGGGCCTAGTATGACCTGGCTCACCACAGTTATAACATACAACAATCTCTCCCTTAACTGTTGTCTGGGGCATTGTGGCTGTTGTTGGGGGTTTAGAATGAATGGGCTTAAAGATTTTGAATCCACCCCCAACCCATCAGACTTACCCTTCGAAGAGTGGAGGATGCCAGCATATTAAGTAGTTCCAGGTCCCTTCCGTGCAGCAATGTAGGCCTCAACCAATGTTGCAACCTCTGTAGCGGTGTCGGAATTTATTTCCTTTACCCAAGTCCTCACCTCAGGGTAGAGCACTCGCAGGTACTGCTCCAGCACAAGGGACTCCATAATGTCCCTCTTATTACTTTGCTCATAATGTACCCATTTGGAGAAAAAGTCCTTCAGTCGGATGTAGAGTTCCGTAGGGGTCTCGTCGACAGGGACTGGAATCTTAACCGGTATGTCTCTGCACCGATTTCATTATTTTTTTTTTAGAACTGCAGATTTCACTTGGTTATAGTCTCTGGTTTGTGAGGGGTTCATAGCCATAAAAGTACTTTGGGCCTTGCCAGTTAGCAAGGGGATAAGACGAACGGCCCAGTCGCCCCTTGGCCACTGATACACCTCTGCAAGTCTTTCAAAAGTTGCAAGGTAGTGTTCAATATCATCACTGTCCTCCAGCTTGGCTATTTGAGGTTCATGGTCTATCACCCGCTTTGCAGCTCCTTCCGAAGCTCCATGTCTTGTCCACTCCATGTCTAGCTGCATTTGGGTGACCTGGTGGCTGAGGACCTTGTAATTTTGTTCGCGGCGAGAAGCCTCCCTTTCCTGCCTTTCATCCTGGTCCTTTTGATACTGCATGAATGACTGGAACATTTGTGCCAGTGCTGTGATGGCAGCATCTCCCCAAGTGTGTTGAAAATGGTGTTTTATTGGAAGGTGCTAAAATATTTACAGTGCAGGAGAAAACAAAAATAAATAAAAACTGTACAAAAATAAAAGAAAACAGCAACAATGTGCTAATTTTGGCTAAGCCAAATGGCCCAAGGGCCAAATGGCCCAAGCCCCACCTATAGGGCATGCCAACCACAGTTACAAACTTAAACGTTTGTAACAATCAAATTAAATAATATAAACACCCAACACAACACTTAAACCTTCCAAACAGCTAAAACAACAACAATTAACAGAGAAAGAGTTTAACAGCAAATTAAATAGCAAAAACAACTAAAGGCAGACCACAAAACTACCACAGGTCTGAAAAATCTGAAAAATGGCAGCAAATTAAGCTGCCTTTTCATGCTAAAATGCTGATCTCTTTTATCTTCAATCACGGAGGTCTGCACAGTCTGGGCCGTTCTTGGGATGTTTGGACCCCAGACAATAAAATATGGTTTTAAATAATATTTTAAACACAAGTAGCTTATTTTAAACAATTTATTTATTTATTTTGACCTCTATAGTTCATCAGTATATGTTATTCAGTATAAAGGAGATTTAGGCTACATTTCTCATTTTCATTTATAGAGAAATCTGCCATGCTTAAGCTTAGTGGATGATTTCTGTCCCCTGGTGGAAAACAAAGTTTTAAATGAAAATTACATAAAATGTCCTCTATAATGGCAGCAGAGGTCACTCATTAGCTTATTTGCCATTACCACTTTCTAATGTAGTTCTTTTCACATTTTTCTTTTGGATTTATTATAAAACAGCCATAACTTCAAATTATAATAAGTAAACTAACTAATAAGTAATGCATTAAATACTTTCAAATATTTTTAGATTTGATTTTTTTTTTTTCTCTCTCTCTCTCATTATTATCTCATTATTTCCTATTTTTGAACTTTGGTTTAAAAAGGACATATGAAAAAAAAAAGAGCACTTTAAAAAAACTATCTTTAATGCTTGTTTTCTTATTCTCGTCTATGTTGCTGCAGGTCTATTAGTCAGTGTTTACACTACAGCACTTAATGCACAGGTCTATTTTTTAAAATGTTTTGTCCTGTCAACCACAGCAATTTCAGGAGCCACTCACGGAACAATGGCTACGTTTACATGCAACCAAATAATCCGTTAGTAATCGGATTGACAGCTCAATCGGACTGAAAAGCCTTCATGTAAACACCTTAATCAATCCAATTGAGCAAGATCCGAATGAAATTTCGATCCGATTGAAAGGGGTGGTTTATTCCTTTTCTAATATGATCGAGAGAACATGTAAACCCTTGATCGGATTGAAAACCGAAACTAAAAGGAATGTGCATATGCAATGACATTAAAATAGCGTAATGACATATGACATGCGAAATGAGCTGTTCTTCCTGTTGAATTAAAGTGTCCTATAAATGAGTGTTCCGTTATTCTAAAATTCTCCTTTCACTCAGCGTCTGTGAAGTAGAGCAGGACAACGTCCCACCAGTCCTTGTTTCAGATTCTCATCCACAGACGACCGGGGGAGGGGCATTTTTACTGTGTAATAAATATAAGCAGCATGGCCCAATGGTTCATATGCTCAATTATGACCAGAAATGGATAAATATTAAGTGTGCTGTTTAAAACAAATAAAGAACCAATGTAGGAGAATGGTTATTACGCGCAAACAGCGGGAAACTCTGTATATTCGTGCAGTGTGCACATGTCAAAAAATCTATTCTGATTTGAATCTTGTGACATATAAACACGCACATCAACCTGATCACTTGTTTAGCGTTCATGTAAACAGTACATTCAGATTCATCAATTGCAATGAATTCAGTTCAATTGAAACTAAAGGTGTGGATGTAAACATAGCCAATGTAGCGGATTCACTCCCGTAATTGACAATTTGGCGTGTAGTTTTCATACTCTACGCTTTGCCCACCCACTTGAACATTTCTAGAGGGCTCCAGAGCTATTTGCAAGGCAATTCCAGGTTAATAAAAACATAGGCGATCAAAAATAATTCAGGATTCCAGCAGGACTGTTCCTGTTGATAATATTAGCAAACATTTCAATCTGAATTTGTTTTACATGCTGCTGCTGCTGAAGTACAAAAAGTACCAGGAATTGCTGTAGGTCCTTTTGATATTCGAAAGTCTATTTCAATTTAAAGAGTTCACATGCAAGCCATGCTTTGTCTCTGTATCCTCAAGGTAAATATATTGTCTGCTTGCTGCTGCTGCTGCATAAACGCAATATTGCATGTTCAATAGCTGCTAATATACTTAGTAATTCACTCTGAGCATTAAAACAGGACTATGAACATGACACGATTACACCTTGTATATGGTTACTTCATAAGGTATTGCTAAAGCAGACCACGCAAACGCATAATGATATGACATAAGAAAGACCGTTCACTTCTCTTAGATGTTGAATTTCAGAGGATTTCTGAAAGTGCACTGCACTGCTAAGGCAAATGCTGACCAAGTATTTGAAGGATGAGCAGCGAGCTCATTGGCTATCGATACAGAATGAACCAATCAGCTGTGCCCTATAGAGAATGATATGATTGCAAGCAGCTTGAGTTAAGGACCTATTAGCCTGTGCATTCTAGAGTTTCATGACAGAAATTTGTTATTTCTGCCTCATACAGTGATCAGAATCCACATCAGACCACAAGGAAGTTATTTTAAACACTCGCTGGTGTCTGAAAGTAAGTTTTGATGGAAACACAGCTTATGACAAACAGCACATTTTGTGCACAGAACCTAATTTCACCAAGTGCAACATGTTCCTGGATCAACATCTTTGTTGATCCTGGAACAACATTCATATCAACAAATCAGATTTGAGAGACTTCAAATCAGATTTGAAGTTTATGTCAAGTTTAGGCTTACAACCGGGGCTAGGTGCTATACATCAGTGTTATTCACCTATCATTTCCCTATGATTTTAGGAATAAGTTATGGGTAGGGCTAAGCTTAGGGGTAGAGAAAAGGTTAGGATTACATTTTCAGACAGGAATGTTGTTCCAGGATCAACAATATGTTGACCCAGGAACGCGTCTAACTCTGCAAAATCAGGACAGGCAATTTTGTGCACCTTTGATATTACATATTTTATAGATTTATTCCATTTAAATACACTATTTTCCAAAATGTTTATGTTTAGCAAGGCAAGAAAAAAATATTCAATGTCACTGACATCGCATGACGGCCACTAATTTAATTAATAAATGTTACTAGGCAACCAGCAGTTGGAATCCCTACTAGCAACCCAACTATTTTAGGAATGGCAGCACACAGAGACAAAGTCGCAGGCTGTGTGAATGAGGCCTAATGTGGAGGCCCTAGGAAGAAACATCCTACTCTGCTTGAGATAGCACTGCTAAGGCCGCTTAATGTCTAGAACAGGCCTTGCCTTGAAGCATTGGTGTGCTTTACATGAACCAAATAATGCACTAATTTTGGGTTATTACTTAACATTGCCTATAAAAATACTTGTATGGTACAGTATAAACATTATGAACACAAGGGAAAACAGAGAGAATTATAAACAGTCGTAAATTAAAATGATTTTTAACTTTATTCTTATAATACAAATGAAATTATTTGAACATTCTGTCAAACAATCAGTTTCAGAACACTAAGTAAGATTTGAATAAACAAAGCCATCTTCACTATCATCATGTAAAGCCAGGGCAATCGACTTACAGAGTCTGGAAGCTGTGAATTAATACAACAACAACAAAAAAAGCCAGTAAACACTTTTCACATACATATGTGAGTCATTCCACTTTGATTTTTACCTGAATGCTACATTCAAACTTTGCCAACTTTTTGCATGGCTTAATGAATTACCAAAACTGTGCAGTGTAACTTTCAACAACTTTGAAAAGTAGCAACCAATAGTAAAAAAAAAAAAAGTAACTAATTTGAATCCTTTTATTAGAAGTTCTTATATAATTCCTTTCTTTACAGGTCTGCTTTCTGAGAATCAGACTCTGCACCTTGGGTTATGTCTATCTTTGAGTTTTTTTTTTCTTTCCCAAAAAAGAACATTATATTTTATTTCACAGCCCTGTGACTGCAAGCAATCCTTATGCTAATCTGTGAAATGTTAACATTTGAATTATTTTAAAATGTTAAGATCTTTTTTTCCCCCTTAAACTCCAAGGGAAAATGGGTCTGAGTTCACCCCTTTCTCCTTCTATCTCCCTCGTTCTCTTTTTTCTCTGTTGTGTTAGATAGAGAGTAACCTTTCAGGGGGTGTCATGCCCCAGGGTATCTATTCAATACCACTGTGCCCAGGCGGGCAGGCTTCTCTCTTTTCGTCTCTCTTTCTTACCTCAGGAAAAAGAACAAAAAAAAAAAAAAAAGTGGGGAGGAATGTTTATTAACACCTCCGCCGGCTCACTTGGCCCCGCTGGGGTGACCTGATTATCGCCTGTCTGTAATTATGCTGAAACCAGAGGTGTGCTGCTCTTCATGTGGGGGTCCTGATTATGGAGGCGAGGCGTTCTCGGCGTCTACCCAAGAGCCTTGATGAGTATTAACACAGGAGTCCTGTTGTTTTTGCAGCTTTGTTGTTAGGTATATATGCTCATAAGGCAGATGATACCTAAGGCGGGAACTTTGAGCATCGGAGGGTGCAGGTGGAGTAAAAGGTATTATTGTGGCGTGTTGTTTTTTATTTATTTTTATTTTGTTTTGTACATTCCTTCATCATGAGCTCTTTTGTCTGCAACTGTTTTGCAAAAACATTAAAATCAAATAGCAGATAGAACTTTGCCAAATTCCAATGCTGCAGCAAACAAAGAGCAAAACTTTGCGGCCTGGTTTCACAGACAGGGCTTAGATTAAGCCAGGAGTAGGCCTTAGTTTAATTAGAACATCTAAGTAGCTTTTATAAATGTGCCTTAGAAAAAAAAACATTACTGATGTGCATCTTGAGCACAGCAAACAACTGTTAAAAAACAGCAAACATTTTGTTTGGTTTAATGTGGGTGACAGCGACTGAACAGAGTGGTGTGTTTAAATGTTTTGATCACTGTGTATATCTGTGAGAATGCATGTTTGTTCATATGGACTGTTGATATTGTAGTGATCAAAGAGGAAAATTGTCAGGGTCTCAGGATCTCTTTTTCATAAAGAGGCCAAAGGGTCCATATAGGCCTGTGTCTGTTATGTAAATATTTACAAATTATTGAATTATAAATTCCCCAAACCGCAGCCTTCAAGGGGTAATAAAACTGCATTTCTTAAGAATGTATGTGTCTGTGTTGAAGTCTAATTCTGTATATAAACCAAATAAAGTGTGCTCTCTCTCTCTCTCTCTCTCTCTCTCTCTCTCTCTCTCTCTCTCTCTCTCTCTCTCTCTCTCTCTCTCTCTCTCTCTCTCTCTCTCTCTCTCTCTCTCTCTCTCTCTCTCTAGCATGATCTAGCATCATCCAGTGTGCCGGCAGTCTTCTAACTAGTGCACTTACCAGGCATGTGCTGCCATCTAATGGCTATAAGGCCAAATTACTTAGTTTACTATAAAAAGTTCTAGCTGAATTTTAAATGTGGACATTACTGATCTGAATTAGCACCATCACTGAAACCTATAGTTTATTTTGTCACCAATCCAGCTAATAAAGCCATTAATAACAATATAATGTCCAGATAATAAATAAGTCAATATCAAGAAAGAGGTAACCCTTTTTAAAACAGGGCTGAAAGTTAATTATGTTATAACTAGAAATAAATTAATTAGTGGTGTTTAGTAAGTCAAGATAATTATTACTACTGATCATAGTTGTGGCTAAGTATTTTGTAAAAACCCTCAATAAAAGGTGGTCATTTGACCAGCAATGTCCTAGTAACCACCCAATACCACCCCAGAAACCACATACCGGCTGAAGGAGGTTTAAGTCATTTTTATTTTAATAGCACAATTAATGTTGTTTTAAAGCTGCTTTACAGAAAATTTGGCCTTAATGGTTAAAAAAACATGTTTAGGTAGTGGAGTTATTAGTTATTTAGTCAAGTCAAGAGTTATGTCCAGTCACCTTTATTTCTCTTGCGCTTTATACAATACAGACTGTTTCAAAGCAGCTTCAAAGCATAATAAACAGGAAAATAATGATCAATCATGCTAACTTGTGCAAATATAGGACACATTCAAATTCTGCTGTATAGTTCTACTATTTATTACATAATATGTGTAATACAAGTCATACAAGTGTGTTCAATTAATACACTTAAAAATACATGTATTTATTAATACATTTTTTTATTTTTATTGTAAGGATTATATTGTAAGGATAGTGGATAGTTCCCTTTCAAGGGAACTCGCGCTGCGTCGATTGACACTGAGGGAACGTTTTGCGTGATGATATCTTGAAGCAAATGTGAAATCAGTCCAATGGTGTGGCGGAACGTCAGAGGCGGGTGACGTCACAAACCAGGAAACTATAAAGCCTGCCCAAAACAAAGCAGCGCTAGCTTCTGTCTTCAGTAAGCGCCCAGTGTGAAACTGTCTCTGTCTATTTGGTGTATATATATCAGCTATATCAAAGATTATGGTGAGCAAGCAGCAAATTAGACTGTGTGTGCACCCCTGCCCGCGTTATTTAACTGGTGGACACACACACATCCTTTGTGTTGCTTGTTTGGGTGAGGAGCATGCACAGTCAGCACTCGAGGGCGCTGGCTGTGAGCACTGTGATGTGCTTCCCATGCGGGTTCACAAATGGATCTGTCAGCAGGGTTAGAGACGGGCCCAGCCTTATCTCTACCTTCACCTGATAGATCCAGTGACTTCTCAAAGGGTTTGGAAGAAACGTGCTGTGGTTACTTCTGCCCCGATTGAGGCACCAACACTGCAGCTATCTAGTTCTGAGGAACTAGATGTTGTCAGTGTTGAAGCAGGAGATACTGAGGATTTGCCACCTCAGTCTCATGCTTTTGAGGAGCTAGATGAGGTTGTGACGAGAGCTGTAGAAAGATTAAGTCTCGACTGGCCAGCTGATAAGCAGGATGTTCGTACAAAGAGTAATCTAGTTGAACGCTTCCTGCCATTTCGCTCACAACCTCAATGCCGGGGCCTTCTGTTTTCCCCCGATCTTCACACCGAGGTCTCGAGATCGTGGGAGAAACCAGTTTCCTATAGAGTATATAGTGCACAAACATCTAACTATTCCTCTATTTCGAACTATAAAGAGCACCAAAGGTGCCAAAGGCTCGCGAGCTATCTCTTTCCTGAATCAGCATCTTCCCTAAAGGCCCTGGTATTACCCACTAAGCCAGTTAGAACAGCTTCATCTTTAGTGGGTAAGGCTTACTCAGCCGCTGGTTAGGCTGCAGCATGCCTACACACTATGTGTGCACTATGCTGCAGGCCTACCAGGCTGAGTTGTTAGGAGATTGTTGTATGGATGAGGATGGGGGTATTGGGCCTGATGTGGTTTGCGAACTGCGTCGGGCCACAGATCTATCTCTCAGGGCCACCAAGGAGACGGCTAAATCCATCGGCCGCTCTATGGCAGCCTTGGTGGCCACTGAGAGGCATCTATGGCTCAACCTGAGCAATATAAAGGAGAAAGATAAGGACTTCCTTATGGATGCACCCGTCACCTTCTGGCCTCTTCGGCGACCCTGTTAACTCAGTCGTCGAGAGGTTCCAGGAGGCAGCCAAACAGGAGGCAACCCCCGCTGCTCTCATGTCTCCGGGTCTGCTGAGCGGGAGCAGCCCCAAACATCTAAAGCCAGCTCCTCACACCATGCCACTCAAAAGCAGAGCGTAGCTTCCCGTGATCCCCCTCAAAAAGATTGGGGACAAAAGCGCTCTCAACCGCAGCCTTCAAGGGGTAAGACGGATCTGAGGATGTCATTATTTCCAAGAAGGCTGCTGGGAAAAGGTCCTGTCGCTCGAGGGGTCAGGCCAACAAGGGCAGTCTCCCCTGAAGTAAAGCAGTTAACCCCCTGAGGTCGGCGGTATCACCGGCGATACCAGCTCGCTTTTTTTTTATCAGTGTAAAAGAAACTCATAAATACTCTGTTGACTTTGATTTTCCATAGGAGTTTCATACATCAATCGATTCTGTTAAATGTGTATTATTTTTGTGTATACTCACAATAAAAACAGTGTTGTGCTTTTTGCCAAATAAAGAAAAATAAACGTGATGCGAGTTCTGCCTTCTCTCTGTCATTGTAGTCCATTCTGAAACGTGTCCGGAAATGAACAATAACTCAGCGAATACTCAGTCAAACAGGCATACAGACACACAGGCATGAAGCTTGAATTCTCTTCTTTTAAATGAAGTAATTTATATAAAAAACAAATATTCTCATCTTGTGAAATCTGTATTAAAAGAGAGCGATTCCAGTCGAGCTCATTACAGCTGATTCAGATGTAATGTGACTCCGCCCACGGAGAGCGCACGCTATTCAAACGCAAATGGCTGAGGCAATCCGCGCAATCCTGTGAACGCCCCCATATCAGCTCGAGAAACACAAGTTTATTCAGATCATTACTTGTTTACACCGTCTCGCTGTGAGGAATAATAATAATGGAAAATGTACCTCAGAAGTGCGGGTATATCGAGGAGCGAGCTGAGGAATACTGTATGTTTTTTTCCTTCTCACGTGAATCGGGTTTCTGTTTATGAATGAATGAACGGCAGAGATGCGCGCTGTTTACCACAGCTCGCAAAAAGACTTTAGAATTTAAATCGCGTGTGTGAATGAATGATGATGTTTTAGCAAACTGTATTGCTATACTGAGATGAGTAAAAATCGACTGAAATATGTTCAAATAAAATGTAGGCTATTTGTATAAGCAATACGTATTAAACTGCAAATTAACATTTATATGCCCTAATATTTCATAAAAACAACGTTACAGTCAGGCGAAATATGAAAGACAACATTTTGTTTACTAGATTTGAGTACAGTTTTTACTGTAGAATATACTGCCACATCAAATAAGCTTTTGTTTAGCAATTTCTATATATATAAAATACTATTTTTGTCAAAAATAAAGTCATCAACTAAGATGTTAGCTGTTCCAATGTTGGCTATATTCAAACTAATGAATACATAGATAAAATGTAGGCCTATAATCTTTTTCTTTTTTTTACAAAGAAAGAGTACACTTGAAATATTGTTGAAATTGTAATTATTGTTGTAATTGTAACCTTTTTAATAAAATAGCAAAACATATTTACAAGATAGATGTAAGCAAAATCTTAAATGGTCAATATAAGTCTTCTTCTAAATATATCTTTTGTCCTTGCATTGTGGCTCAGTCAGTGTCACACCTGAATGCATGGCTCATTATGCAGAGTCATTATGCAGAGTGGGTGGGACATTGTATTCTAAGGTGTAAACCACTCCTCGTTCACGCCCCCTCGCATATTGGCTTTCCAAGCAAAACCTGTTTTACATCAATTTAAATCAATGTATTGTTTTATGTGAACGATAAAGCAAGACTATTTTCACATAATTTTGAAGCCAGAACTCGAAGGAAGAACATCCATTAGTCAAAAGTCTTATTGACATATATTTATTATGAGTTTTGTGGTCTTATTTCAGCAACTTTCATTTTTATTTTTTTCAATAACCACGCATAAGCATTATTCTCTTAAAAATTAAAAAATATACAGTACCAGTCAAAAGTTTGGAAACATTACTATTTTTAATGTTTTTGAAAGAAGTCTCTTATGCTCATCAAGCCTGCAGTTAAAAAAAAAACTGAAAGATCTGTTTGGCCGCCTGCTATTGATTATTGTTATTATTATTTTATGCAGCCCTACAAGTATATGCCTACAAGGCACAACAAACCTGGTGTTTATTATATATTTTTTTTTTGTACATTTGTAAATCGCAATTTTAACCAGATAAATCTAAAATTTATTCCCAAAATCGTGCAGCCCTATAGGTTCTCTTCAGCATGTTCACAGTTGTTTCTGTGTTTTTTTTTTTTTTTTTTTTTTTTTTTTTACAGGAACCAGATGCCACTGATGAGTCCTGCTGACTTAAATATTCACATGAGTCTCTGTACATGAACATGGTAAAATGACAAATCAAACACCCTGGAAAAAAACAGGTATGTACTATGTTTCAGGAATGGCACAAAGGTGTGTGACTGTTCAAGTTCAACAATCAAAAAGCCAATAAAAAACAATTTTTAAATCTCTCCTCAGTTTGTTCTAGTTCCCTCACAGTCCCTCCTGATAGGGCCATTATTCAATATTCATCAATACACATTAATTCAATACACATCAATATTAATGATGATTCACGCCTCCTCGCATAAGGCTTTCTTACACAAAACATGTCTTACAAATTTTAAATCAATATACTGTTTTATCTGAATGAGTGTCAGGGATCCACCAGATCTGCACACTCCACCCACTCGTTCACTCTCCCCGGAATACTGATTCACCACACCCGCACCTCATCATCACCTCATCATTCACTCCCTTTATATACAACCCTTCACCTTCTGTTCCGTGTCTGGTCTCGTCTTTACATGGACGCACAAGACTCACTACCTGTTACTTACCTGATCTACCAACCTGAGATACTCATCTTCAGTCTTCATTCCGATCTGCCATCTGCCTTCTCCGTTGGTCATCTTCATCATCCATTCTCTACTCTGGTTTCCACTCCACCTGCAAAGACATTCATATTACTATTCAGCTAAGTTATATCTTCATCTCAAGTCTGTATTACCTACTCACCATTACATCTGCTGGTTCCATGCTTCTGTTCTCAATAAACATTGTTTATATTTACTCACCTGTTTGAGTCTTCTCTAAACCTGACAATGTTTTAATCAATGTCTGTCAATGACATAGTTTTGAAGCAAATATTCTAGGCTATGTGATACAATTTTCAAAAGTCTTGTGAAGAAATAATCAGTATGGGTTTCATGACTTTATTTCAGTGACAATTATTTTTATTTTTTTCACAAACAACACATAAATGTCATTATTTCAAAACTACAAACCTTTACATACTGCTGACATATTATTGTAGCAGAGTTTGTGCTGAATACAGTGTAATCAGTCTTTAGCCATGAAAATGTTACAAGTAACAGAAATAAGCACAAATGTCAGAGCATGTCAGAACACCTCCAGGGCCCAGAAAACACCTCAGACCCCAGAGGGTAAACCAGCACAAATGCAAATTCAGCTTAACTCACTGACCCCTTCTCTCCCCAAAGGCTGAGAAGGTCTGGCTTAAATACCCTAAATTCCCACTAGAATAGTAACTGGACTAAACCAACTCTGCATCCAGATAGCATGAGAAAAAAAAATATTGATATCTTGCTTAAAGAACTGGACATATATGGTAACAGAAAATAACAGGTACTGAATATGCAATTATTAAATAATCATTTGAAATGTTTTCTTAAACTATACATTTGTAAAAGGCAAATGACACCTGAAAAAAAAAGTTAAAATAATTGGTACTTTCCAGATATTTAAATATGCGACCCTGGAAGCGCCCAGCCCTTTGGGAAATCCGGATCTAACCCAGAAGTAAACACTGGAATCCAAGACCATGGCAACCGACAAAGAAAATCGTCTCCGTTCATCAAACTTTCAAATAAATGGTATAGTAAAAAAATAAAATAAAAAATGTGTACTGTCTTTATTTAATAAAAACTGAAAACTGATTTGGTAAATAAAGCGTGTTGTGATATTCATTGATAAGTGCACCTATCACCGAACATACACAACAACATCTTCATTCACCTGTTAACGCACTCCTACAAAAACAACACTCATGTACTTCTATAACACGTATCAGGTGACGATATCATAACTGTATCTCAGTTATAACTTTTTTTCTGGAGCACGTCTCTAAACTTAAACAAAACTCAGTGAATACTAGTCACACAGACATGTGTCTAGTGTGAATGAACGGTGTTACAATATATTCGGTTTCTGAAATATTTGGTTCCAGTGGGTGGGGCTATCATGAATATTCATGAGATCAAATCGGGGCGGGGTACCAATACTACAGGTGAGTGGAACAGAAATTATTAGCGAGTGCCTCAGATTGCGTTTTGTCCTAAACTAGACCTATAACTCTTCACATTTTGTAAATAATGAATCGATTTTGTAGCATGTGTTTACCTGAACTATTACATACCTGATCACTAAGCGTTGGAATACAACACACCTACAAAAAATGCATATTTCTCCCAGATTAGTTGTTGACATTTTATGATAGAAGAACTATAGGCTACGTTTCTCATTATTTTTTTTTTCTTATTTTTTTTATGTGTATGATTGCATCTTTAAATAAATATGTACAAATATACAGATTATTTGGGTCCATACACCGTTCTAAAAGTGGAGGGCAAATCCATTGATGTGGTGGATGATGAAGGGAAACAAATTCCCAAAATCAATATTGACCATTTAATTAATTTTTTGGAGGATCCTACTCCAAAAGTTCAAAAGTTTTGCCCTCCTGCTACTGTGCCTTACGTTCCTCCCAAGTCCCCTGTTCTGCAAGCACCTCTCAGATTCATGCCTTTCCTCCACCCTGTTACCCTGCCCCATACACACCTTTCCCTGCAGCATGTACCACTACCTCTCAATGTGCCTTTTTCCATGCCCCTCCCTCATGTCGTAATGCATCCTGGAACACAGTGTTCTGTTATTTTTAATCCAACACATGCTGGCCCACCATCGTCAAAATCCATTTCTGCTGCCTGCCTTGACCCCCAGCCTACCTCCAGTCCTGCCACCCAGTCTCCACCTTTACCTGGCCTTGACCCCCAGCCTACCTCCAGTCCTGCCACCCAGTCTCCACCTTTACCTGGCTTTACCCCCAGCCTACCTCCAGTCCTGCCACCCAGTCTGCACCTTTACCTGGCCTTGACCCCCAGCCTACCTCCAGTCCTGCCATCCAGTCTCCACCTTTACCTGGCCTTGCACCTCATCCTACCCCTCATCCTACCTTCAGTCCTGCCATCCAGTCGCTCATACAGCATTCCCCCCAAATACCTTGTTCTTCAGGTATGTGTTGTATGTGTTTTCCTTCATAATTTATATCTCCTACATGTAAATAACATTTGTTCAAGATTTTCTTCTCTATCTCTCTGTAGTGTTGCAAGACATATGGGCAAGGAAAATGGGTGGGAAACTTTGCAGTAAAGTTGGCCTGTACAAGGTCTTTACCTGGGATTTGGAATGCCTCAAACCTGGGGCGAAACTTGAAAGTGAGGTTTGTGCTGCAGTTAACATGATTGATACAATTTCCTGTAGTTCACTGTCCTTTTGCTTTTAGAATAGACCATATTCTGTAGTCATACAGTTATACCTTGCAAGTCTGTCATCATTCTTTTTGACCACAGGTCATTAATGCGTACCTGACCTGCCTTGTGAGGAATTATTCAGGCAGGGCATTTGTCCTGAATTCCTTTCAAGCCACAAATATTTGGAAGAGGAAGGTCAGTTTGATGAAAAGGGTAAAAAAAACAAAAAATCCTGATGCCATACAAGTAACTATCATGTTCTCAGATAATTTGGTAATCTGTTATTGGAATGCCACATTTATACCTTATTGCTGTAGGTGGATCTAGAGGCATATGATGTGCTGGTGGGGTCAGTTAACAAGACTGACCACTGGATACTCCTGGTTTGTTACTTTTTAGCGCAATTTTCCACCGGACAAAATTGCGATTGTTAACTCATGATTTCTGTTCTGTCTGTGCGCACCAATCTTGCACTTCTATCTACTCCTCAACCAGACCACCTAGAGACTTCGGGTTTTCGGCATTATGTTAAGGAAGGTCTAATCTCGGGAACGCACAAAAAAAATCCAAGAAAAGATTTACTATCTCTTAGTGTTGTGATCCCATGACGTCAGAAAATTGCGCTAAAACACTCACTGAGTTTTTATTACTTGTTTTTTCTCCATCCTTCTCTGTAAACTACAAAGGCTTAAATGTGAGTCATTAATTCATGACCCCATCTTGACAGATGATATATCCCAAAGAAAGAATAATTTTGTATGAAAACTCCTTTGGTGAAAGCCGAGGCAAACTGCTTCACTGCAGAATGGTTGTAAGGTAAAAATGTTGGTCTGTTGTTTTTATTAATCTTCTTTTCTTCTACCAAAGTGAATTGCTGAAGCAGTTCTAAATGGGGGCAGTTTGGAGTTTCCATGCACTGATGCAGATGTTGCTCTGATGCGGCAAAACATAGGCCTGTGTGTGCTACAGCAAACAGGTGGGTTTTTTTTTAAACCCAAGCTATACATGATATTGCTTGGTGATATGCATCATTACACAAATACCTTGATGCCTCTGTTTCCACAGAAGACCTGTCCGACCTATGCTTGTCATGTGGGACAAATATCCTCATACACAGGACAACATTGACTCTTGGGTATTTTAATCTGTTCTTTATTTATTTTTTTCAAACTTTGCTCATTTAATTTTTCATGATGTCACTGTTTCTTTCAGATTGAATGTGACAGTTGCTATGGCTGGTACCACTGGAAATGTGTGAACAGGCCAAACAAGAAACGGGTTTTTATTTGCCCTGGGTGCCAAAGCCTTTAATTTGGTACTCCCATCCACAGCATGATTTCAATGCACCGTCAGAAATTTGACTGTGCCAAATAAAAATAAAACCAAATGAATAATTTTTCTAGCGTTTTGTCTGTTTTATTACAGTTAAGTGCACTTACCTATGGATTGTTACATTGTTTTGAATTATGCCTTAAAACACAAAAGTGGCCTCTTCCTTGTTTCTTTTCCTGAGTACTGTTCAATGCACAGAGCATGCCTTCAAGAAACATCTCACAGACTCCTGGAAAACATTATTTCAGCTCACCAGCTGCCTTCTTCGCGTGTCGGCTGTTCCTCTAGATGCCCGAGCGCTCGAGGTGCTCGAGGTGTCGTGCGCAGGTGCACCCCACCACCAAAACCGCCACCTGTGCCCCAGTACGTGTGGCTGTTACTGGTGTACTGCCACAACATCCTCTCCCGCCTGGAGGATGTGAAGGCCCGGGTCATCTTTGGAACGGTTCTGAAGATGGATTCGACCAAGAAGGTAAATGTGGTGCTATAGCGCAAGCGGAGTATCATGCTCTGGCTATGTGCGTTGTCGTGGATATTTTCCCTAAAACTAACTACCTGGGTCTCGTCTCCTGGCGACGTCCCCACTCGGGTAGATTATTCCCTAAACTAACTACCTGGGTCTCGTCTCCTGGCGACGTCCCCACTCGGGTAGCTGATATCTGAGTCTCGTCTCCTGGCGACGTCCTCACTTTGAAATCTTACCTAATCTAACTTTTCGGCTCTATTTATTGGTTCCCGTCCCCGACGTCCCCACTCTATAGATCACCGGACTACCTGGCTCTATTTATTGGTTCCCGTCCCCGACGTCCCCACTCTATAGATCACCAGCTTTTCTCTTTTTCTCTAAACTAGCTTCCTAAACTAGCTTCCTAAACTAGCTTCCTAAACTAGCTTCCTAAACTAGCTTCCTAAACTAGCTTCCTGCGCAGGAATAAATTGACAAACAGACCTGCAATTACCCTTTAAATGCTTTAATCACGGCCGGGAGATCTTCCCGAGCAGTTCTCAGGGAATCTCTCCCAAGAAGCTAGGCCGGAGGATCTCAGACAAATTCCATTGAGAATCCCACCGAAAAACACATATACCACAGTTTTTATAGTATAGAGGTATGGCATAAATTTCAGGCTGCATTACATAATTTCCCCACTATTTGATTGGTTCTTCATATGCAAACCCCTCTGTTACTAGGTAAAGCAAACTCTGATCTTGTGATTACTTATCACAAGGTTTTAATGATGACTTCATTTGTTCTAACAGACTGTCTAGTTTAACTTCCCAAAACTATGTTATTTTTACCCATAGACACATACTCAAAGTCACAAGTTTTTCCCCAAAGAGTTTGGAAACATTAAAAGCATATGATGTTCCTGCAAGAAAAACAAATGTTAGTTAATTTTAGATTAGTTAGATTAATTTAAAGTTGATTAATTAAAATCCACCACAGCGTGCAGCCTTACTGAGATGCGTTATTCTTTCAAACAGGTGACCCGGAAGCTCGCCGGTGCTGCCGCCCAGACCGCAGCGTGGGCAACGAACGTTGGCAACGAGCACGGACAGGTGCTTATGTCCGTGCTCACGGACACCGAGGGTGCCGGCCTGTTGTCCATGGCTGCGGGGTTAATGCGGCGGTATTGGGACGCTGGGGTGGAGCTGCCTCAGCTCCTCTACGTTGACCGGGACTGTTGTTCGTCCCACGTGGGATCTAAGACAGCTGATATGTTAAGGAAGTGGGACAAGCTGGTGGTCCGGCTGGACATCTGGCACCTGATGCAGCGCTTCGCGTCAGGTGTCACCACCGAGAGCCACCAGCTGTATAAGCCTTCCTGCAGCAGCTGTCTTTGTGCATCTTCCTGTGGGACCCAGAGGACGCAGCCCGGTTGCTCAACACGAAGAAGAGGATGCTTGAGGTGCAGGGGATGACCTTCTCGTCCGACGCCAGAGTGTGGAGGCACGTCAGCCGCAGGGATATGGCTCTCCATTGCCGTCGCCGAACGCGTGGAGCGGCGGAGACGGAGCGACTGATCGGTGACCTCCTGGAAACCTTCGGCGGTGCCAACGGATGAGACACCATGGGGATTCCCCTGCTGGACCAAGACCGCATCCAGGAAATCTGGACGGAGCAGCGGCGCCACCTCCAGTGCATCCAGGACCCGCCTGGTGTGGAGCTGTACACCGAGATGGACAGGATGACCAAGGGGGGGATCAGCCTGCCGGTGTACCGTTGTGCACGAGGCTCCACGTCCCTGGAGTCGTTCCACCTGCATCTCAACCGCTTCATTCCAGGTAGACCACATGTTTCACTGTCATGTTAATCTTTCACTGTCATCGACTCTTTGTCATTCACATTGTGTGCACTGAATAAACTGCTAAACACATCTGTGTTCCTCCTCAGGAGAAAGTGCCAATCCCTGGCACTTCCAGGCATTTCTCCTGGAGGGGTTGACGCGGTGGAACGAGGACAGGGCGGCGTCCATGGCACAGGAGGGACAGCCGCTGCTCCGCTCCTACAGTGGCCCCCTGCAGCACTCCCTTGACCAGCTCAGCCAAAGGGTGCTTGGCACGAGTGTGGTCAAGGATTACACCAAGCCCAGGGAGTACACCGGTAAGAACACTCAAGCCACCGAGCATACACATGTCCACACTGAATGATATTTGTACCAGACTGACTGATGCGATTTGTGTTGTTGTACTTCAGGGGAACTCATCGGCATCGAGTACCTGTACTCCCAGACGGGCAGAGTGCTGCAGAACGTCAGCTTGGACCCTGACATTCCGGACGCGGGGGGGGGGACATTCCCCCACTCGTTGAGGATGACGAGCTCGGCGACGGCCAGCAGGAGGTAGAGGACCTCACCCTCCACGTGCCTGGCGAGTTCCCAGCTCCTCAGACGGACCCGCGGTCAGGGCAACCGGCTGACGCACCCACGCCCGAGCCATCCCGTTCGACCAGTCCCCCCGAGCCCACACCCCACTCCCCCGGCCGGTCCTCGCCAGAGCCTCAGCAGGCTGCTGAGATAAGCACACCACCTCTTTGCAGTCTGTGACTGCAGTGCATCTCACATCACCAAAAACTGCGCTCTGTTCCATCCAACTGACTTATTGTTTTCCGTCTCTGCTTGTGTGTCTGCAGGACTACAGAGGACCAGATGACCAGCCGGGGTACTTGGTGGTGTTGCGTCACGACCCGGCCTTGTCCGAGGGGAGGGTAGATGAGCTTATCAGGCTCTACGAGGCCCTGTCACCATACGACAGGGCCCGAGTAGTTTACCCTCCCCGCTACAGGGACAGGCCAGCTCGGGGGCGCTTCATGGCAGCGAAGCCAAGCCGCACCACTATACCTGGTGTGGAAAGCTTGAGACGGTAAGGCTACACTTCCATCATACATTTCCCTGATGTACACACAAGCTGCTTTATGCAATGTTGCTCATTATCATGCTCATATCTGTCATTGTTTTTGTCCATTGTCCGCAGCTGCCTGGTCGGACAGACCTCTGGACCTGCCAGCAGTCCCAGTGCAAGCCGGCTGGTAGAGGCAGTATGCACCCAGCTCTGCCGCTTGATCCCCTCGGGCACCCGTGTGCACGGTGCCCGGGGGTCGCGGTGGGACAGCATACTGCTTCGGTACCAGCACATCCGGGACCTTGTGCTGGGCCACCAGAGGTTGATGGCTCGGGTGCCCATACAGCTCTATGAGCTGAACTGCAGGACCCTCTCGCTGTGGTATGTTTGATGCTTTGGGCAGTGTTATGGTAATGACATGCTTGAATGACATGCTCTCAAAATTGTACATGTAACTAAAATACTACGTTGAAATCCGTCCTCAGGTTCACCAGGACGCAGCGGGAGAAGGAGAGGACTGTGCTAGCTTCAGGCGTTGCAGCAGAGGGACGACCACCAGCGGCAGCGGGTTCGGCAGTGGCAGCACCGGTGCCTGTTCTGCCAGCGCCAGTACGGTTACTGGCGCCTTTACCACCTGCCCCCTCAGCTGTTGTCCTGGCCGTACCACCGGCTGCTGCAGCTGCAACAGGACCTTTTCCAGCTACACAGCCTCTCCTTCTGGACCTCTCACTGCCCCAGCAGAGTGTGAGGGTGCTCCCCATCCCCCCCCCCTCCCAACGCTCCCTCGGACAACGCCAGCCCCACACGTTCTCCCTCTGCCGCTGGCCGCCGCACATCACGCCGGCCCTCAGCTGCCTGCACTGCAGCTGCTGCCAGGACAGCAAGGACAACAAGCAGTGCAGGCAGCACCTCCTGCTCCCCCTCCTCAGCCTCTCTCTACGTACAAAACTGAATGGCTGAGGAGGAAGGCGGCTGAGCAGAGGGCAGCGGCAGGAACAGTCGTCGCTGCCCGGGCTGGCGTGCCACAAGTGCAGGAAATGCGGCCAGCCAAAGCGGAGGGAGACCGGACACACCTGCTATGGTAATGTACATTTTTGCTCTGCCGCTGCAGGGAAGAGTGTGGAGGACTGGCTGAGGGAGATGAAGGACAGGGACCAGGGTCGAGCCCCGGACTGATTTCGCATTCTCGCTGGGGCAGGTGTATATAGTTGTTTGCAGTGTTGTGTGTGTGAGTGTTTTTTTAAAGACATTGACTTTCCCCTCAACAAGGACCGGGACCTTGCCATGGTGTGGAGGCTTCCTACAAACACCGGTCCACACCTGACACAACTCTTCTACAGCACAGTGACACTATGCTTGAAAAAACATTGTGTATCCCATTCACACCTGTATAACATTGTCATGCCTTTGTACTATTCTGATTATTTGCACTGACAAGTTATATAGGCCTATACTGTGTGTCTGCTGCCTATCATATGGTTTAAGAAAAAAAAAACATCGTCTGTCCCATTCACACCTGTATAACACATTGTCATGCCTTTGTGCTGTTCTGATTTTATGCGCTGACAAGTTATATAGGCCTTTTGGACATGTGGGTATGTTCATTAATGTGGTCACTGTCTTTGGAGTTACGTCCAGTGGCTGCGATGCAAGACACCGGACTGCCGTGGTGCTGGCTCATCTGCTGCTGCCACTGGCTCTGTTGCCGCCACATGGTTAAATAAAAAAAAACCTTGTATGCCACAGGTACTTCACACTGTAATGTCGCTGCGTTATGTATCCATGCATGTCTGTACTGAGCTCTTATACTATGTGTCTGTCTGCTGTCACTGATGTGGTTTTTAAAAAAAGCCTTGTATGCCACAGGTACTTCACACTGTAGTGTTGCTCCGTTATGTATTCATGTAGGTGTCACAGGTCGGGTGGGCCAAGCTAGACTGCACCCACCCCTGAACCAGGACCACCTCGAGGAGCGTGTCAGAGGGAAGAGTCAGAGACAGAATAAATTTAACAAGTTTTATTTCGAAGTAAAAGCAAATTGGAAATCCTAATCTAAAAATCTTCTTCCTTGTTGCCCTCAGAGATCGAGGGTGAACGGTGCAGCAACTGGGGACTCTCCCGCCCTCTTCCTCAGTGCAGACCCTGCAGCAGATGGCCGGCGAACAAGTGGATGGTCAAGTAGGTCTTTCACAGGTGGGGATGCGGTTGGCAAGTGAGCGGTCCGATAAGTCTCCTCTGGTAAGTAGGTAATTCCAACCTTCCTTCCTTCTTTCACAGGTACGGAATTTGGGGCAGATGGATATCAGTCAGGTACGTATACGGCAGGTACACGGTCTTATGATGGGGTGGCTAGGGGAGTCTTCCTCGGGTAAGGTGTGATCGGGCTCTTCTACTTTCTTTGCAGCACCAGAGCAGGGCCTTCAGCAGGTACACGGCAAGCCGGTGAGTAACTAGGTAGGGGGCACACTGAATGGCGGCTCCAACACGGCACACTGTTCCCACGCTTGCTCGCAGCGGGAGCGGGCACTTCTCCAGTGCAAGGGGGTTACAAAGTGGTAACGGACTCCACGTCGACTGCTGAACAGGGCTTCTTCTGACACCGACAGAGTGGATATTCCAGACGGAGTGTGCCAGCCTCACGTTCGTGACAGAGGGACAGCCACTTCTCCCAGCACAGGTGACTATAAGGATGCAGCAGTATTCCCAGGTGGTCTCCCATCCAAGTACTAACCAGGCCTGACCCTGCTTAGCTTCCGAGATCAGATGAGATCGGGCGTGCTTTTTTTAATTATGATTATTATTATTATTAAGAAATTTTAATCAGTAAGATACAATAAAAATAAATACAATAAAAAAATAAGTTTTTTCTTATACAATCATCTCTACATCACATATCTTTAATTTACATACATAATTTAAAAATCTCCTTCACTTCCCGGCAGCTTCCACATTAAATCTTTTAAAACACAACAATCTTTTGGGGTAAAAACATAAAAAGCATCCAACATATTTTCACCTTTAAAATACACATACAATCTTTCAATATGTAATTCTGTTTTCTTTTTAAACACAGTCCAAACATCCAACAAAATTGTTCCTTTTAAGCCACAGTTCTTCTCTCCCATATTGCAGTTTTTATTAGCATTACACACAGATTAATACAACTTTTGTTTTGACACTTCTTTTCCCAACCAAACATCACCACCCTGTTCCATTCCATTTTCATCCCATTCCTCAGTCAAATCTTTAATTAGACATTTACATTTCCTTAAAAATTCCTCCAATTCTTTACAATATAAAAACAGATGTTTTCCTCTTAAGGCCTGTTCACACCGGGACGAATTTCGCGCGCGATATTCGCCGACGTTTAACGCCTCGTGACTAAACAAAGGGCGCCAATGTGAGTGTGCACACCGGCGCGAAAAAAGCCACGCGTAAAAGCGTCATTTTTTTAAAAACGCCTCGGGTTCGTTTTTTTGGTTTGACACGCCGCGTCAAAAACTATCCGACCAATGAGATTGGCGCTTTTGTTCACATGTCTGGAGCTTCTGAAGTTACAGTAAAACACAACTTGGGGGCGCTCAAACACAAAACGGTCTTGCCGAGCACACATACGTAATGGCGAAGAAGATATACACCAAGTAGCGTCTACACTGCCGGGAAGAAATAAGACGAGGAAGATGCAAGGCAAGATGATTGTAGAGCTGCTGGTCTCGTTGGTGTCGGAACATAAAGAACTATATGACAAACGTGACAGCGACTACAAAAATCTTGATAAAAGAGAACTGTTATGGAGTGGTTTCTGTTTTACATTAAGCGCCATCTAATGTCAGGGAATGAATTTGCATGTTCACTCGGCTCATCGTCAGCGAAAATTGCTTGGGTGTGAACACAAAAAACGTGTTGAAAAACGCTGGCGAATAACGCGCGCCGATATTCGTCCCGGTGTGTAGGGCCCTTTAAACAGAGCGTTTTGTTTAATTCCTGTTTTATTTAAAATAGCCTCAGTAAAAAACACTTTATGCCTTATAAATACTCCAAACATCCCAATTTTGTTTCCACACACCTCCCCCTCATGTTTCTCCATATACACTCTTCTTTTAGATCTTTGAATTTCTGCACCCAGAATCCATTGACAATCGGCTCTTTAAAAACACCATCTAAAAAAAACATAAAACATCTTCACCGTACGTTTTAAAACCATACAATTTTTCTCCCAACTTCACATACACTTCTTTTCCATTTTTCCCCTCTTCCATGCTTTCAATTCTTTTTATCCAGGCTTTGGGTATTGCCTTTTTGATATCATATTTGATTCATATTTGGGTAACACTTTATAATAACGTTCAGTTGTAAGTCATTTATAAGTGGTTAGTTAATGATGAACTAATCATTTACAAAACATTCATAAATGATTAGCAAGTGATATACAAACATGTTTTGTAAATTCTGTTACAAGTCATTTACAAATGATTAGTAAATGATTAATTATTTACGAAAAATCACTATGTGCTAACTGTGCTTTGAGAGGGATGTGGGACACATCCACGTGTAAAACGCGCTTTACAAATAAACTTGACATGCCTTACCAATTACCATAGCCTATGTCTAATAACAAGCGCAAACTGTGTTAAAGAATTTGATGTACAAGTAAAAATGTAGGCTATCTGTCCTACAGCGGTTTTTCTACTTTACCACTGTAAAGAATACGAAAATAATAGGCCTAATTAAAAGCAAACAAAGGAAGAAACATTTATAATCCCCTTTGGAAACGGGTGAGTGATGATATGGGAAAAGAAACAAGATATTCCATGCAGGGATGAGTCACAATTTTTGAATATTCGATTAGTTGATTTAATTATAGAATATCTAATAGGTTGTGCGATTATTCTCTAAAATTAAATATCCATGTTCTGGTACTGATGCGGTGGTGACACGTTCATGTAACCGGAGGGTGACGCTGCCAGTAACACACATAACAGCTGTCACAAAGAACTGGCAAAAGTAATGATTATGAATGTGTCAAATATAGCAAGGAGACATTTGAATTGTTTATTAATAAAATGTTTTCTGTGTCAGTGTCGGCTGCAAAGATGAAGTTGACGATGCTGACTCGTCATCTTCGCAGTGAACACGCCTATAGAGAGAAATGCACACTTCATACGGAATAGGCCTACATAAGCATATGCTAGTCGGTTTATTTTCGCTTTGAATTGTTTTGTAGACAATTCAAGCTTTCTATATGGAATAACTAATGAAATATTGTTAAATTCGCTGATGACCAGATCACAAACCAGAATTCAAAGCCGACAAAGCTTAAATTTATGGGCTCACGCACAACTCTTTCATTCGTCATGAATTCAAACTTTTCCATGGCTGCGATGTAACATTTATTGCTAACCTATTATTTCTTTTATAAACAAAGCTTTGTGCTTCACTCGTGTCATAATATTAATGTAAAACAGCATTCACATACAAAAAAATTGTTTTGGCGAACCACCGCCGGTGCTACTCAGCCACCACGGTGGTGCAGTTGTCAAGTTTACCGGCACAGCCCTATTAACTAACATTAATAAAGGCTATTTGTAACGGGACTGTAAGTCTCGCCTCGTAGGGGAAAATTAAAACATTACCCTTGAAGCAGTGGCGGATACAGAATGTCATTAATAGGTGGGCCTGGCGAATATACATACATGTATATACAACTTACTTTGCTAAATCAGAGATATATGTACAATAACATTACGATGTCCAGCAATCGATTTAAATAGTAGGCTACATGGGGTTTAATTTGTCGTTTGTCGCCAATTTGAACAACGTTTATTTAACAGTCCAGTGGTAGAACTTTCGCCTACTGTGTCAGAAGTTCAGAGTTCGAATCCGCATTTGAATAGTTTTTTTTTTTTTCTCGTATAGTTTTTTTTTTTCTCATCAAAACCGATTATGTTTGTTGCGTTGACTGCCGTTCATCGCCGCCCGCTGGCGGTAGTATGCATTTTTCACATGCGCTCAGGTGAGATTAATCTGTAATCAGCTGAGCGCGTGCAACGGCTTCTTCCTGGTATGTGCTGTCAGTGTTCAGTAAGGGCAAACGAGCCCACAAACAGTTTGGAAACTCTACAGGTTGCACTGCAGAAAACAACAAACCCGTAAAAACTCTGGAAGACTGCCGGTAAGAAAACTGATCTGCTTACCTGACTCATAGACTCCTGCCGTTATGCTGTTCTGAAGTGGTGTTTGTTTTACAGAGAACGCTACATTGCTACGTTTTTTTCACCTGCTACTTTAAAAAGAAAGAAAAGTCAAAATAAACGGACCAAATGGATCCAAAAGGACTTTGCTGAGTGGAATCCTGTTCTTTTCATATTCAGAGGCGAGGTTTTCCTTTTCAAGTGTGGGAAATTGTGCAGGAAAGCTACAAGACTTGACAATTGTCATTAGTGGTTGTATATCAAGCAGGGACACATTTGTGTGCATTATGTTTTGTGATTTCACCAGAACGAATAGAGAGTATCCGCAACGATTGAAGCGCGCTTCCGAGTGAAGACAGTGCGGCGTGTGCGCGAGCCACACGAGAAAACACAGTATCCGCGCCACTGATCGCAGCAGCAACAGCACTTTGATCACTTGATTTAAAAAACACATTTCAGCGCTAGATCGATCTCTTATTTTAAAAAAAACGACCGAAATGAATGCTCTGCCAGTTAACTGGAGATGTTTTATTTATTTGTAGAATTGGTACATTCGTGCCGCGAGATGTTTTAAAAAGTGGTGGGGACAATATTGACCCTGGCAAAAAGTGGTGGGGACACCTGCCCCACCCGCAAATTACGCCTATAACACGCCTGATATATATGTCAACTATAGCAGATCGGTACTTCGGTAGTGAATTTAAATAGGCCTATGCCTTGTACTCATGTCAGTCAGCCCTCCCGGCTGCTTTAAACCTGAAGGTCATCTGTCTGTCTCGCGACTCGCATGTAGACTATCACAACATTAAGTCAGTGTGCGCGCGGAGAGCGGTGTTGCGTGATAGCATCACTAGACTGACACGTGATATGCCGACATAATATTTTTCTTTTGTTGCTATTTTTCGTAGCTACTGTACATAAATGTCCTCAGGAAACTATTAAAATGAAATAATTTATTAATTCATTATTATTATTAAAATTAAACATTTAAATTGTTTTTATTAATCTGATTGGGTGGGCCACCGGTCACCCAGGCCCATCCATAAATCCGCGCCTGCCTGGAAGACTTAAAAGCGAAAGGATCTTAGTCCCCGCTCCAGTGCTTTGAGCCTCAATATGCACGTCATGTGTATGTTTTACCTTGCACTATTTTATGATATACTACAGGAATAGGTAGTGTAGGCTTTAGGTGAGTATGTCGATACGGTGGCTTCCTGAAGTGCATGTGATGAAAAAATTTAAATTCACATCCCCACCCACCTAATCCGAATAGTGTGAGACGCCCCTACCCCAAGGTAAGTTCAAAAACAACTGTCAAATGTCTCAATTTTAACAATTAGTCATTTATTTTCTTCTTCCCTTAGGACATTATATTTCTACTGGAAGGATCTGTTTCAATAGAATAAAATAACAAACAAACAAACAAAAAACAAAAAAAACAGTTTTGAGATCTCTTGTTTTCTTGGAAAAACAAACCTCTTTTAACACCTCAAAAGTGTTTCCCTAAAATTAATGTCAGTATTAGGGCACAAACTTATTTACAAACACTGGATGTTGATTACTCATAGTTCAATCCAAATGATTCACTTCAAATAACTCATTCCATCCAAATGACTCACTTCAAATAACTCATTTTGAATATGAAGATAACCTTGAAATCACTTAAACGATTCGTATGAATCAATTTTATGATTCAGTCTCCAATCAACTCAGTTATCACAAACACAGTTCAAATTGACAGTTGAAACCCTCAGTTTGTTCAAACACTCAGTTCGGTTCACACTATATCAGTGAAGTGTGTGTGTGTGTGTGTGTGTGTGTGTGTGTGTGTGTGTGTGTGTGTGTGTGTGTGTGTGTGTGTGTGTGTGTGTGTCGAACTGTTGTACCAGTCTGTGGCAACTACAACTTTGATGTGATGACTTGCGATGACTTAATGAACAGCTGAGACAAGACAGTGAGATGTCGAAAGGATGGCAGGGTAATAAACAAAAACAAAAAGACACAAGAAAAGTTTCAGCGGGGCTCATGAAAACACTCAGGAACTTTCTGGAACAAAATGGCGCAGCTCAGCCCAGCTCGCATGCGGCACGCATCAGATCGAATGATCTGAATCACACACAAAAAATGTCTCTCAAAAACAAATCTTGATCATGGATGATCGTCAGTCTCTTAAAAAAAAACAAAAAACGAATCACTCCTTCAAAACCGATCGTTCAGCTCACAGACGCATTCTCGCGCACTAACAAGTGCACTTAAATGATTCGCAGAAAATGTCTCTCGCTCCAACACAGTTTATGGATCACTCAGAAACACAGTAGGATGCTCAAAAATTCTTACAGTCAGAATAACGCCAAAAAACAAACAAACAAGTGTTCTGAATGAAACTCACTAAACTTAATCTGACCGTGCACCACTGTCTTACATTATAGCTTCAGCAAAAAAATGTCGACTTCTCGTACTGCGATCATGGCGTCTGCCTCGTAACACTGTTCCAAAGCCCGTCTACGGAAAGCCTGTTCACTCCAACACCCTATGAAGTCCTATTGGTTGTAGTTCCAATCAGAGTTCCACTGGGGGCGCTCGCCATGAGTGCAAAATGAATGGGAGTCAATGGGGCTAGACGGCTAAATTTGTCTCCCTCACCCGATTGCCGTTGAGAAATCTCAGATTTGCTTGTAGGTTTTGCAAGTTCAACATGGTTTATAGATCGAAAGTTGAATGAACGAGTACTAATTTCTTTTCGATTTCTTACAGGTTGAGTTGTTGTTGCCCATAACACGCTAGCATTCTGCTAATGACGTCAGTCATTGACATTTTGAAAGACTTTTTAAAGCAAATAAGTGACTCTAAAAAATCTAACACCAAGCAATGTGTAATTTCTTTGCATCCCCTTTCGAAAACAACATTCAAATTACTAGACAACAAATTATATCCTAAGAAAAGTGGATTTTGAGCGGTATAGCTCCATAGACCTCCATTCATTCTGCACTCGTCATGTGAGCGCCCTCATATGGAACAAGAGTGGAACTGCAACCGGAAGTTTATTGAGTGGCACTTCTCCCCTCATTAGACTTTCTCTGACTGTTCTCTCTTCTTTTTCCCAGACGTCTTTGCTTCTCCCGCGAACACGTCGGAGAAAGAAAAACCCGTCAAAATAAAAGTCTCCATAGAGAAAAATTCCTCCGTTACATATTTTTCTCTGATTTCTCTCTGTTAGTTCATGTTAGTTAGTGCATTAACAAATGAGACCTTATTGTAAAGTGTTACCAAAAAATCTATTGCGTAACAAAACAACTAAATTAAATTAAAATAAAATACCTAAATAATGCAAACAAGTCATTGGATAACATTGGCTACATATAAAGAAACAAAATTCATGTGCCATGGATAAATAAAATGTAATCGCCTCCGCACGGACAATAATCCATATTGTTGATGAAAATAATACGAGAATAAAAATAAAAAATGCTAGTTATTATTTTTTTTTTTCATTTTTACTATCACAGTAATAGAAGCATGATCCCTAAACGTGAACAGTTAGAGCATTTACTAATTCAATCAATAATTTCCTTTCTAGGATTAACAGAAACGTGGTTAACTTCTTCATCACCCGAGGCAGCAATAACGTTCAACAATATGAATTGGAAATGCTAGAGAGATTAATTGATTAAGTTGAACAAAGTTCATGAATCAAACGACTCAGCTGATCAGAGTTCGTGAATCAAATGATTCAGTTTAAAGAGTTGTTCAAACTTCTCTCGATCAGTTAAAGTACAAAAAACAAAGTCTCTCCATTTCAGAAGTAAAAAAAATCAATCAATTCCACAAATCAAAGTCCTTTGAGTCCAAAAACAAAATAAAATTGTAATTATCCTACCAGTTGATGGTTTCAAATTACGGTTCAAAGGGGAAACAGGTCCATGGGCACTGGTCAGCTAGCCATTTGTGCATATTTAATTGCATTCAATAGGCAGACGATTCACCTCCACAGGATTATTTATGGCACAAAACAGGATACACTTGCCGATCACGTTCACATAGGGAAAAAACAGAGAACAAGAAAACGCAGCCTTGGAAAACACAAGGCAAACGTACAATAATTAATTTCTGTCTCAACATTTCAGTAACAAATGATATACATGCGCAGCTCAAATGACACATTAATCCAACTTTTTGACAGTTATTTAACACATCGACACTCATAAATCACTCATTGTCTCAACTCATGACACAATGATCATTGTTACACGTGGTAGCTTTAGTCCATGGCTTTAGCTTTAGTCAACTAGTTCAGCTCGCGCTGTGAGTGCGGCCTACACTCAGCTCATATCAGATCATTTCTGAAATTGACATATCTGTCTTAAGATAACATATGATAAAAAATGTCACTCACCAAAACGAGATTGCATCACATATTCAATTAAAGAAGATTATTCGATAAAGATTATCACTCTGGGATCCACTAAATCTTTACTCCGATTTCCACTTCACCTTTCTCTCTCAACACTCACGACAACACTCCAGGTTGATGCATCCAAAGTTTCCAAGTGCACACAATCACAGTTCCCGATAGATTATGATTATCATTTAATACAAGGAGTTTCTGGAGAAATGCTCCGTGCTGTTGTCTCATCTGATCTGTTCTCTCATCATGCTGACAGCGGCAGCGCCGGCGCGAACTGTGGGCGGGTCTTATGAATATGCCGCTACTGTTGGCTCTCAGGGGTGTCAGTCACTGCAGCACAATCAGTGATTGGATGAATCGTGTGTTATTTCCCAGTGGTGTGGCAACCAGTGCATCAAGTAAAGAAAGGAAAAAAAATGATGTAATTGAAATATTAAATTTGTACAGAACAGAGCGACAAGACTGAATTTAAAATGTTATAGAAGAGCTAATATACTAAGAATGCACTGGTGAAGGATAGTCTCTCTGCTTTGTTTTATAAGAAACATTTTTGTGTCTAGAGTTCCTAATGTCCTGTACTCTCAACTTTTGTATAGTAGCTAGTACTAGTCATAATTTTTACACCAGGCATGCATAAAAGGGGTGTTTTTTTATTTATTTCCTGTTTCGAAAACCACTGCAAAACAACGGACTGTAATGTATAGAGGAATGAAAATATGGAATCATTTACCATTGATATCACACATTTTTACAAGAAAATTTAGTTTTAAAAAAATATTTAAAGGAACATTTAATGGCAAAATATATAGTAAATTGTTGATTTTGATATTTGGAATGGATGTTGGGTTAGTATGTTTCATTGACTTGACTTTTTATTGTTGTTGATTAAATGTAGTTTTGTATTTTTTACTTGTTGGGACCCCACACTGTAAACCCTAACGCTCAAAATAATTAATTGGTTTGAGTAGGACAAACTTAAATTAAACTAATTAGTTCAGTCAAATTAACTTTTATGAGTATTTAGCAGTTTCTTTTTCTTTCAAGTTCACAGAACTGATATATTTTAAGTAAACTGAACTGTTTCATTGTTTTGAGTTTTATGAAATTATTTATTTTAATTTAGACAAACTTAAGTTTAACTGAAACGGCTGGGATGTCTATTTCCCAGCATGCTTTGCCGATGGCACTCAAAAGGGAGAGTAAATGCTAAAATTAAGTGTAATATAATGTTTTTTTTGTTAAGATTAATGTAAAGTGTGAGATTTAGTAGTGATTAATGTTTTGTTATGCTAATTTAGAAGAATTTCTGTTAATGTTGGCTTTATAAATACCATCATGGTGACAAGTGGTGCATGCAGCTTGATTTGACAGCAAATAATTCCTTTATATTGTTGCGCTCATACAGCAAGTGCTTCTGTATAATATATTATTGTTAATATGTTAGCAAATTAGTATGTTAGCAGATTAGCTTTTAAAAGCTAACTAAGTTTATACTAATAAAAGTGTTTACATTGAGATTACATGAAAGTTTTAAGCTAATTGTATGAATTAATGTACTTTGAATTTCAGAACTTAAAAAAATTTGAGGCAAAATGTTTTGAGTTCTGCCAACTTATTCGGGTTTACAGTGTACTTCATAGATTTGAGTTACATTAATTGAATGGACTTAGTACTATTAACTTTATTTACCCAAGTTATCTTAACAATAAGTTATTGAGTTACTTGGACACAAATCAAATATTTTTTTATGCTTAAATTGTTTGAGTTAATAAACTTAAATGATTTAAGGCAATCGGTTTCCTCAAACGGTTTGAGTTGAACTAACTCATCAGGTTTTACAGTGCAGGAAGAGTTTTACAGTGCACAAAGTGTGCCCATACATGTCTGTCAAATTCGTTGTAACTATCTCATTTTGTTTTGAAGTTTAGACACTTCTATTTATGAGAGCATAAAAATGATCCATGGGTGACAATGATTTGAATGTATTTATTTATTTATTTATTTATTTATTTATTTATTTTTCAGTTCCTATCATAATTTTGACATTTGGGCATTATTGTTTAGCTATTGGCCTATGTTTTCAAATTTCCTGTGGTATTTTTGTCTCGATAGGACTAATGGTTTCGAAGATAATCGCAAGTTTTTTAAGTGCTAAATGACAATGATACACAAACTATAAGGCAAAACCTGGCATATTTGGTATCGTTGGACTCAGGAAGGATTCAGCATTTCAAAGGACTAACGGTTGGGTGCGTTTATAGCCATTTTCATGACTTTTTTCCCTGTTATAGCGCCACCAAGTGGCCAATCGTCGAGATTTTTTTCAAGTAACCTCAGATTGAGCTCATGAACATGTGTCCAGAGTTTAGTGAGAATATCTCTTTCCATTCACAAGTTATAATTGTTTTAGTAAAAGTGGCCCTGGTGCCATCAAACATTTTGGTTTCCCTTAGCGACCGTGAATTTAAATTAAGAATTTTTTTGATGATTATTGATAGTCACGGTCCAGAGAATATTTCTGTATTGGTTTGGTTCCAATCAGGCCAAAAACCTAGGAGTAGTTTGCAAAAGTAGGTTTTTCAAAAAACCTCAATTTACTCGAAATTGGCGCCTGAAGGACAAGCAAATCCGAGGCATGCATCTTGTCCGCCTCAAGCCAAGGATTCCAGCGATATAAGACACTTGAGCCTACGCCTAACGGTTGAGGAGTTATGAGCCGTTTCGTACTTTTGACCGCTGTAGCGCCCCCGTCAGGCCGATCGGGGCGGGCCTTGGTGACGTTGAAGGCAGTGTGAGTACTATCAGCCCCCAAAGTTTCAAGTCTCTACAACTTACGGTTCGGTCTGCCCGATCAGTTTTATGTGGAGAATGCTGCATCATGGGAAAATTAACAATTACAATAGGTGTTCAGCACTATGTGCTTGAACCCGTAATAAAGAGTGGCATGAGGGGATGAATCAAGTCCAGTGAAGCAGGCTTGATCACAGCCGCAAAAATATGGAGCGCTTCACGGATTTGCGTGTCATCCTTTCGCAGGGGCCATGCTAAACTTCTCTGTATCGATCCAATTTTAGTATATGTGCTGCCTTAGCAAGCACAAGCCTGCTGGCCTGCACAAGGCATATGTACACCTCGGGTTCCAGCGAGCTATCACCAAGGTGGTAGGGCCCAGCGAGCCATCTCGCCACTGCAAACCTTGCTGGACACAATGATTGATGCAACAGCTCAATAAGTTTAGGGATAGGGTATCTTAGAGCTTTAGGGTTCACATATGGCCAATTCCACCATGATGTATGAGAGCATCTACTGAAAGAATGGGGTGGGCAGACTTATCGATGGTACCAAAATACGAGCTCCTGTGTCCTCCAGGTTTTCGAGAAAAAAATGAGTTGGCAGAAAACCGGAAAGTGCTTTGCTGTCTGTGCCAAGGTTGCATGCACTCGATGTAGCTGGACACGATCTGCAGCAGGAGGAGTTAATCCTGTGGAGACATTGAGGCATAGACCCCCGGCCAGGCGTCGGAGAAAAAAAAAAAACGTGAAGGATTTCACATATTTCTTTCTTGAATTATCCTTTGATTTTTTTCCTCTGAATCGGTCTACTTTCAGCATAGGCACTGCCTTTAGATGGCGAAACCGTATGACTCGTTTGAGGCATATGTACCCCTGGGGTCCCAGCAAGTCCTCGCCAAGGTGGTAGGGCCCAGAGAGCCATTTCACCACTTTGCAAACCTTGTTTATTAGTGTAGCCTGCCTTCCGTAGGATAAATATTCAGACAGTTTGTAATTCATTAATTGGGCTATCATGCAATCAAACTAATCAAGAGTTCTAGACTTTGATGGGTTGCTGTTGTGTATTTTCATTTTGCTGTTCTCATGATTGCTAGACAACTGGCAACTGTGCCTAGGGTCTTGAAGTTCAATCACACCACACGTAGCCATTTACACGTATGCCTACTTGGCATATGTAACTCTTTAGGTATTTACAGCACCGCTGGTTACTATATGATCAAAATGTGAAAACTAATCATAAGTAGAAGTTTATTTTAGCTCAAGTTTGCTCTGTGTGGATGTATTGTTCT